>NC_136627.1:26194624-26642124 GCF_933228915.1 Telmatherina bonti | reverse complement strand
AATCAACAAAAAAGATATGTGAATTGGATGTTTTCTTGACTGATCTGCAGTAAATAAAGGCACTCTAACACCAGCCTTTTTGATACGATTAATACATAAAATTGTATCTTTTTGATGAGTTTTTCTCAAACTTAGAAACTTCACTGTCAGTTCAACTTATGTCATATAATTTTAATCTTATCAAGATCAGACATGCTTCTGAGATGCTTCCATTTCCCATTTCAATTCATATCAAGTCTTACATACAAGCAGAAATTTACTGTTTCTTATTCACATCCTCTAAATACCACAGCTATTGAATCATGTTTTTAATTTATTTATTTATTTACTAATGTTGACAAAAATTAAACACTTTCTTCATTAATACAAATAACTTGGTTGAAACCATAACAAGCTATAGGGCACTTATAAATTTACCTATACAGGTTACTCATTTCTGGTCTTTAGTATACAGCATCCTGGGCTACATTCACACTGCAATTCTGATTATTTACTAAATTTTTAGTTTGTCTGTTTGTTTTTGTTGCATTGCTGTTATCATTATAATTTAAACGTGACTGCCACTGATGGATAACAAACTTCCAATATCTAGTTTCCACAACATTATTTTTGACATGACACCAATGCAATACTTGACATGCAAATAAAGATTTTCTATAAGGTTTGGTCATCACTTATAAATGAGATACTGGATTGGCAGCCATTGTGGTGAGGGATCTGGTGGAACAATGTTAGGAAACCACTTCAAGTGATAGCAGAAGATATTCTCATGTAAGGTTTGGCTTACTCTTAACATGTCTCATGACTGACCCCTCTTTACATGTATTCTTTTCCTTTTTCCTCCCTTAAGATTAACAGGCAGGCTTTTGTGTTTGGGTATTGGTTTGTGTGTTAACTTGAGTACATGTGCATAATGCTGTACTGTGTTGGTCAGTTACGTACTTAAAACTTAATAGAAAATATTGTTTTAAAATGAACATCAGACTCAAGTGGGTCTACAGAGAGTCTACAACCCTAAAGTGGCCCACATGGACAGAGGAAGTCATGACATCAGACTCAACATGCAGAGTTTATGAAAGTAAATGGCAACATATTGTGTGTGTGTGTGTGTGTGTGTGTGTGTGTCTGTGTGAATTTTGAAGTTTTGTACAATCAGAACCAACTAGATTGTGTTAATATCTTGTTTAATTCATTGTTTACATTCAATCTTGGTGCTAAACTATGACTTGTCAAAAGTGGTGGTTGTTGACTGTTTTCTTATGTTGATTTTCTGTTTATATCAATGGCGTATGAGCAGGAGGAACTATGGTGTACGGTATTTTCACTGAAGACAATATTATTTGCTGATGGTGATATTAACATGGTTTTTCACTCAGTGCATTTATCATTGGATTGAGACACTTTTTAGATACTTTGCTCGACTATTACTGCAAAGCACCAGGCTATAAATCTAGCAACTTTTAGTTATTTGTCGCTACAATTGCCCCCGAAGGAATGAGGTCTTCCTCCTGCTGCAGGAACTACAAAAAATCTCTGTTTTTTCAGAGGAAAAAAGAAGAAAAAAAAGTAGCAAATGTTGTTTGCTTTAGTATTTGATGCATTTGGAGACTGTGCACTATATGAGAGAAACCATAAAAACTAGTTATGTTTTCTATGATAGTACGTCCATGTACAGTGGAAAGTAGAACGCACACATTGCTATTATTACAACATAATTTACCAAACTGACAATGTGTTAATAAAATGAGGGTTTTTCAGAGTCAAACATTAGCCTGGAAATGCCTTAAAAGTTGCCAATGGGTCAACTCTCTTCATTCATTACTGCACAAACAGAAAAAGATGTTAATAAAGCAGCTTTACTGGGACTTCAGCTGTATTAGGACAGCATACGAGAGCAGAGAATAAGATGTGAAGAGCTAACGCAAATGGAAATTCAATGTAATTGCGTCATAAATATGCTCCTTAACACACCATATTCATGTAGTATGACTTTTGAGTGTAACATATTTTGTGTTTGTTGCAGAACATGTGTGACAAAAAGAGCTATTTTTTAAAAGTGCTAATAGTCATATCATGTCAAAAAAGAAATTGAAAGCAAATGCATTCTTCAGGTACTGTTATTACCACATTCATTTTTTATTTTAATCATTTAAAAGAAAAAATATTCCAGCAGCAATCACAAGATTTACACTATCAAAGCTTAATTTGTTTTGTTACTGTTAAATGGTGAGAATAAAAAAACTAAACAAAATTTAGAAAGTAAGATGAAATTGAAAAAAGAGAAACAGTTTAGGAGCCACTACCGATGTCCAACAAATTTAAACTTTGCTGCCAAAACTTTTCCTCAACCTCCTTTTCAAAATCAGCCTGATTTAAAACCACTAACAGCTTCAATATTTATGCATAAACCATCTATCTAAACAATAATTCGAGGCTGGACCAACAGAAACTGTAGGAGGACTCCCAATTGCCTCCTTGACTCTGATGGGTTTTCCAGATATGTTAATGACAAATCTTCCACCTTTACACATTCTGTTTCACCTACATTCCTTTAAAGATTGGCATGGCACATCACACGAGGAAGATCAAAAACCTGTGAATCAGAGAAGCAGCTCACAAAGAGGTATTTGTGATAAATAACAGCTGTCCAAAAGCCAGGTCAATGGCTACTTAAAAAACAGCACCAGCATAGCACCTGAGAGATATGCCATCAGTGACTCCGGCTGAAAATAGTCCCTTCAAATAAACCACTTCTCAACACTTTCCAATGACATTTAATTACTTCTATATTGCCATCAGCGTCCCTCCTGCTTCATCTTGATTGCTTGCCAAGTCACCATTGACTTTGTTGAACAAACCCCAGGTTTCTCTAACCATATGCTGTCTCCCCAATGGGCACTTGGCACTGAACAATGTCTCTGAATGTCCATTTAATGGGACTGACTGTTCATACCTGAGCTTTTCTGTGTGAATCTCTGAATGAGGTGAACAATTTGCAGTGGACTTTGAAGTGGTTTTATGGCCAAAATACTGTATCTTACACAGTGCTAAATCTAAAAAATAACGAATGGCTGCAACAGTTTAGCAATTCAAAGTCTACCAGTTTTACTTTGCTTACTTATAATAAGAGAGTTAGAGTGTGACCATAGACTGTATATAGAGATGGATGTAGCCTCTGTGACGTCACCCATAGGTTTCTGAAGAGCTGAATTGAAGCTCGGTGGGCGGTTCCTACCATCGCCATCTTGGCAGATGTAGGTGAACAGGCAGAAGTGGCTATTCCTGGTCCAGAGAGTAAAAGTCCTGCTGCTGTTCTGACCAGTCACCAAACAAACTGAATTTAATGAACAGAGTTTATTTGCCAGGTGAACAAGTCTGTTAGTGAAAACACCTGTTCTAAATGTACAGGTAGATCTAAAAACATGGCAGGACTTTTACTGTCTGGACCAGGAATTGCCACCTCTGTGAACAGGACCATTTACTTATGGCATTCAGCCGAAACAGAGCTCAGTTATTTCAGTTTGCAGCCACATAAAACAAAAATTAAGAACGTTCAGCTTGAGTGAAAGATCTGTGGATCCCATTAGACTTCTAAATATTGCATCGTGATGAAAGCTTTGATATCCCTTGAAAAATCACATAACAGTAATCCTAGAGCAATATGTGCCTGCTTAAATTTGTTTTAAGGCAAAAGCTTTACCAGGTCCCAACTTTTCCTCCATTCTACGTGATCTCACAACTGTGCCGAATCAGTAAACTCATGAAATGACTTGCGCATGCTGCAGCCATAGAAAGCAACCAATTCACCAACGTAACACAAAAATGACTACTAACATGCCTACAGAGGAGCTGTTTCAGCAGCATATCACCAGCCTTTTTCACACAAGCCATCAAGCAAAAGAGACATCCTCATTAAGCCTTTGCTGATTCCCTTTATTTATTTGAGAGGCACATGTTCCATATTAATGAGCATAAGGAAAAAAAAATCCTAAATGTAAATGTGCACAGTGTTAGCCTAGCAGCTAATTTGCATCAGTTGTCCCTTGACAAGGAGATTGTCCTTTTGCTGTCAGTGGCTGAATTGCAGCGCACACTTTCAAATAGCATTGTTGGTAAACGGGGCATATTGCACCACGCCGGCTGTTCCTAACACATTTGCATTGATCTTGGTTCTCTGACTACAGTACCTTCGCTGCTGGCTCATCGGCAACAACTTAAGACTCGTTCCGCCTTTGGTCTTTACAAACAGGAGAGTGAAGCACAACAAAGACCCGCTTTTAATGGACAGAGTGGATAGGGCTTCAGTCACGTCACGGAAATCTGACACAAGACTTATCTTTTATCAGCACTGCAGGCCGAGACCCAAGGCGTATTTTTGCACTTTACAGTAGAGATGCAGAGATCAATCAGATAAAGCCCAGAATCAGTCTGCAGCTACCATTCATAGGTGCAATCAGTGCACCAGAATTTCAGGTTCTTTACTGCAAGCCTACCTTACAACACAGCTTTTATAAGACAAAAACTCTTCAGCCATCCATTCCTCAAAGATGTACAAGAATATGTTAATAACATTGGTTTGGATTTCACCGCCCACTTAAAAGATCATGTCAAAATCACTTCACTAAAAAAATAGATGCAGCTTGAGTTGATTGTATAAGTACCTGAAAATGTTAGAATAAAAGAAGCATTTTATCAGGTGTATGGTAATATTCTGAAGAACAGAACTACTGAAACTGTGGCATATACTTATTGATTGGTAGTCGTTAGTTTTGCTGTTTTTACAGTGCAAATATTCAATGAATCGCCCATTGCAGAGGAGGAGCAAATACTTGTCTCACCAGAGCAACTTTTAAAGCTAAACTACTGAACTGAACCCAATTTTTACACTTTGGCAACCCATAACAAAGGTCATTTAAGCTTCAGCAATCTTGGTATGACGTCTCCAGGAATAAACATAATGAATATTAGTGCGCCACTTTCAGAAGCTCAGTTTTAAGGCCAGAAGCATATGTTGTGCTGCAACAGTTTAAACACTTTTAAAAGACTTACCGTCTTTGTCAGTTTATGATCAAAGATGCTTTTTTCTTGCCTCCAGGAATATTAATAATTGCACATGTCACACCATTTCAAAGTAATCAAATTTGCAGATGATACGACCTTCACAGCCTTACGATTTAAAGCAGTACAAGAGGGAAACGGGACCTGCTTCGCCTTCTGCTGCACCACCAATAAAATGTAAGTGTTTAAATATAAGTTCTTGCCAAAATATCACATATTTCATTGCATTTCTGCACGTATGTGTTCCCAGCCTTTAGCCTCAACAACACAAACAGCAATGATCTGACTGAGTTAGGTAAATGTAAAAGCTGAGTGATTTATGTCTGCACTCTTATATCCAAGATATATTACAAATCACTCTTGTTTTGTTTCATCAGACTCAGTTATTACTGTCTTAAATATTATGATTAAACTTTGAAGAGTGCATTTATAGTATGTCTTGGTACCCCCAAATTATTGTAGATCCATCTCATATACGTTGTACAGTCATGCACTTAAGCTATTATGATGTGTGAAAATTGTGCCAAAACAGAACATCAAACGTCAACCATATAATAACATTTTCAATGCTTTCATTTTTCTGGAAGAAAACATCTATTTGTAGGCTCACTGATCCTGTTTATGCCTGACACTGAGCAAAGTGCACATGCAGCAAAATACCACTCATGAGAAAGGAGCCAAGTTTCAGCTCAACTAAGCTGCTCTGATCCAACTTTTCTTCTCCTTGTTTTGGAGGGAGTTGAGATCTGACCTGCAGCCTCCACACACAGAGTAAAATGAACAAAGTAAAATTAGGTGATCGATGCTGTTAAACCTGTTTTTTGTTCATTCTTATTAGAAAGATTAAGATTAGGTACAGACCAACATTTTGTCAGAATGACAACTGGTGAGGTCTAGCATGGAAGCATGGCTACTGCTTTGTATTAAGATAGAGGCGTACTTGAAGACATTTTTTTAAAGAAATGCAATCAATTGCGTTCTTGCAAAAAAAAACTTGGCTACACAAATTACCACCGTCTTGTCTTGCACAAAAAAGTTGAGACAGCAGATGTTACCTTAGCTTATGGCAGCTGCAAGCTGAAGTGCTCAGGAGCGTGCCAGAACAGACACTTTCATTTAAGGTTTTAATCTCATGCCAATTAACTATCCTTTGCCATTATTGGTACTATTTACAAGAATGGCCATCTTTTTTACACCTTATTCCATTAAACCTGCAAACTTATTCTTAAACTCTTGTGACAGTCATGTCCTGTCTGTATTATTATTTTACCTGCTTGAAAATTTAGTTACAGCTGGTGTGATGTTTTTTTTCTCTTTAGTGAAGCATCTGGCAAGAAGTTCCCCGGCTCTTATTTCTAATTACCTACAAGCAATGTTGTGATTTGTGACTCTCTCTTTCAGCATGTGGGACTTAAACCTATATCAGCACTAACACAAAACCCCTTTGAATCAATAGGATTGAACCATATGAACGCCTGCAGAAGGTAAAAAAAAAATTAAATATAAAGCAAAACTCTAGTGATCTGTTCATAAATCACACACGTTTCACTGAAAGCTTTCATGTTGTGCTTATCTTGGCCCTGTCTGGCACCACAGGAGGAGCCAGACCTGTGTGCAGACCAGTTCTGACTGGGTATGTGGGGGTCATTGGGATCAGTTACCAGGCGACAGCCTGGCACATGTCTCCCTCGTCTGGACAAAAGTAGCAAAGCAAGGTTAAGTCAGTACACGGGTCAATACGGATTGCTCAGAGAAAAATATGAACAAAATGGATACTGTGCAGTTTGTAGGTGCAGGAATGACTATCCCGTGAAGCTCTTACATCAGCACAAGGCGAGAAGCAGCCTGGAGGGGCTCCGTGCGTCTCGTGCAGCAGTGTGACTCCATCCGTGTGCAGCGTGAAAAATCAGCATCTCAATCCCCATGCATGAAGCCATGGCTTCTATCAAATTCAAGAGTGCATTTCGTCTGACACGTGATGCATTATTTAGCTACTTTTCCATCTTGAGAGCTGAGACGGTCACACCCCTCTCTGGAGAAACTCAAATGGGACTGCTTGCTATGAAACATTTCCCATCAAATTCGCTGGCTGATTCCTCCCCCCCCCAAAAAAAAAAACGCTTTCCAGATACTACACCCACCGACCTTATCCTAGTATATCAAACAGGCTATCTTTGTTGTGATCTCTCACGGTGGTGGACACATGGATTTTGCATCACAGGCATGTGAATTAGTCCCTTTCAGACATCATGGATACGAGCCAGGCCATTTCAATCCAGTTGCATCCCTGATATGATTCAACTTGCACGTGACAAATAAGATATGCAGCCATTTGTCAGAATGAAAATTGCCTTACAGTTTCATAGGGACCTGCCATGCAAAAATGCCACACGATGACAAAAAAAAAAAAAAAAAAAAAAAAAACCAGCAGCACCAAACGCACACAGCAGAACACACACGCTACGAGAGGCACGAGATATATTGCACTTCAACTCACCTTGAGCGGCCGTTCCTCTCGTGCTGAATACACTTGCTATCAGAGTGGCCACATACCAAATCATAGTACTATTGCCGACCAGCTATTACCACGCAAAGTGCCCCGTTCAACCAATCTCTCATATTCGACCTTGCACCTCACAGCCTCTTAGCAAAAAGCCCCCTTTTTCATATCCTAGTTTCTTTCCTCGTGGCGTTTCCCTTCATCCCTTCCCTCCCCCGTCCTTCCATCCGCATCCTCTCCCGAAGAGACAGAGCACCTGCACCGCCGCGTTTGGAGCAGACGGAGCCGTTTTACGAGCGCATAGTGAAACCAAGTGTGAGAATGCAGCCACAGGTCCGCCTCTTCTGTCATCGGATTGGCTGCTGATTGAGGCTTTGGGGCGGTGTATTGGTTCTCCGTACGCCCCAGCACCCGAATGACAGCGAAGCGGCCGTGCGCCGATTCAAGGTGAGTTGGAGCGTGCCGTAGTAGTGGAACCGCAGTATCATGCGCATTGACGGAGAGCCGCGTCCACGTCTTTAAACACCCTCTCCTAAACTGGCCCCACGTGCACCATCACCGCCCATCGTCAGTTCATCCATGCAGCTTTTTTGCGTGTGTTCCTCGTGTCAACGCTGGCAGCCACTAACCATGTTTGCTGCAGGTTTAACTGTATAGGTGGTGAGAAGAAGAAGAGGGGGGGGGGGATGCTGGTGGAGGCGTGTGACTCATCCGCCTTCGGTTGTTGTCATGTCGCCGACTGAAAACGCTCCTTTTGCTGCCACCTTGCCTCGCCTGGCTGTGTGTAATGGGTGTGGCGATACACACAACACGGTTCGCCTGTTTTGGGTTTTTTTTTGTTTGTTTGTTTGTTTGTTTGTTTTTTCCTCGACGGTCGCGAGGACATGCGATTCCATGACGCTGCCCTGTGCGCACACATGTCTAGCACTGATAAGACATCTCCCTCGGTTTCCTTCTATGCACGGCTACAGAGGATTCATAAAGCCTCTGACTGTTCAAAATCAGCTCACATCTCACCCAAATAACCCCGTTTTACACCGCCTGCTGCTGCTGGTGGTGTTTTACTGGAGCATGAACATGGATGGGTGATTTATCGTTAAAGAGCTTCGAGTTAAATCCCCCCCCCTCCACACCCCCACTAATTGTCAGCAGAATAAGTCTAAATTTTGCCTCTACATTTCTGCCCCCACCCCCTTCCCTCCTTATTTTCAAGACTGTCATCTTCCTCCCATAAAATCAGAGAGAATCTAAAAATGAAACCACAGATCAGACTCCTCACTTCATTCCTCAAACATTTTCAGCCCTGTAGTGAAATTGTAACATCGAAAGCATTTGAAGATATTATCACTTAACTAAGTTGCATAGATCTTATGGTTCCTGTTTAGCAGGAGTTTATGAACCCTTTAACCTTTATGCATTGAGCTTGCTTGAGCTCCATTTGTGTACTAAATGCAGCATCAAACTGTCATTTATTTTCTAATCACTGTGCATATTCAAGGGTCCTCCAAGTCCGTGTAGCTCCAGACCATCCAGTGTCATGTTACAGGAGATATTTGATAGCATGTTCCATGAAAATCCTTATATGTATGGTCGCTCAGTGGAGAATAAAACACATAAATTACATTTCAGGTGCTGGAGCTTAAAGCAGCTGTAGGCACGGAGCAGTGTACACAAGTCGCCATCAAAAACAAAATGTTTCTCAAAAACTGACCTGAAAGAAAGTAAAAGAGAGAGAAATCAGAAAAAACAAAACAAGAACAAAAATAGAATAAAACAGAATGAGCTAAACGCAAAGAGCAAATGACCTTGTGGTGGATTGGCAACCTGTCAGGGGGGTGCACTGCCTCTTACCCTGCATGTGGCATAATCCCATTTTAGGTTCTATGAAATGTCAAGTTGATTCTTTGAGTCACTTTTTTCCCCCTTTTTTCAGTTTTCACCAGTAAAGTCGTTTTCTTGCATTATTCCCGTCAGTTAACCATGTGGATGTTGATGAAGACACTAGTTCATTTCTTAAACATGCAGCACTGGGTTTACATCGCATTTCATTCACAGTAGCTTTAATTTCCATGCCATTTGTTCACTCTGACTTACCACCAGATGATTAACAAAACAAGAAATACAAAAAAACAACAAAACATTCATAATGTGACTTCATCTTTAAAATCCTAGATTTTGCATCCCTTCACTGTCAGTTCTGTGAAGAGAGTTCACAGTGATGAACATGGGAGATAAACATTGATGCAGCTTTTCTCTTTGAAGGGTTTCCAGATAAAAAAAAAAAAAAAGAAGAAGAAAAGCTGGGAATAGCTTCTCTACAACAAAGCCAGCTACATGCAGTAATGAGCAGATATGGAATAGGTACCATCTGCTCCTCCCTCACAGCAGCTCTCACCGTGCTGTGTAGATGTTTCAGAATGAGCAGGTACAGGTGTGACATCCAGTGTTGAATGCTCGAGAAAAAACTCATAACACTGCGCCTGCTATGACCAGGACTATTACAGCCGGAGGGAAAGAGTCAATGGAACAAACAGTACAAGGTATGAGTTGTAAATTATTAATCCTAATTATTAATAGCCGTGTGGCAGGGAATCCCTGTGCAGTCACACTTCTGCATTTTAAATTCTTCTTTGGAGAAAGGACTGCATGGAGGAGTTGCCACTGACCAACTGCTGCACAGCAAAACAAGGTCATATTACCATCATATACCCCCTCCAACCCTCACCTAAAGTTACAGCAGTGCTGACACAACATCACAACGCAGTGTGGGCCTTCAGTAGCCGGAGTCCTTGATATTTTGCTTCAGGACCACAGGGGGGATTTTTATTTTCAGGGTTTTTTCTACGAGTCAAGGCAGGCAGGAGATAAGAACAGTAAATATAATCTCTTAAGTAACTGTATTAGATTTACAGCTCTGTTAGGAAAGCCCGATGGTGGCTGCTACCAAAAGGCAGGACAAGAGGTTGAAATGTTTTAAACCGCAAATGCACCACATCCCAGTTGTGATGCAGTGATTATTTTCTGTAGAAATATATCCCATAAGTTGAATGTTGGGATTAGTGAACGTTTTTAGAGAAGGATATTTCACCAGGTCAGTCATGGGGAAAAGTACTTTTTGAGCTTTAAGGTGAAATCTCCCTTCATATCTTTTGTAAATGGTTGTAGCCCAAACTTACTGAAATAATCCAATTTTCAATAAATTAGGCAAAGATCTGAAGAAAAGCACCACCGCTCAAATTGAGCAGTTTAGCATATCTAAATTAGATTTTTCTCCCTGTTTTGAGCCCCAATTATCTTGATCATCATTATGAGAATCATTTCATTGACACTCAAATTTGTATTGTCACTCTTGTGGAGGGCCTGATTGCCTAGACTGGAAACCACTAAACAAAACTGACTAATATGCAGCGGCTAAATACCGACATATGTAACATAACTGAAGGATTTAAAGTGAATTTTTAGTTTTAAATAGTGCTTTAATTAACAACAAGCGCACAGTCATTTTTAGCCAAAATTGATGAAAGGCAACACATAATTCAAATCTGATAATTACTATATGAAAGTAAAGTCTTTATCTTAAGTTTTTGGGGGGGCTAGAGAAATATGATATAATGAAAAATTAAAAGATATTCTTTGAGAATAACATATTCATTCATTTGTGGGATCTTCTGGATCTATCACCAGTATGAGGAGACAACTGTTTAATGCCTACAATGAAAATACTTTTAGATGATCTCCAGAGCAGAGAAATAAGAGAACAACTTTACAAAACAGCAGTTGGAGCATCTGTGATCCATAATGTTCCAGTAACATGACAATTCTGTCATTGTTCCTTTATTTTACTTTACAGCTGTTTATATGTTAAAGGCCAAAATGCCTCCATAGGACGAGATGCTTTAGTGACAGAGACATATGGATGTGTACGCTGAGGGCCCCATCCAACATCAGGCAGTCATCCTGCGGCTTGCTAATCTGCCTGCAGCACACAGCAGGTTGAGCACGCCAGCAGCTAAACACATGTTCAACTGCATGTCTGTTTATGGTGTTCTATAATCTCTGTGTGCTCCCAAAGCCTCACACTCCTTCTAAGCATGATTCGTGCTGGTGGTCAGTAGTGGAAAGCTGTGTTTCATGGACAAGTAGTCTTTGATTTTTAGTTTTTTATTTATATGTTACATATGAACATTATTAGGACACACTAAAACAATGTAACATACACGTTATGTGTGTAATCTGGATGAAATGCAATAATATTCTTTCAGTTATTTGATTTTCTATGTGCTTTTATATTTGCTTGCTTTGCTCTTCAGTACGCCTACCTCTAGCAATGAAACAATCGCTGACCTTGATGGTGACGTGACGCTAGAAATCACAAAAGTTGTACATCTACTGAGGAATCTGATTGGTAGAAAGGTGACTGGCAACTGGAAAAGAAACAAAAAGAGCTTTTTTTTTTCCAAGAAGAAAATGTTTAATGTAGCCACTTTCATCATCTTAAATGTTAGAAATAAAGAACAGTTTTTTTTAGGCTTGAACAGAAAACTAAAAGATGACATCTGCTTTGGGAAATTATAATGCACATGTTGTTGTATATTGACATATTATTCACCAAATGTTGCATTTATGAGGTGAATGAAGTGATTTGTTAAATTTCTTTTTGAAAATCAAAACTGAAAATCAGTTGGAAGTGTCCTGATGCCTTGCAGTGTGTGTAAGGCATGTGGGTGTTGCTCATAAAATGAACAAATCTTAGCTGTTTTAATCTACAGAAGTCTTCAGTGTGCAAAAAAACATGCAGAAAAATAACTGCAGTTTCTCGTCATTGTGAACAGTGAACTGGATCACAGCACCCTCCTATACATGTATGCCTGTGTGATGCCTCAAGTGGTTAGTCAGTGTCCAGTTGTTTAAGTCTTCCCATTAAGTGAATTGTATCTCCAAAGTGATAAAGAAAGAGGCTGTCTTCCAATATAAGCTTCAAATGAAAACTAAATCCATCTGTAGGCAATATGGTTGCCATGACTTCACTTATCTCTGCAGTCGTGTGTTGCTGCCAGAAATGGCATCTCTTAATTGTTTGTCTAATTAAAACATACCCAGCTATTAACATCAGAAGCAAATAACTGCTTTTTCTTCACAGGGAATATTGAAAAATCAAAAGTTAAAGCTCTTCTGCTCACACGGAAATCAAGGAGACATTTTTCTCCTGTGCATCACGCCATCTTTCAGCTCATTTGTGAAATCTATAAATATCGCAGTACTAAGAGAACGGTAGAGATTCTTGATCTGTGTAGCATCCCAGAGACTCGTATCCTCTGTGAATGTGACAAGCTTGACTGTGAGCAGAACTCTTTGAAAAGATCTTTTATCTTCACAATAGGATGGAGTTCATCTGCTATTGCCGTATGGAGAATCTCTGTGTGGTTGTGAGCACAAGACAAGAGAACACGTTTAGTCAGTTATCGTTTCAGAAAGTTAATTTACTTTGCAGAACATAGAGAAACTTTCTGTTGTGCTTCTAATTCAGACACCTGATCAGAACAGTGTGTTCCTGAATGACAGTGGTACAGGCTTTTAATATACCACAGTCATTTAATTACACTTCTACACCGCTGTGACTTTTACGCATACACTTAAACCCTGAAAAGGTGTCTGCTTATTGTACAAGAACAGTAATTGACTTGAGTTTTCCTCAAAGATAACACTTCTGATAAGTTCTTATATTATATTTAAGCTTCAACCCATTTGTACCAGATGTCCCGTGGGTGGGAAATGACAATCGAATATGTATTTTACTTGATTTTAATTATGTATCCCTTTCCAGGCTACAATTATATTTGTAGATTCAGTAAACATTTGTTTCTAACCAGATGCAGATAGAATTTATCAGTAAGGATCCAATAAAAATAGTTCAGTATATTAGTTGGTCTACAAGGAATCTTTTATCCATTTAAAAAAATAAAGAAAGAAAACACAGCATTTACAACATAATTTCTTACAATACACATCACATCAGCTTTATGCTGTCTGCAGTCACATAGAGCTTTCAATGAGCTTTTGACCCGAGAAGTTGACATTTCTGGATTATGTTAATATACAGCCTCTTCTTTGCCGCTTTAACCTACATTTGTGGCACTGTATCTGCAAACTGTGTTCACAGAAAGTGATTTGTGGAGTCCATGCAGTGATTTCCGTGACAGAATTACGCCTTAGCTGAGGGCCTGAATATGCACATCTAGCACTGATTTAAGCCGTGTTCCCAGCTCACAGAGATGTCCACAGATTCTTGTGTTCTTATCAAATGATGTTCTGCAGGTAAAGGAATACTCAAAGTATTCGAAATTTTACACCAATTATTATTCAAATTTTTCAGAAATTTGTACCAATTTATTGTATGTGTGTATGTATAGACATATGCATTATATATATATATCTATATATCTATATCTATATATCTATATATCTATATCTATATATATGTATATATATATATATATATATCTATATCTATATATATATATATATATATATATATATATATATATATATACATATAAAAAATATATCTATATATCTATATCTATATATCTATATATCTATATATATATATACACATATATATATATATATATACATATATATATATATATATATATATATATATATATATATATATATATATATATATATATATATATATATATATATATATAAGATACTGCTGCCATCAAATAATAAGGTTTTTTTTCACATGAAATGGAAGATGTCTCGTTTTTTAACATTTTAACATTTTTTATAATTAAATATTAATGGATGAGATTTTTAGATCATTGCATTCTGTTTTTATTTGAATGTTATAAAGCATCTTAACTTTTTAAAAAAGTGCATGTAACTTGTTGTATTGTACTTATTATCATCTTCATGTATAGCACATGCTAGACACTTTATATAAAGTAAAAATAAATACCTTAATAATATATCTGCCACAGTTAACAGTAACAGGAGAATTGAAAAACATGTGAAATTGTAATGGAAAACATTTGGTCCTAAAATTCAACTGGATTTCTTGATATATATTCAACCCACACATTTTGCAGCCCAAGCATGCCAAAACATATTGAATTTATATACATGAAAAAAGTAAAAACAGAATCCCCCTTCCCACTTATTTTTATGTGAATAAAACGATAAAAGAGGTCCTGTGAGCCCACCAGAATGTGAAACTTTAACCTCCCCTCCTGTGATGATTTGTTAGCCTATTTCACCTGATCGCCAAGTCTGGGAATTTGCGCTGCCTCCTCATCTGCACCTCAACCTGCTACTTTAAGTCTCACTCTTGTTCTAAGAAGCCCTGCAGCTTTTTAAAGCTGAAGCCAAATGTGTGTCAGCTGCAGTCGGCAATAAGCAGAATGAAAATCAAACACCACACGGCCCAGAGAATCTCCACTGTTCTAAATACAGACTGCAGCTGAAACATACTTAAATAAGGAACTAGCAGAAGAACAATAATAAGCAGAAAAATATATTGGAGGAGACCTCTTGTTTCACATGAGAACAAATAAAAAGCTGAAAGGAAGCGCTCTTGGGTCACGAGAATCCTGGACAAGCAGCTTCTTTTGGCTCGGAGAAGATTACGCAAAGATGAGAAAATATATTTGAATAAAACAAGGTGAAAATTACTCTTTGAATCTGTTAATACTTAAGATGCCATTGTTTATCCAACTTGTGTATCACTTTTCTTGTGTGCAAATCATATTATTTTTAAATTCTTATGAATCACAAATCAATCTTTTTGCAAATTGCATCTGTAATTATTCAAATTCTGGATATATTTACAGTAAATTACAGTAATAATACAAATCTGCATTTTAATACCATTATACTTGTGACAAATTCATATTCAGATCTGTGTAAATGTTGCAGAATACTTCATATGTTTAACTTCTCTGATGGTTTGAACTGAGATTAAAAACTAAAGATGCTCCAAAGATGTCTTTTTATATGAGAAACCAGCTTCTGTAGACCTGCTCTAGATGTAATCATTCAGAAGTTACTTTTTCCCTCATCAGTTGTTTAGTAAAATACCTTTTCAAAGTTAGCCCAGTTAAATACAGTTTCAACAGACCTCCATCTATTTAGCATCAATAAAGTACAAAATCATCTTGAAGCACTTTTACAGACTGTCCAGGTCGGGACAAGTTCTTGTAGTCCTCTTATAATCCCATTAAAGTAAATCCTTAATTGTGTCAAATTCCATAATAACAGTGTTCACATATGCAAATCCATCCAATCCAAGCTAGAGAAAGCAACAGATGGCATCAAATCTTCTCTTTTATTCAATGCCTGGCTGTGAGCATGCAAGGGATGGCAGGTTACAGTGAAAAGGAAAAATCTCCTTTGGGAGGCAAAAAATCTTACTGAGAGAAAGCAGCCACCTACCTAAGCTGAATGGGGTAGAGAGGAAATGACAGAGGGGTCAACAAGCAGCGCCATAACTCTGAGGCCTGGGACACCTGCTGAGAAAGAAACAGAGAAAAACAATTTAATGGCAATACTAATGTCAAACATAATATTTCTATCCTGAGAAAAAGAGTGAAGAGAGAGAAATGTAGGAAAGTGCTCAGTGCATCATGGGGCATCTCCCAGCAGTTTTAGCATTAGTTGCATGACCAAAGGGATGGCTGAGGGTCACTGAAGCAATGTGAGGCCTATCTGCAAGCTTTATCAAAAAAGAAAGCTGTAAGTCTAAGAGAAAAAGGGTTTCTGCCTCCCAAACCCAAACTTGGGTCTGATTCCACAGAGGCCTAATATTTGAAGGTTCTGCCTCCCATTCTACTTGGAGAAACTCTGGGAACTATAAGTAAGACAAGGAGTCTGAGAACAAAGAGCTCTGTTAAGAAAATATGGAACAATGATACAGTGGAGCTTTATAACAAAATATTTACTAGATAAGGGGAATTTTACATGCTATCCTGGATGTTATAAATAGCCAACAAAGAAAAGCTAAAATTGTAAAAATATGATTTCTCCATCTAATTCTCATCAGAACCGTGCAGCATTTTGTATCAGCTGATGGCTTTTTTGAGCATTTTATAGATAGCCGCGTAGCAAGGAACTGCAACAGTTCAATCTTGACTTAACAAATCCAATCAATCAATCAAATTTTATTTATAAAGCGCTTTACAACAACCTTAGTTGACCAAAGTGCTGAACAAAGATAAAAACAAGTAAAAATATAAAATAGCAGTTCATTCGCATGTAAAAATCTCAACAGCCAAAGGTTGATCTAAATAGATGAGTCTTTAGCCTGGCCTTAAACAGAGGCAGGTTCATGATGGAGCGTAACTCCAGAGGCAGAGAGTTCCAGAGTTTGGGCCCTGCCACTGCGAAGGCCCGATCGCCCCACTGTTTACACCTAGACCGAGGGACCACCAGGAGGTGCTGATCAGAGGAGCGCAGGGCTTTGCTGGGCTGGTGAGGAGTCAGGAGGTCACAAAGGTACGGAGGTGCAAGGCCATGGATGGAGCAGAAAACAAACAGAAGGATTTTGAATTGAATTCTGAACTGAACCGGGAGCCAGTGTAGAGAGAACAGTACAGAGGAGATATAGTCATGTTTGCGTGTGTTGGTGAGAAGGCGGGCAGCTGCATTCTGCACAAGCTGTAGACAGTGCAGAGAAGCCTGGCTGAGTCCAATGTAGAGGGTGTTGCAATAGTCCAAACGTGAACTGATGAAGACGTGGATGGCTGTTTCAAGGTCTTGATGAGTGAGAAAGGATTTGACTTTGGCCAACTGGCGAAGCTGAAAAAAGCTTGCCCATCCATGGATAGATTTTTCTGCATCTCTGAGATAGGGTGTTCCAATTTTGGCATGTAGGGGAAATCTCTTAAGTTCTTATAAATGTCTCATGATTAAAGCAATTTTTGTGTATTGTGGTGCATACTGTGCCAGAATGACCACACTAAAGTATGCTCATCCAAGATGAAGCTTTAATTCTTTTCTTTTGTCTTGTCCAGCATTTAAGCAAGCATAATGATGGTCTGGATGCTGTGTTCTGCTGAGCAATTTACTTTGCCAAGGGGAGCTTTATGGATATAATGAGCCCCTTGATATTCTAGATTTTTATTTTATTTTTCTATTTATTTTTCTATTTATTTTCCAAAAGTGTTTGTATCACAGAGTTTGTATAGTACTGCATGACCAGGTCGGAGAGGACAGAAAAAGGAAAAATAATTAAATGAATCAAGAAAAAAAGAAAAAGAGAAGACAGCAGACAGAGAGTAGGGAGGAGACAGAGAAAACACCCCATAGAGAGAGAGAGAAATGACATTCATATGCACATAAATACACACAGACATAAACACATATGAGCCAACCACAGATTCATGGTGCCCCTGCAGGAGGACAAGCCAACAACTGTCAGGAGCACCAGAAACAAACAAGTTAAATATGAATCAGAAACACGGAAAGAAAACTACCTGCTGTTGGTAAATAAATCTGCAGAACAACTCAGTGACAGTGTCACACGCAGAACATAGGGAGTGAAATGTGTTCGGAGAAGAGCGATCGTGTTCATGTGAGATTCAGGCTAGGAGGACCAGGCAATCAGCAGCCACCCCCAAGCACAGACACCAACTGCCCCACCCCTGAGTCAAACATGCACCCACCCAGGAGGTGGCAGAAGGGGGCCCCAGCCAGAGTCCCCTGCAGTCTTGGGGAACATGCCCCAGCAGGCTGAGATCAGCAAAGGTAGGTACCAGATCTGCTTGGGTGGTCAGATTTGCTAGGGGCCCTGCACCTGCTAAGTATGTCGTGGTATATGATTGCCTGGACGTTAGGTACACTATTGTGATTGGTCCGTATATCTTTGGGATTGTAGTTGTTTTTTGTTATGGAAGTAATTGTTCAGCAACGTGGGACTGTAGTTCTTTTTTGTGGGAGACATGAACAACATTCATAAAGAAATCCATCATTACTGATCCCCAGCCTTACCATCACTTCTAAAACTCCCAAGAGCAGAAAGACCACATTTCGGAAGGAATTGAAAAAAATTACCCAATAAAAAATAGCAATGTGACTTAATGTTAATGTTAGTCACTCCTGTTTAGTTCATAATTACAATATTTTTTTCACAATTTGACCAGTTACCATCCACAAATCTTAACATAACATTTTTTTGCTTGTTGCATTGCATGGACAAGTGAGTCACTGCCAGGGCATGCTCCACTTGGTGGAGGTTTAAATAAGTTAGAAATAAATTGCCACAATAATGAAATCAATATATCTTCAGATTGGTCAGGAAAAAATATGTTTAGTTTGCCAAAGGAAATTTAAAATAAAAAGCAAAAATATCTATTGATAAATTGGACACTACGAGGATTTTATTAGACTCTAACGGGATGCAACCTCTCTGAGGGCAACATGGTGTGACATTGTCGCCAGGCACAGGGTCTGAAGCAGATCTGGTACCCACACCGGCCTCGCCGGGCACCGGCCGCCCAGGGCAGACAGAGCGCGAGACCCGGGGCCCAAAGAGCCCAAAAGCAACCCCTCTGCCTCCGCAGGCAGAGGATCCAGCCAACGGAGAGCCAGGACACCCAGACCGCCATCGAGAGGCAGCCAGGCCACAGCCCAATGCAACAGTCATGCTCCCCGGGCACCAGACCTGCCCAGACTCACACACTTTACTCTACACACACACACAGACACACACACACACACACACACCATCTCCCCTCCATCCACTTACTTTCTTCCTTACACAAAAGTACACTTCATCACACATGCCCCATCATGCCCCCATGCACCAGCACACACCCCACATACACACCCCCACCCATCTGTAAACACTCCTGTCCACCACCCCATCGCCCACCCACTTTCCTACACCTTCATACACGCCCCCGCCACCCCACCCCCCAAAACAGAATCAGTTGTTGTGTATCTGTCATATTGCGTTTGCAACCTCACCAACATGTTTATGGATTGTGTAGCTGAATATGAAAAAAAATTTCTTCCAACTTAATTTTCAAGCCCAGATCTGGTGGAAAAGTTCTTTTCACTGCAGAGATGGTGCGAATATGACTATTGGTCACAAGATTAGATGTCTCTGCAAGATATCGTGAATATTGCAGTGAGGATTTCACAGGAGATTACTGCATGGGGATGGTCACAGAGAGATTATTTTCCTGGTATATTACTGAGAAGTGGATAAAAAGCATATATGATGTTGACAAAAATATCTGGACTGACCAGAATGATGTCCACTTAGAAGACTACGGTTATAGAATCTTGTGTTTTAAAGTTCATTCATTCATTCATTCATTTTCTGAACCGCTTATTCCAATTCAGGGTCACGGGGAAGCTGGAGCCTATCCCAGCTGGCTTTGGGCAACAGGCAGGGTACACCCTGGACAGCTCGCCAGTCCATCACCGGGTGTTTTAAAGTTGTAGTTAAAAAAAAAGGGGGAATATAAATGTTCACATCCCCTTTGTGTTTATGAGTGCAAGTATATATATAAGCACTCTATGTCACAGGTTACTTTGGCTTTCAGAAGAAGTTGCATAAGAACAAGTTAACAACTAACCCTCTTTTCAGGTACATTTAAGACATGAATGGAAAACAATAGGAAATCTGGTTGGAAAATATGAATCAGGAAAGTCAGTACAATGAAAAAAAAGTGTGTAATGGAGACAGACAGATAAGGAGATAATCAAGAATATAGAGTAAAATGACTTACTTACTCTTACCTTGATTAAATAAGGGATTAGCCCACATTTTAACTGATGTTGTTAAATGGTACTATTCACTGTGTTGTTTCTTTTATACATTATAATACATATATATATATGTACAAAAAAATGTTACAATGCATAGACTATTTCCAGATATTAAAACTTATTTATGAATATAAATTTAGGTATTTTAATCTTTTTTTGCAGTATGTAAAAAAATCCATGATGTTAGTTTCTGTTATACTTTTATATCCTATGCTTTTTCAACAACTTAAATTGTCCTCAGTCGCCATTAGATGTGTCTGTCAAGTTTGCAGGAAGAAGGCCCTTGGGTGTGCAACTGGATGGGGATATTAAATCCAAAGTGATGGTACTAAATTATGTATATCTTCAAATATATAAAAGTTCTCAGTGTAAATGATGCGTGCAAGCAGGCTCAAGCAACTCTTACAACATTTTGCCAAGCTGGACTCACTGAAATGTATCACTTATTTGATTCAGAAATGCACTCACTGTATTTAACAAAAGTACAAACAAGCTAAATAGCTTGTTTTTCTGTACATATATATTCAATTTTTCTTTATGTGATTGAATGTAATAGCAAAATAAAGCTCCCCCAGCATTTCTTCCAAACCTTTATATTGCTTTGTAGTTATATCTTATTACACCATGCAGCATTCTTTGGACTAGAACAAAGAGACTGCAATTGCCACAAAGGGTGCCATAGTGCAGGAATGATTGCCTAGCAACGTTTACTACAGCTGAGCATGATGCTATGATGTTGCAGGGATGTTCACAAAGACCATTAGTTTCATTTTTGGGTGAATAGACCAGATTTTTAAATTTTACATATCAGTATGGCTGTCAGTTCACTGTAACAATGTTTTAAATTCAGATTAGGTTTTTTCAGCATTTGATTAAAGGAGGCACTGTGAGGGCATTTTTAGTAAATTTATAATGTACAACAAATACCATGAATATCCAGAACCTCGCACTTGATAAATTTGCACTTGATAATGCTTTTACATGGGTGTACTTAAAGAATGATTGGATGTAATCATTTCTGGGTTTACATTGCCTCCTACTGTTCATATATATTTATTTATATATATATATATATATATATTTTTTTTTTTTTTTTTTTTTTTTTTTTACCAATAATAAATGCAAAATTCAAATAAATGCTGTGTTGAATCTGCAAAGAGGGTTTTACTGATCATGAGAAAATGAGAAAACTATTTAACTTTACATATTAAGGGTTTTAATCTGGAGCAGTTATATTTTTTTTTGGCCCCGAGGACCTAAGATTGGTATTCATGTTACAGATCAAGGAGCATATTGGCACATTGATCCATACATACAAGCATCTCTGGTCATTGAAGAGTACAACTTCCACCTTGATGCCCTTGCAGGAATTTTTAATGCACATAATCAATCAAGTTGAGCCCCTCAGTGAAATCATAGAGGCCAAAACATTAAGTAGATAAAATACAAAAAGCTTGATGCAAAAGGTTGCTGAATAGGTTTGCTATGTCAAGCACTAATCTCTTCTGGGGATATGGCTTTCATAATATTGTATCTAAATTCAAATAAATGTTTCAAAATTACAATTATTTTATGTACCTGAACCATCAATTTCAGGACTTCAAGTGTAATTGAATGACAGACTTAAAAGTTGTTTCATGGACAGGTTTGGTTAAAAGGCCGGATAAAAAGATGTATGCTTCTTTAATATAGATATTTTTTAAATCAGTTTAGAAGGCTGAAAGAAAGAAAAAGAGAAGTCTCAGTCATTCTGGAAAAGTATTCTTTAGACAGATGACACATGTAAATCCTCTGCAATGATGGGATGATAAATGTTTAGAAAAGACTTAGACAAGCTCATGATCACAGGCTTAACATCATCTGTAAGACATGCAGAGACATCGTGGTAGCATGGTATGGTTTCTTATGTCAGAGGACCAGTGGTGGTTTGATTACGTGACAGATGGCAGAAAAATCTGGATGAATTCTGAGAGGTTAAAGGAAATACAATTGACTTGTCTCCCTTGTAACTGTAAATACAGGGATGTTTATGGCTGTGTAACAGTACAGGCCAGGTACCAAAAACACACTGTGTAGGTAAGAATGACCTCAACAAGGTGTGGTTAAGGTATATTTGCTAGCTTTCCCAAGTACATTTGAACCCCCCCAAAGTAGGTTTTAGCAGATTAAAGTTGTGCAAATCCTCCTTACATCGGAATACTTCCAAGCTACAGTTGAGTGCTTGCAGTTTAAGTCTTTAATTAATTTATGTACCCCAACTTAAACTTTTTATAAAAACAAACATAACATGCCCAAACATTTCCAGGATAAATTGTGTGTCCAAAAACACTTCCACAAGAAAAAAGAAAAGAAAAGAAAGATAAACGCAGTGACCAAGCTAAATGAGCTATGACTGCAGCTCAGTTTGTGCTTTTGTTATTGAAAAAAAATGAGACAGAAAAAAAAAAAAAACAATTGAGACATCGGCTGACTCCATGTCGGGTTATAAAGATATGCAAAATTACCTCAAAGAAGCACAAAATTAACAGATGAGCGAAAATAAAGCATATTTAAAGAGATAATCTAATAATTGCTATGGGCTTCTAATTTTTCCTGACCACTAGAGGGTGTAGGTCACCGGTTTCCCACGACAGCATACGGTCAGAGTACCCTGTGAGAGAGTTTATGCGGGCTTGTAATTGTGTGCGTGTGTTGGATGAAGGAGGCGGATGAGGAGGAGAACCTCTTTGGCGCCGCCTCCCGCCTCTCAGACAGCGTTCAGGGCACCTTCACACAAGCCCGCTTGTAGCTATGGAAACTCGTCGATGGCAACATCCACCAGTCTTTTCTGCCCCCATCCTCATACCTCTCAGAGGTGCTGAGTGTGTGCAGCTGTAGCCGACAAATCACTACGCTGCAAGATGGCGAATGCGAGATTCGTTGCTTGTTTGGCTCTGTACATCAGTCTAGGTAAGTTATTCTCCCTTTTTCTGACAGCTATCCTTAAGACGTGCCTAACGAGGTGAGGCTTCCGTCCGTAAAAGAAACAACGGGACTGTCAGGGCTAATGGCACACCAGAGGTTAGCTTGACACGAACAGGCTGTGAAATAGCCACTGATCTTAATTACCGGTATTGTGAAGTGTAGTTTTTTTTTTGTTTTTTTTTTATTTTACGAGTGCTTTCACTGTCATTGTGACATTTTAACAGTAAAAAATGTGTATAATTTAGCTAAAAAGACGCAATAAGATTTTAAATGTTACAGTTTGCTAATATTATAGCAGAAAAAAATATATCACAGCGTTTCTTTCTTATAGGAAAATATAAGCAACGTGTTTTTGCTTATGTCTGGTCATTGTATCTCAGGAAATTTCCAGAGTGAAAACGGTTTGGTCATAAAAGCAAAGGGGCAGCCATATGGTGGTGACCTCTGGGTATCAGCAATCCCAGGCCTACTTGAGTATCATACATCTGCTGCATTAATACATTAAACCTGTTTAATTGAGCTGATCTTGTAGAAAACAAAAGCACAGTCAGATCAAACTTACTGGCTTGAATCCTGTTTTACTTTCAAATGACCCGTCTTGATCCCTTGATCTATATGATGCTGAGTTGGCTGTCATTACTGAGTCAGGTCCTGGGTCAGCATGATGATGACATACAACAGCAGCTGATGATTTAGGCTGATCAGCTGAAACAATTTTATTTGTTTTATCCTCCCTCCCTTTTAACAAACTGGCTGTGGGATGGATGCCATAGAGTTGAAAATTTTGACAATATAAGTGCAAAACTTCGTTTGTTAACAGATCCACAATGATAATTTTATGTATTTGTCTTCAAAAACAATGCATGGTATTTACCTAAAATGAGTAATGATATTCAGATTGTATTCAGAGTGTCAGATTTGCTCTGACTCTTGCAGAGTTTCATCCATGCCTGTTAGGATCAGAATGATGTGATGATTTAGTTTGAACACATCGCACAATACAGACATGGTGTCATTTACCTGTGTTTGAAGTAGTTTTACTGTTTTGCCCAATGAGTGCAATATTGTTTATTTTTCTTTATACATTATTTCCACTTCTAGAATAGACATAATAATTTGGCAATGCCTTTACTGATATGACTGTTGTTTTCTGCAAGGAAAACAGTTGGTGCTTTCATTGGTCAGCTATGACCAAAATGATCTGGAAAGTATCAGCATGTTTAATCTCTGCAAAAATGCCATATTGTGCATCTCTACTAACAAACTCCTCTGGTACTGATAGCCAGGAATTACATGATTGGTAATGCAGTGGGTTAATGCTGCTCACAGCTTCAGTAACAGGAGAAATCATTAACATTCATGCTTTTAGACATGTTTTGACAAGCTAAGTCTGACCTCAAGTTTTAGACTGCTGTTATGTTTGAATAATGAATAAGGAGCATGAGTATTGTTTAAATAATGCCTGAGAGACATTAGCAGGGTATAAGGTAGAATAATTTAGGTAAAATGAAATCAAAGTAATGCTGTTTTATTTTTATTCAGATTTAAGAGTATTTGATGGTAATCTTTACATTTTTTCCTTTTCTGCAGCTTCAGTGATGCCTGTGACAAAGTGAGAGCATCACATCAGTGTATAAAATCTCTTTGCTAGTCAACTCTTTTGTCTAACTAAAATAATGTGATGTCTGATAAGCATCACATGTCTAGATAAGCAGTTAATATGGTTTTGCATTTTGATATATTAGTCATTTTTTGTAATTGATAGATTAGAGTTTTATTGGTAAATTAAAAAAAACAAAACATATCCAGAGATCATGGAGAGAGAAGATGCATTCAAGTTTCACTGAAAGGCATTTAATTTAAAAAAATAATAATAAAATAAACTTTATGAAATGTTCTGATTTAATTCTGCTTGAAAAAATAACACTAACTTCTGTTTTTCTTACATCTTCCAAAACAATAATAAAAAATAAATGTTGAAATAATTTGTATTTAGAAAATCTTTGGTATCTCTACATTAGATTATCTTTAATTCTTTCTGGGGCCTAACAGGACAGCAAGGCTGCAGAGATAAATCTTCTATGTTTGTTGGCTCCTACTGTGATTAATCTGTTTCATGTTTGTGGCCTCTATTGATTGAAAACTAAATAAATAAAGAAAAAAGAGAGATAAAAACACATTTTATGTGTT
Organism: Telmatherina bonti; assembly: GCF_933228915.1. NCBI lineage: Eukaryota > Metazoa > Chordata > Actinopteri > Atheriniformes > Telmatherinidae > Telmatherina > Telmatherina bonti. The sequence continues at coordinate 26,616,632 of NC_136627.1, read as the reverse complement.
TCTTTCTTACATTTCCCCTAAGAAATAATGACAACATGACTGTCTCAATCTAATCTACTGGAAGGATTTTTACACAGTCACTCCAGTACCCTGTGAATCCCAGCGCTCCATCGTCAGCCTTTAGCATATTTGCAGTGACTGCACTGGAATGTCTGGGAATAAGCTTTTTTTAGACACTCTTGTTCACCAACTTTTGTTGCAGGGATGGGGATGGCTGGTTGTTTTCCGACTCAGCACATAAGAGGATTGCAGAATTTGGCTATTTAAAAGCAGGTTTCTCTTAGAACAGGCTATAGACCCATTTTGTATGTGCTTTACAATAAGAGAGGGATTAAAATGAGGCTTTGTTTGCTTTCCAGCTAGTGCTGAGATTATTTTCATAAATCAGAACTACTGTTTTCTCTTGAGCCTACATTGTGTCATGTGGGGACAAAACATTGTTGTCTGAATGCTTTTATTCTAAGCTTGCATTAATAATTAGTTGCACATTGTCTTGTTAATTGGCTGTTGTAAATCTTTCCCACGGTCTATATTTTAGAGCTTTTTTGTTGGTACTGGATGTGAAGAAACTTAACGTATTAATATTTTTGCAACAGGTACATAGTTTGTATTTAATCTGTACCCTGTAACCACAAATTCAGTTCTTTGTATTACATATAAGAAGGACTAGAAACTTTGTTTTTTTTGGCTAAATGAACATGAGGGTAGTGACCTTTTGTGAGCACTTATCAAAACAGATGTTCTCTAGCTAATCTTGTTTTCTCTGAACTTAGAATTAACACATGACACCCAGTTGTGTTGCAACTCGTACATTTGTGAAAGCGGCTGTTATTATAGCGGATTTGATTAAGTGTCATATTATATGGGGAGAGCTAGATTTTTTTTGTTCCAGCTTTGTACCTAAAGTCCTGATTTAGCCCTGCTGTCTGAGCTGTGATAGAAAAGGGGTTTAGAAAGCAGATTCAAGGCCCAGAACGTGCATATGCTGAGAGAGCTTTTGTTGGACGAGGTCTCCTCTTGTCTCACAGGATGTCCAGTCACAGCTGTGGTAAAAATAGATCTTGATGTACAGGGTGGGAAAGTCAGCAACAGAGACGGAAGCTGAGACCTGGGAGTCAAATCTCATCAGTGTCCTCAGCTGTGCTTATAGGACCGGATGCTTTGGCAGAATCCATGTTTTCTTCATTTTCCGCCTGAGCATCAGCTATAGGCTAGCTCCCTCTGTCATTGTGTGCAACCCATCTCAGGGTCACTCGTCTGCTAACAAGGCTGCTTTGAATAAATACCTCTGAGTGCACAGGGCCTCGGGCACACAGGCATGTCTCGTTGTATTCAGGAGATGCCCGGCTGATTATTATTGTCTTGTTTCTGCCCTCATTTTAAACCCTTTGTACTGCCCCCACTGGGTGCAGGAATGCCTTCATTACTCAGCGTGGGTGCTGTTATTAGCATGTTTGCCCAGCAATTACAGCATTTGGATGTGACTCAGACAAAAAAGGTTGAGTGTAGGGTACCAGTAGAAGGCAGAATAATTTGTATTTATCCTTAGCAGGCTTAAACAGACTTGTAATTTTCAGATTTGTTTATTTTAATGTGTTGTTACACCGTACACTCTACTCCCTTTTAAATTTACTCATTTTTAATTCAAGTTAACATTCTACTTGCTTAGTTTTGACAAAACCTGTGAATTAAACCACTTGCCATTAAAGTCTGTCATCTATAAAATAACACTGATTGCTTGAAGCAGCTTACTCAGGAACTGAACTTAAAGTACATGAAGTATTGTGTGTTTGGGCCAGAGGGAAAACTAGATGGTAGATTAAGCATGGCTCAAAAGCAAGCACGTTCCCACTGTTAAGCTATTTTCATGCTTCTGTTTTGATTTGTTTTGGGACCTTGGTAAATTATTTATTTTGTAAGCCTTAGTAGAAATAAGTGTAAGAATTGTGCAAAGCCCTTCCCCTAACCTTAAACCTTACACTTTAAAGGGAAAAGCATTGTGCTTTGTAGCTCATTTATTCAGGCACTTGAGTTACATTTCATGGAAAAGAAACGTGAGCTTTCTGCTCTAATGGGTGACACATCATCAATCAATTTCCAGCTTTTCCTCAGAGGCGTATCATCATCCTGATGCAAGTCAGGCAATGGAAACCAGTGATGCTGATCACATTTTCACCGTGATTTTACAGAAATTAACCATCCAAACGCAACTTGTCTTTGTTTTCTTTGTCTGACAGTTTTGATTAACCTCTATTTTTTATTTTAAATCAGTTGATAACACTCATTATTTTCTCATGTATTTGATATGACGTTATGTAAAAGCATCAGAATTTTAAATGATTATCAATAATGAGTTCCAAGTTAAAAAGAAGGCTGCAAAAAGACTAAATCCTGTCTTGAAATATTACCCGTGTGTGCAGCACATCCTCATTGAACCGCTGAATGCACTCAAATATGTGTGTTAACAACCACTTTAAATACAACAAAAAACAAACAAACAAAAAAAAAGCCTGAAATCAACACTTTTAGTTGGTGTGTAATCAAAGATGCAGTGGGTTGAATCAAAGCCAAAACATTAAAGAAACTATTAAAATATTTACACCTCTAGTTTAATGTTACCTTCACAGTTTTTTGGTATTTAGCTTTATCTTTGAACAAATTATTATGATCAAGATATTCATCTTAATAACCACCAGAGAGGAATCAAATTAAACATGAAGTCAGAATCTTTGTGTTATGCGTTTGATCTAAAACCGCATTCTGTGTGGTCCACATGTTCATTAAACTGTAGATCATAGGCGTTTTAGCCCCAGGCGCTGGTTTCCTTAAATAGAAATGGGAAGTAATTAATGATATTTTCACACTAAACCAGATCCCAAGGCTCTCACACTCCTCTTATTTATCAGTTTAATCCACTGGTTATTAGGCAACATGCCCAGTTGATAATGTCTGCTGATGAAAATGCTCGTGTTTGCAATCAGGGTCACGCAGCGTTTTAGTGTGTTGCTTCTTTCTTTTTTCGCCACAGGCCACATTCCATCATCGCTTGGGGTAATCCTCCGAACCACAGACAAGATTGTCTGGGCAAATGAATTCGAGCGTAAGTTGCAGGATCACTCTAAACTATTTAGCCAAAGTACCTTTTTTTATTCAGCTGATTTGGGTTGCCTTACTCTGTCTCTCACGCATTGTGTTTACTCCACAGCTATCGAATTGACCTGTTTAATAGAGTCTATTTCAACAAACAACCCAAGGATTGAATGGAAAAAGATTAAAAATGGTGTCCCCAGTTATGTCTACTTTCAAAACAAGATAGCAGGTAAACCTCTAGGAAAATAAGACTTTGTAAAAACCCCTCAACTGGCAGACCACAGCTCTCCAAAGCAATGTCTCAGAATTCCAAGCTGAACCAAATGAATGGTACCTTTAAAGAACTTGGCACCAACTCTGCCTGAGCTGTGAAGTAAAACTGTGTTTTTGAATGAGCTATTGTAATTTTTTTTATCTATCTTTGAAAAAGGGGACTTGGAGAACAGAGCTCAACTCAGAGAGCCAGCCAACATTCTGATCTTCAACACCACTCGATCAGATACGGCAGAGTACCGCTGCGAAGTCGCCGCCATCGATGATCAAAGAGACTTTGATGAAATACTTATAAGTCTTGCAGTTAGAGGTATGGAGAGTAGATGCATGGCACCACTGACCTGTTCACGACTGACCAGAACGACAAGATCATATGTTAATTATAATCCGCTTTATAAATCTGAGCTGTACACATGGACATTTTTTGCTCATTTTCACATCCAGGGTTAGATGAGAAGATCAATACCCCTCTGTTCCTAAAACATCAAGCTGCATTCAACTGTAGTGACTGTGAGGTTGCTTGGCAACCAGTTGTTGCAGTGGGAGTTGCTTGTAGGTTAAGCTAATGGGCCAAAGGGACAGAAAGCTGCAATACTATGCAGTGGGCTTGCAAGCTTCTTTGTTCATTATTCAGTAAGGTGTAAAATACTGTGTAGAGGACGTTGAAAGTTTAATTATTCAATAAAAAGGGAATATGTGGGTTTTTTGAAGATAGTGTATATGTTAAACCAATTTGAAAGAAGAAGAGACTGTTTCTACTTGGACAAAGAAGAGGTGTTGGCTTATTGTGATAAGGTCCACTACTCTGCCCATTTACCTCATCACAGTCAGTGGGAAAACTGTTTAATCATGTGATGGCAGAACTCTCATCCACCACCACCGGCCAGCTGGCTACTCACTTTAACCTTGTCCTTAGACACAGTTTCTGGAGCAGGCCCCAGCCTGCACACAGAGAAACCCAAAAGAATAAGTGCCAGCAGTGTTTGCTGCTTGTGGCATGAGCACAACACAGTATGAAGACACACACAGACATACTTGCTGAGTATCAACTCTCTGACTCACAGCCTATCACTGTGGCAGGAGACATGAAATCTTCCACACACACACATATCAGTGGGAATGATATTCTGTCACATCTGTATTAATCTTCTCATTTAATGCTCGGCAAGTGAGTAAAAACATTATTTTCTGTGATGTCAGGCTTTATGTTTCAGTCAGAATATCACATTTAATGCACAACATTTTCAAATGAATGCTTAAAAACACCAGAAGGAGGACTTTGTTTACTTGCTGCTAAGTCTTTATTCCTTACAAAGAAGTTTTAAATAACAGGGACTGTGAACATATACAAGCTGTTGAAGGTTAATGGGAGTTTTTGTGTGCACACAGTGAAGCCTGTGGTACCACGGTGCAGTGTACCAGAGGCTGTCACAGTTGGAACCTCAACAGAGCTACGATGTCTGGAGAATGAGGGCTTCCCTGCTCCCCAGTATCGCTGGTTCCACAACAATGAGGAGCTTCCACAGGATCCCAAAAACAGCCCAAGATTTGTCAACTTCTCTTACAGCATCAATCCCGACACTGGAGGGCTGGTGAGCCACAACCTTGCCTACTATCGCAACATTTATTCATTTATCTGTTCAAACTATCACAGAATAAGAGTTATTATTTCTCACTACATTTTGGGAAATTAACTACTTTTTGAGGATGTTTCTTCTTTTGAATGAAGCTCTTTCTGCTTTCAGGATCATCAATTACAGCTTATGTAACATAAACAGCTTAATCAGAATAAAACCTTAACCATGGAATGACTAAGTGCGGGATTAATTCCTGTGTGTAAAGATAACCAGTGAGGAAGCTTACCAAAAAAAAAAACTGTAGCATATGCAAACAGGATAATGTTGCTTTCAGAGTCAAGCTGACATGTTTGGTTTACTTTAAAGATTTCATAGCCACATAGAAATTTCCCATATGGTAGAAGTCAGACATTTATCATACCATAAAGCCAAACATATTGTCTGGTCCATATGGTGATTCATTACAGCAGATTCAGTTTTCAGAACCTCATGAAGTCATCCTATTGCTTTGTGTTCATATAGTACATCTGTCTTTTTTATTTTCTACTCAGAAATTTCGACGCGTGAGGAAAGAAGATGCAGGCGAGTACTACTGCCAGGCAAAGAACGATGCAGGCCATGCGCAGTGCTCTCCGCAAATAATGGAAGTCTGTGAGTGACATACACACATGAACAGCTTTATGGATTTCATACACACAGTTGTTTCTGTTGTCAGTGGTCAGTGGAGCGATGGAATTAATGCTAAAATGCTCACTAACCCTGAATACACACCCTGGACAGGCTGTCAGAGTGTAGAAGAGAAACCAGTAAGGGTTTATAGTGAAAAGAAAGCTGTGTAGAGCAGAAGGTTGCAGTACCAATGTACTTCTTTTTTTTTCACCATGTCTGGAAATCAGACAACCAAAGCTGTCTTACTTTATTTGATCAAATGCAATGAAGGTTTTTGCTTGGCATATTGACTTTATAGTTAGGTAAAATTATTTATTATTATTATTATTATTATTATTATTATTATTATTATTATTATTATTATTAATAATAATAATAATAATAATAATAATAATAATAATAAAATATGAAATTCATCAGCTCATTGGTTAAAAGATCATATGTGTGGAGGGTTACTGAATGAGGTCCCAAATTCTAGAGACCTGTTAGGTCAAATCTAATGGGTTGAGTACTAACTAAGCAGGGGTTACAACCAGGTAGGCTCTCAGTGAGAGGTCTTACTCACAAAAGGGTTCGTTAAGGGTGAAAGAAATCAAGAGTAAAAAATCCAGGAGCAAAAGGGAAAATAAAAACAAGTTGAAACCATAAACTGACTTATGAAAAATTCATAAAATGTCCTTTTTTTCTTTGCATTGGGACACTTCCTTATGTGAATTTTAGTAAAAGCATATATGATTTCATGGGAACTTCATGTTACCCTATGTTTCCTGTTGCAGATGATGTGGACATCCTTGGAATTTTCCTCAAGTCGGCTGCTGGATTGGCTTTATTCATCATTTTGGCTTTTTGCATTTATTCCTTTAGACGCATGTGCCTTCATAGTAAAGATCACACTGAAAATAAGTGAGTACAGTGTGCGGCTCTGAAGAAAGGCAGAAGAACTGTTAAAAAATCTGTGCAACAAAGATTTTAGTATTTCATTGTTTTTCTTCTTATTTTTCCTCCTCTTTTTTCTACCCTTTACAGCTACAACTGGCCAGCACAAAACGATGGTGTTGATTATGGTGATGCGGATGAGGTAAACAAAACATGCACAGCATTTCCTGCATAAGAATACACATTACTAGCCTAATAATTTTCTGTTGACCCTGAAGTAAGATTAATTCTTGTAAAAACTGCTTTTTCTTTTAAATAAATATTGGAATTTTTTGTCCATAAGCAACATCATAGTACATCCCTTTATACACAGTGTTTACAGAAGCTAGAGAGAAAATTCTAGATAAAAAAAAGACAGACCAAAATTACTGTGACAGCTTCTGTCGTCAGGTTTAACTAAGCAATTAATGCTTCAAGGAAGCCTGACTGTCATCAACATGTCGCATGATATGCCCCTTATATCTTATTTCTCATAAAAAAAAATTTAACTCTGGGCAGTATGACACTAATTCTGTGCTTCTTTTTTACAGGGACATTTTCGACACAAGTCCTCATTCATCATTTGACATCCTGCACTGAATAAAAGCAAAAAATGAAAGCTCTTGTGATGATTCTCCAGGTGATGAAGTTAAGGTGTAACATGGCACATTGTTCTCTGATGCACATCAAAATCAAATCAACTGACTTGCCAAAGCATTACTGATTAAATTTGTGGCACAGGTTTCTTTATATATATATATATATTTATATATATTTATACTGCCACCAATTTTTTCATTTTCCTCCTTTTGTATCCTTTTCTTTGAAGTAGTTGGGTTTACTTCTTCTTTTTGTTTTTTTTTTTTCTTACTCATTTTCCAACATAATTGTAACTTACAATATAAGCATTTCAAGGCTGTGAAATTTGATATTTGGCTGTCAGTGTTATCACCAGTTACTGTAAACAACATTCCCACACCTTTTTTCTGACAAGTCCTTTTTGATAACCTTTAGATTTTTTACTGTGAAATTGTCTGACAACTCTTCACCATACAAACACGTCTTTCATTTATTTTCACATGCAGATGAGTCAAAACATGTCTTTGTATATACTGTAGATATACAGGCAATTAGTAGCAGACTATAAGGTTGATCAGTAAAAATACATAAGGCACAGTTGATCAGACTTTCAATATATTCGCAACTGGTAACATATATGCATAATTACACTTTAAACTATAAATTTGAATACCCTGTATCCCACTATGCTGCAAAGTTAATGTCCTATGAAGATGGTGAAGTATGAGTTTTTGGAGTGCCGTTTCTTTGTATAAGTGACCTTTTGTGCTTTACCAGTTATTTTGTAAATACTGAGCATATTGTCAAGAGTTCATATTCAGTATTATATGTACATAAACACATACGTTTTTCTTTTTATTTTAATGCATTGCACTCCATACCTTGTTGTAAATATTGCAATAACCTGTTAGTTGGAGATTAATCCACAGTATATACTGTTGAGTGTATGTTTGCAGTGTTGAGCCTGTCAATAACAGTATGTCATTTCAGACATTTGTGTTGATGTTTTGTGTAACAACTCAGGAACTGCTGTAAAATGTCTGCTGTTCATTTGATATTAATGCTGTATGTTACTCTTATTTTGTTACTATTAAATACATTTGAACTGAAAGTTACTTAGCATTTGGCCAGATTTTGTCTTTGATGATTTGAGACGTAGTAGGTATGTTACAATGTTAAAATGTCTTTTTTATACTAGGAATATATACAAAGTCACAGAATGAACAGTAAAACATATAGTGCATGTCTGTTTCAATGTTGCTTAAATGCATACATTACAAAATACAATAATATTTATGTAAACAATTATAACAACAAAGAAATCAGTTAAACACACATTTACCTACTTTAAAAAAAAAAAAAAAAAAACTAAATTAATTCATTTCTCTAAACTTCCTTTTCCTAGTAAATTTATACCCTTTAACTTAATAATCTAACTGCTGCCATTGACTAGTTTATTGTCTTTTAGTGGACTGGGTGATTGAAGTGTGAAGATGCACAGCATCTTCTGCTGGTCAGTGGTCACCAACCTGGTCAGTTGTCAGGCACTGCTACAGCTACTGTTGCTTTTATTTTTTTATTTTTTATCCCACACACTTTTTCTTTACAAATATAACATTTAAAACTGGTACAAACTGACTTTCCAACTATATTTGATCTAATTTCAAGAAGTATTACTTCAACAAAAAAGAATTGTAACATATACGAATTTCCCTATTTTTCTGTGGCAAGTTTATTTGAACGATAAATTTGAAACCTTTCACTTCCGGCTTTATTTTGGAAAACCCTACCCGGAAGTACTTTAGCCAGCGCAGACAGCGTAAGCTAACATCACTCTTGGTCGTTTGACAACATACACAGTCTTCTCTGTCAGAGCTCAAACATGTAATATACATTCACATTGCGTGAAAAGTGCCGACCGCAGGTTGATTTTATTCTTTCTAAAAACTATTATTACAAGCAGTTTTAATAGTGACTGGGAGTTTAGAAGAGAAGAAAGGGAAGCGGCTAATTTTTTTAATGGAGAAACTAATGAGCGTTTTCTTTTTGCCATTGCATTGCTAGTTCTGTCGTGAGTACTGACATGTAGTTGAAGTTCAATATTTTCTTTGTGAAATATCTGTGGAGTTTCCCATGCCTAACCGTGAAATTTGTGCTCAGAAAGGGAAGTGAGCTCTTAACTCCCTGCAGGCCTTAATTTGTGATTGTTTTTACATTTGAAAACATCGTCGAGGTCTTTAGCAATAGTTTGCTATCGAGCCAGAGTAACTTAACCATAAGAATAACTTGCATGAGATTAAGATTTACCGCAAACGGAGCGTTATAATGAGTTTCTTCAGTTTTGGACAAAGTGCAGAAATCGATGTAGTCCTCAATGACGCTGAAACGAGGAAGAAGGTTGAACACAAGACCGAAGATGGAAAGAAAGACAAATACTTTCTTTTCTATGACGGTGAGACTGTCAGCGGGAAGGTGAATGTCACGTTGAAGAACCCTGGAAAGAGGCTGGAGCACTATGGCATCAAAATTGAATTTGTCGGTCAAATAGGTGAGTAGAAATGATTTTTTTTAACGTACACCGTACAGACAGGTGTTCCCCAGTCGATTGTTTTGAGTCAACAAAATTGAAAAGTTTGTGGAAAGCAGTAATTTAGATATGTGCAGTTTCTAATGTGTGTTGTTTATTTTCATGGCTCATTTAAAATACATGTTGCCTTGCAAAAGACATACCAGATAGTACAACAAATGGCAAAAGAGGTGTTTAGTCGTAAACAGAGGATGCTGCAAAGGATTTTGGTGTTTATTTTAATTTTTTTCCCTGTCAAGCTGATCATCCTAGGAACACAGCTAAAATGCTGGAGTGAGATACCCACTTCTAAGCATCCTAAAGATTTAAGCAAAAAATGGTTTTAAAGGGCCTGTAGCTGTTTCCATCACAGGGACATTTCCAAGAAGAATGTAGACCTAAGTCTAGTCCATGTTCTCTTATGTTATTACTAGAGCAATCATTAAATTGAGGACTGGACATATTTTTATTCTCTAAAACAGGATGGAAGACTTTACTTTTTTGAGGAACTGGCATTGTCTGACTGGGGCTTGCTGATTTATGATGTGCATGTACTCACTATGTCTCTGTGTCTTAGCTTATAAAATCTGATGACTTAACGCTGAATTGTGTGGTTGTAAATGAAATATCCAATTTTAGTCCTTTAAGCCTGTTTCACACATAATGAAACCTTTAGTGGTCAAAGTGGTTTAAGAATGAATCAGGATAGGTGGTTTTGATATCAGAGTTATCAAACATCTCATCAGTGAAATGTGTTATTCAGGTTGCTTTAGAAGTCATGTTGTAAACACACCTACTTCATCATAAACCTGTAGGATTGAGACACATCGCTGATCTGAGTGACTGCATTTTGACTGCAGTCACTCATCTTCTCACACTTTCCATGTGAACTGTAGGTTTATAAAATAAATGCATCCACAAAAAAAAGTTTCTTTTTCAGTGTGGGGTTTTTCTCTCTCCTCTGTGTGTTTTTGTACAGGGGATATCAGTTTGTCCATTTAGGACATAACACTGATTGTAAATCAATTTTAATTTTTGTTGTACTAATCGAGCAGACAACAAGTGTAAGTGGGAGGCAATTGGCAAGACAGCCCCTGTAAAGGAAGAGTTGTGCAGGTGGTGGCCACAGATCATTTCCTTGTGTTTATCCTTTCTGGCTGCTTTTTGGTCACGTTTGCATTTTGCCTGAGACCGCACCACGAGTGGTACAACATTAGGCAGTGTCTGCAACCCACAAATGTTGCACAGTTAGTGTAGCTCATCCAGGATGGCACATCAATGTATGTTGTGGTAAGAATGTTTGCTGTGTCTACCAGCACAGTGTTAAGAGCATGGTGGAGCTACTTGGTTACTTGGATGGAGCCGTGTCCAGCAGCAGAACCACTATTTGCTCCGTTGCTCAGGAATCACTGCCAGAGTTCTACAAAATTACCTCCAGCAAGTCACTAATGTGCATGCTTCTACTCAGACTCCATGAGGGTGGTGTAAGGACCCAAAATCCACAAATGAGGCCTGTGCTTACATCTCAACACCATACCAGCCCAATTGGCATTTGCCAGAGAACACTGGGATTGGCAGATTTGCCATTGGCACCCTGTTCTTTTCACTTAGGAGAGCAGGTTTACTCTGAGCACATGAGACAGATGAGAAACTCTGGAAAGTTTGGGAACTCTGTGGAGAACATTCTGTTGTCTCTAACATCCTCCACCATCAGTGTGGTTAATGATTGGGAAGGGATGGTACCCTGAATTTCCATTACATACTGGTATGAGATCCTCAGACCTTTGTCGGACCATATGCTGCTGGAGTTTCTGTGTTTCTTCTTATTCATGACAATGCTCAGTCTAATATGGCTGGAGTGTGTCAGCAGTTCCTGCATGATGAAGGCATTGATGCTATCGACTGATCTGCTCATTCATCAGACCTGAATCTGGTCAAGCACCTCTGGGACATCATGTCTTGTTCCTTTCACTGCAGCAGTGTTGCATCAGAAACTGTGCAGGGGTTGGTTGATGTTTTTATCCAGGCCTAGGAGAAGATCCTTCTGGAAAACATGCATCTTCAGATGTTGTAGGGAGTGCATACTGGGTCATGGAGCACACACACACACACACACACTCCTGAAGCTCAATTTGAATTTGCTCAATTTGCTAAATTTGTCTTGAGGAATTTCCACAGGCGTTGGGTTAGCTTGTAGTCTCATTATTCCACCTTCTTTATTGGAGTATGATCCTGAGTCCAGCCCCCCATGACTTTGAATTATCATTAAGCTTTTATATGTTCTCAAAACATTTCTCATTGTAATGAATAAGAATAAAGATTTTTAACCACAATATTTCATTGATCAACGTCTAAGACAGTGATCCTCAGTCCTGGTCCCTTTAGGGCTGGTATCCTGCAGGCTTTCCAAGTATATATGTTGCAACACACCTGATTTAGATTCATGTGTATTTAGCAGACATGTGCACAGCTTGTCTGAGTTTGAGTAGAAGTGTATTCCAGGAGGGCCACCTGGAAAACCTGTAGGAAGCCAGCCCTCGAGGAAAAGGATTGAGAATCCCTGGTCTAAGATGTGTTTTTTATGAATTCTCTATCATTTTTTTTACATGTGTGTGTGTGTGTATATATATATATATATATATATAAATATATATATATAAAATTTTTTTGTTTTAGCTTCATCGGTATAAAGAATAATCAAAAAGCTTACTTCACAGTAGCCACGCCTGATAGGACTGTCTAAATAACAGATTTTCTGTTCTTACCTTTTTATAGGACAGATTTTCTGTCAGAGAATTTTGTTTGATCTCCTTGGTAACAGATCGGCACTATTTTTGTGTGCATATTTTAGTTTAGGATTAAATTTTAATTTTGTGTAATGCTCTCTGTGGTACAGGAGTTAGATTTTTGGACTCTATTTAGGTATATTGTTGCAATTCTTTAACTCTCACCTCTCCTTTTTAGAGCTGTATTACGACAGGGGAAACCATCATGAATTTGTTTCCCTGGTGAAAGATCTTGCGAGACCCGGTGAAATAACTCAGTCGCAGACCTTCGACTTTGAATTCACTCATGTTGAGAAGCCCTACGAGTCCTACACAGGCCAGAATGTCAAGCTAAGGCAAGTTGCATCATTAATTCTGCTTGACAAGGAGATGGGGGATTTTACGTGTCACACTTTAACCTGCCTGTTATTTAGTTACATTTAAACTGAACATTTGAACCCCTGACGTTTGCGACAGGTTGTCTGCAGGACACATATGTTGAGCTAATTGTCAGTGTGTATTTATCCACTTTTTCAGATATTTTCTTCGTGCCACAGTGACAAGAAGACTAAACGACATCAGTAAAGAGATGGACATTGTGGTCCACACGCTGAGCACATATCCTGAGCTCAACTCCTCTATAAAGATGGAAGTTGGGATTGAGGACTGTCTGCACATTGAGTTTGAGTACAACAAATCCAAGTAAGACTTGTTTGAGTGCAACATGCACTTATTTTCAGCAAACAAGCTGAAGCTCCTAAATCCTCATATGTTTACATTAAATGACATAGTCAGGAGAAAGGGATGTTCAGTTGTTACTGGGTGGTACTTGGCAGTAATTGTGAACTATTTTGCTCTAACAGTGGGGACAACTATACATTTATAAACACAGCACATATATTTCTCATGATCAGTCTTTGTAATTTATGGGTTGATTCATAAAATGTTAGAAAAACAGGAAGTTTATCTGAAAGTGTCTTGCTCTTTCCGACTGTTGATCAGACACGTAAAGATTAAAATTCAGCTCGAATGAGAGGAAGACAAAAAAAACAACAAAGATATTCCCATCAAAATTATTCAAATAAATTTTTATTGCAAGAATCGATACCTGCAAGTAAATTCTCATGAAAATAAAAGTAAATTTTCTGTTGAATAGTTCATTTATTTGTTGACTGATGGAATTATTTGGTGTTTCTTAGTAGCAGAATGCTTCACATCCTGACACTGGAGAAGACTGTGGGCTTGGTTATCCACCAGCCGGCCTCATTTTGTCATGTGTTTTCCAACAGGTACCATCTGAAAGATGTAATTGTTGGAAAAATCTATTTCCTGCTGGTGAGGATTAAGATAAAGCACATGGAGATTGACATCATCAAACGTGAGACGACAGGCACTGGCCCCAGTGTTTACCATGAAAACGACACTATTGCAAAGTACGAGATCATGGATGGAGCACCGGTCAGGGGTAAACATTACCAATACATAATCACATTAAATGATTCATAACATGTAACAAATTCCTCTTCAGTCAACTACAACCTTGCCCAGCCCTGCGTGGATGGTAATCTTTTGTTTTTTCTTCCTTCTTAGGGGAGTCTATTCCCATCCGATTATTTCTGGCTGGATACGATCTGACTCCCACCATGCGAGATATAAACAAGAAGTTCTCTGTGCGCTACTACCTGAACCTGGTGCTGATCGATGAGGAGGAGAGACGCTACTTCAAACAGCAGGTAGAAGCTCAAATCTCAGCTTGCATCAGTCTGCGTTTCTATGCATCCCAGTGTGGCATCTGTCAGATAGAGAAATGGCATGTTTCCTGCTTAACTGCTGCTTGTGAACGCACTGCATCTGTTTCCTGTTGGCCTAACACGTTGAAACATTAGCTGCAAAAATGCATTTGTTCCAACACATGGAGCTGAATTCATCTATAAAATTGATCTATTAGAGTCCATTAATTTTTGAACTCATGTCAACTAAAAGAGAATGTCATTCCCTCTGATCAATACGACCAGTTTGTGTCAGTCTGCCTTTTTAAGTGTACTATCAGTGAAGGGATCTACTACAAAGTGAGGAGCTGATGTTACACTTAAAGTGCTCCATTTAGTGCTCATTAATTCATTTTAAAACGCGTATGAATCTGTGACTGCATCCAGCTGATGGCCGTGAGAACAGCTGCAGCTTTCCTGCAGTGTCCATATGATCTGTTACCAACTTAAAACTGTAGCACAGGAACACTGCAGCTTTAATGCAGCACCACTTCTGCATGTTGTCAGTTTTAGGGCAGCCATTGTGACATCTGTCATTGCAGCTACGCGCTCTCTTCAGCATTCAGTGCTGCTGAACCAGCTCCTCTGTTTTATCTCTTAATATGCAATGATGCACACTTGTGTCCCTGCAGCCACAGCTGAGGATGCTGGGGCTCTTGCTGTAGTCACAACCAGCAGCAGTCTGCTGCATAATGCATGAAACTGCATCATAATAGAAGTTAACCTTCCTCTGTGGGTCAGAGGAAACATTGTTCTGAGGCTAAATAGCCTAGAAACAAAAGATCCCTTCACACATGACCCTTCAGGGTACCCTAAAACCCCTGCCTCTGAAAATGGGAAAATTCTGCAGTTCCCACCATAGAGGAGGTGACAACAGAGTAGGGATAGGTACAGGTTTTAAAGTCATTTTAAACAGATGTAAAACATGACTATTTCTGCAATATAATCATTATCTTCATCATTTACCCATTTATATTTCTGTGAAATAAAAATTAAACCTGTTTTTGAAATTCATGCATGTATTTTTAATTCAGTTTACTCACCAGTGTTAGGAAAAAGCTGCTTATAGCTCCTCTGACAGACCTCCGCTCGCTTCGCTTCGCTCTCTCCTCTTGGGCATGTTTACAAATTCAAACATCCTTCAAAATATTTCGCTGCAAACAGATTCAGGGTCAGAGGTAAAAGAACAGGAGAGACGGGAATAATGCGAGGAGTCTGCATTTAGGCAAGTAAGGAAGGGAAAACGGCATGTTGGCGCCTGAAACAAGTCAGTCTTTCTCCAAAACTAAAACATGATTTTCAGTGTGATGAAACTTTCACAGATAGGCTTTTTTTTTTTTTTTTTATAAAAACACAGTGTTGCATCTTATTTGTATGTACATTTTTCTTTTCCATTGTCATTTGTGGTTCCTTTTTTTTTTTTCTTTTTTTTTTACTTGTTTCTATGTATGCAGTGGCAAATGAATTAGTTTTTTCTAAAGTGTGAATCCCCACAAAGATCAGGTCTATTTATAATTTTGTGCCACGAGGGCCCCAAAATCACAGGTATTCATTGTATGTTGTCGCCTTTTTCAGATTGTATGCTGAAATTTTTCAAGATTTTTCCAGAATTTTACAATCTTATGTACTTTACATTAGAGACAAGAGATAAGAGTACCAAACTTATCTCCATTTTTACTCCTGAAAGACCAGATTCTGTAGAAAAGGTGTGTTCATAACACTTTAAACATAACCGTTTCTGTTTAAACAATCTATGCTTTTTTTTTTAAATCACGACGCAAATCTTTGGTACAGCAGCAACAAAAGACAATCTTAAGTAAATGCTGCATGCATGGAATTTAAAATTAGCATTAAAATGTTACCGTTTGAAAGTTATAAATATAAAGTTATAAATATAAAAAGCCGTGTGTTTTCTCTGCATTTGCAAGTGAGCTGTATGCAGTTGGGAAGGGACAAATGTAGGACAAAACAATTGTTCTCGCTGAACCAATTAATTCTCATTTCTAAATAAGCTTTCATGGATTTACAGAGGCATTATTATCATCAAGACATGCAGATGTAAATATCCAATCCTATTATTTTCTCCACCCTTGCAGGAAATCACACTGTGGAGGAAAGGAGACGTGGTGAGGAAGAGCATGTCCCACCAGGCCGCCATCGCCTCTCAGAGGTTCGAGGGCTCGGCTGCTTCAGAGAGCGCGCTGGAACAAGCTGCAAAGGAGGAGAGTGGATAGCCGCCGCACTCCTCTCACAAGACTCGTCAGCGTCCGTGGCGGAGATACCCGACAACTGTGCAACATCTGGCGAGGCAGCTGTTTTTATCTGGAGCCGCTGCTGGTGAAAGGAGGAAGAAGGGAGAACCAACGCAAACACACACACACACACACACACACACACACACACACACACACACACACACACACACACACACACACAAACGCACACTAAATCTGTGTGTCAACTATGAAACAATTTGCATGAAGCATTCAGAGTGGCTTCAGGCTGCTGGTCCTGTCCTCCTCCGTTCATGCATCTTGTTTTTCTGACTCACCTGTCGCCATGTCTGCTGAGTAACATCATGAGAAATTCCTGCATTTTTAAAGCCTCGTTTGTTACATTCTAACACTTTTGAGATTAATTGATTTCCAGCCTCTTTGTTATTATAAATGATCTGTCACAAGTTTTCAACCACGCAAACCTGACATTCCACGTTTAATGAAAGCATTCATTGACATTGTTGTAGACTCAAGAAATGACAGTTAACTTTGCACTGGTTTATCTTGCTGAACACGCTTTCTCATGTGTGTCTGAACAAAAATGTCGGAAGTAGAAACTGGAATCTTCTGTTCCTATTTAAGTAGGACGGTTAAGGTATTATCAGATTTTTTTTCTTTTTAAATATGTAAATAAGACCAGTTAAACCTGTTATCCTGTTCCACCTTGTATACATTGATTATCCAGTATGCAGTGATACAAACTTACCTTTCATGTCCATATGCTTTACCTCAGCATTCCAGTGGTGTTAAGAAAGGCTGTCAAAGTGTTTTATTAAGGTCTGATTGTACAGAGTCTTCTGTATCCTCTTTATTAGAGACTTGAAAGTTGTGCCTATGTTGTGTATTAAGCAAATGAAATCTTCCTGCCTCTAACATGATTTTAGTCTTTTAACCAGAGAAAAATTACAGTGGAATTATCTTTTGCTAAATGCTAATCAATAACTCCTTGTCCCCTAAAGTCCAATAAATTGATGCCAAATGAAAAAAACCGCAGATGTTGTGTTGCTGAAATGATTGAATGTGCCATGAACTGTGCAAAAATACACTGGTATGTAGTTAGTTTTCTTTTCTTTGGTATTTTTAAATTACTAGTAAGATGCTCGTTCTTTTACATCAACTTTTGAGAACTATGATTTTCTCCGAAGTTGTGCAGTGTTTAATTGAGGTGACAAACCCTTGGCCTTCACTAAAACCATTTGAGGTCTGCAGCTGGAAAGAATGAAGGAGCAGTGTGAAATCATTGCATGTTCGCACAGCTGTCAGAACCACTGATCCGCTCCAGGCTGGTCTTTAGTGGAAGAAGTTTTTCCTGGAGCTTGCATCTGTAGCAGTAGTGTGACATTGCTGAGACTGATGCAGACTGACTGCTCTGGTCTGAATAAAAGAAGGCACCTTGTGTGTATGTGTGTGTGTGTGTGTACTGTTGTCGTTCTAGGATCTCCTGGTGATGCGTAGAAAGAAACCATTAGTGGTGCCAACATTGTTTTTTTTGTTTTTTTTTTACACCTTTTTAACAAAGTTTCTGGTTAGACTGTTAGATGGGGGAAAAAAAAGTTGGTTGACTCCACAGCCGTTGTGTCATAGTTTTATTGCTTCCCTTATAGCTGAGTTTATTTAATGTGACACCAAACAAACAAAAAAAAAAAAAAAAAAAAAAAAAGTCAGTTTTTGACAAGGATGAGATTCTTCCAACTCAGCAATGCTTAAAAAAAAAAAAAAAAAAAAAAAAAAAATACCAGTCTCAGATCTGGAGGGAACATTTCTCAATGAAGAGTTTGACAACATCCAAATGTCTGAACGTACTTTATCAGCTCCTGAAGTGTGGACAGCAATTACTGAAGATGTGAGGAGTGGCTGTGTTATGGCTCATTATGCACATTCTCAGCTTTGCCTTGACAAGAACAATATGTTTTATAGCTAATATTTTCTCTTAAAAACTTTAAATATAATATGAAACATGAAAAGGGAGGGTAGGGGGCTCATGCATGTTGAAGTGAGTGACAATGTATGAATGTCTTTTTTTATTTGGTAGGCTATTTACATGGGTGTGTGAAGGCATGTGGTTTTAATTGGCAAAAGTTGTTTTTTTTATTATGTAAAGTGCTTTGTGCTGCTGTTTTATATGAAGAAATATAAATATGATTGAAATTAAACTGAACACTTTCATTAAAAATAAAAGTATTAGTTGCAGTCTTCTTGGGAAGCTGTAACATAATGAATATGCAAATATTAAAATGCAATGTTTGTTGGATTTTTAAAGAGAAGTCACACTGGTAAAACTATTCAGAACAACTTAAACATTTGAAATGATAAAGTTACAGAGTAACAGGCAACCTGTTTTACATGTAAATGAATTCTGGGATTGCAAAGTTCCTTCATTTCATCAATTTCTAAAAATGATGACTCAAAATAAAACAAAAAAAAACAAACTTTGACTTCTCTAAGATAACCACCTTAAACTTTTCAACATCACTTCCTGCAACATAAACACCAGAATTCAGCAACAGCTTCCTCCGTTCAGTTCATGAAACTTGTGCATGTTTTGAAAATGATCAAATGAAAAGTTCTAAAACTATCAAAACCAAGATTTCCTTTACTAGAAATTAGACAAATAAATAAATGGTAGTTTTTGAAACCTTTTTCTGATGTTTTTCTTCACGAACAAAAACAGGACAACTCCCATGGATGTGTCCAGTAGGGTAGGAGTATTCTCTGCATTATCACAAGTTGGACAGGATGTAAAAACACATTTATTTTTCCATTGGCTTCGTCATCATAGTGCATAAATTAAACTTATTTTTAACTTCAAATGGGACACACAACATATATACTTTTTTAAGGTTTAATTACTACAATGTGTAAAGTTTTTTCACACTGTGTACAAATAACAAATTGCATGAGGTCAGTGTGCAAAAAGTCACCCCAAGCAACACTTTAGAATACATTTTACATCACATCTCAGTGTACAGCACAAATAACAGTGACTGATTCTTTTCCAAAAAAGAGAAGATCCCAAATCTGAGTCATAATAAACATTTAATATTCCATAAAACAGAAACTATTACAGCAGCAACATCTGACGCAACCATAAGGTCGATGGCTGTGATTCTTGGATCATTTCGCTGCGTCATGAAGCTCATCTTCACAGCGGCTCTTTGTCCTCCAGACTCAGGATGAAGTCAAATTCCTCTGCAGAAAGAAACAGCGATTAATACCAGCCACTAACTATGTGACGAAGCCCAGAGACTGGTTCTTACGTACCAGAGCTGAGCGGTTGGACGGAGAGCCTGGCCCTCGTGAACAGTGCCATATCCTTTAGTGGCCCCCCACTGGTGCAATGCTGCAGGTGGTACTTCTTCAGCTCCGACAGAGGAAGAAAGCGCTTCATCATTCGTTGATACTGAACATCTACCTGAGAAACAGACAGCGAGTTCAGCCTTCAGACTGTATGATGATTATCAGCAGCTCTGCTGAATGAATAATTTTTATTTACCATGCTCCACTTGGGGTTGTCTGCTTTGCTGGTTGCATCAAAATGGACATCTTTCTTGTCAAACTGAGTGTGGTCCACATAAGCTTCCTTCACAATCTAGATGAGGAAACTCAACTAAATGTCAAATCTGATAAAGAGTTTTATTTTTACTAGAAAAAAAAAAAGGAGTGACTCACCTTTATGATTCCAGCAATCCCTGGTTCCTTGCAGTTGCTGTGGTAAAAGAAAGCCAGCTGCCCTTCTTTCATTTGCCTCATGAAGTTGCGAGCCTGCAGACACGAGACTGAGTGAATTAATAAATTTCTTGATATAATAATTAGATAAAGAAGGTGAGAATAAGATGGAAAAAAAGATTTTGGAAAGCAGGCTATATCAATTACTTCTGACCAACATCTTTTTTGTCCTGTCTCTTAGGACCGCGCCGGAGCAACATGTCTTTTTTTTCCCTCGACCCCGATGATCCTAATGTGTCTCTGTTCTTATCTGTTATAAGGCGGCGCCGGTAAAACTGGCTGCGAGGCCTTAGCTTCAGTTTGGTTCTGTAAACTTGTCATAAATGTTACATGTCTGTATGTCAAACCTTGGAATAGCTGGCTTGAACCTTGAATTTCCCCTCGGGGATGAATAAAGTATCTTTGATTGATTTGATTTTAATTGATTTATAACAGAAGTTGATTTTAGGCTCTACCTGATAATTGCGTACACCATCCCAGCAACTAGTCTGATCAGGCAGACCCTTCAGATCCTCGATGCCAAACTGCGGAACAAAGCATGCTTGTCAAGACAAGAGCCGATGAGTTTCCCACTGTCTGAACTGGCTGCACTGCTTCGTACCTTTACGTCAATACCGTTTTCAAAGCGGCTCTCCGGTTCAGACTTCATCAGCCAGTGGCTGTACTCTGCAGATCCAGCAGACTTGGAGCCCTCCTTATTTTTCCCAACAGAAGTTGCAGCTTTTTCCTCCTTGCCGGCTACAGAAGCTGTTTTCCCATTATCAGTTTTGTCTGCATTATTGCAAACACTTGTAAGAAAATATAATCGGACACAATTAAATCTATGAGATCAGTTTCTTACCTGAACTTGCAGTTTTATCAGTCAACCTGGCCTTTTTCCTTGGTGGCATCTCCCAATCTGTAAAGATCAACAGAAACTTTGAGAGATGTGTGTGATGTATATTCTGGGATTTTGTCAAATTGTTTTTCACTGATAACCCGCCTTCTAGCTTACAGAAATTTATGCTAACGTTATGCAATCAGTATTTCATAGGTGATTTTATCCCTGTTTATAATACTGTGCATCAACTCAAAGTACTAAATGTGAAGTGAAGCAGCTTCCTAAAAATAAATGATAAACTAAAATTTTGAGTCACTTCGGTCTGTTTCTATATCTCCCGTTCCCTCCCATTGTGTAAAACCAGTCTGACTCCATTATGCCAAACTCAGAGCTATGTGGAGGCCATACCATCCGTTTTATGCATAACTTCTTATTGTCCTTGTGGTTTTATATTTATTCTCTATTAATTCTTTGTCTTAGATGTCACTATAACAGTTTAAGAGTCAAGGTTAATGTACACTGAGAATGGAGAAGGTTTTTGTGAAACAGCTCACCCAGTGTGAGATTTATAGGTAAAGCAAACAACATGACATTTCTTTAATTTGACAAAATAAATAATGTAATGACCCAGTTTACTTCTCCAGTTAAGGAAAATGGAAAGCAATCATTAAACAATCACTTTTTTTTTTACAACAACCCCTGGTAAAAATGACTACACATGAACAAAAATTGATACTTCCAAAACAATTACATGCACATGTTTAAATGCAGGAAGCACAGTGATGTGGTATCCCACTGTGCTTGTGTTCATGTATTCCTAATATTTTGCTTCCTGCTACCGTTTGAAAACACATATGTTGGGTTAATCGCCATTTTTAAATTCCACCTAGGAGTAGGTATAAGTGGTTGTTTGTCTCTTATATTTTAAATATTCAACAGAGGGGGCAGTTGCAGAGCTACATATGCTGTGTAGCTGGATGACTGGCAGAAAACATGTCACCAGTAAGAGAGCTGTCAGTGAAAACAACAGTATTGCGGCTTCCAAACCAACTTTGCTGCTGAGAGTAAGGGTCAGGTCCTCGGGTTTGCTCATTTGTGACGTGCAAGGAAGTTCTCAGACAGAAACGCTGAGATCCAGGGATGCATTTTATGTACCTCTAATGCATTTCCCAAGCTATAACAGTGCAACTAGGATGGATAAAGGGAAATTAACCAGTGAGATAAACAGACAGAAATGAATGAATGAATAGCGGTAAACAAAATTATGGCTACTCCACCCTAACTCTCTCATCTGCCTCCCAGGTGAGTATGTGCCTTTATACACTTCTGTGCATGCACATGCCCAATCACATGCAAACCACCACCTCAGCCACACACACCCCACACACACTAATGCACCATGCATTTCCTTCTTATCTATGTCTCCTACTAACAGAAAGGACCAAAAAACGTCTTCCAACTTGGATAGTAGCAATGAGATGTTGGTTGTTTCCAATTAGCATCGTCAATTTTGGGACAAAAGCAAAATGGGATGATAATAAAAAAAATTTAAAAAAAAGAATGTCCATACCAGGACAGAAAACTCAAAGCAATATACCTTGATAATTGAAAAATGAAAAGCAAAGATACAGAAACAGGTTTTAATGCCTTTGACCAAAGAGAAAATACGGTTACAGTGGGATAAAGAGATGCAGACACGGACAGAGGGTTATTACATGTGACATTCAGTGATGCATAATAAATCTCAAAGGTCTTAGAAATAATGGCAGAATTTTTGGTGTGATACATGTCTAGTGCAGTTTTACTAATATGTTTGCAAAATAAAAAGACTGACTGTACATCCTATAAGAGGGCTGATTCGTTTTTTTTTTGTTTTTTTTTTCTTTTTTGGCCAGAAGTCGTATCTGAAACCAAAGCAGACCAGTACTGCAGTCCTGCTTTAGATCTTATTTATATAAAGGTTTTCTATAATCATTTTCTGGAAATTAGTTTACATAATCATCATTATTTTGATGAACACTTTCTGGTTTTGCTGTCTCTTTAAGATTAATTTCTTTACGAATGTTGCCCAGAACAATTTAATCACTAATGACTTAGTGAGTGGTTGTTTGTTTCCGTGTTAGCCCTGCGGTAGACTAGGTATATAAGCTCATATATTGAACTTACGCAGTATGAAGAGAAGAAATATGTTCGCTACTTTTTATTCCGTAAACAAAAAATGCTCTTAATAACTCTAGACAGAATAACCGTAGCCTTGATCAGACTGAAGTACTGTGTACCAAAATAATGTGGAACATCACCACGTGGTATACACCTTATCAACAACTGTCCGTGAAACCTTCACACACTTACTTCCCATCTAAATCCAAATCTAGCCTGTACATAAACTCCACATCACCTCAGGTCTTACCTTAATAGACGTAAAGTGTCGCACCATCAAATCCCGCGAAAAGTCCATGTACACGTGTTGTCAACAAACTTGTAGGTGCGCTCGAATCATGTACCGGCTTCTTCCGTTCCGTTAGCCTTTTAGCTTAACCCCTCTGCATATTCACGTCAGCCACAGGAGCACGCGGTGGCTCCAGTGTTTTTTTTTGTTTTTTTTAAAAATTTTTTTAAATTTTATTTTATTAAATTTATTTTAAACTGTACTCGCAATATAAATATGTCAAATAAACATATTTGGAATATTAGAATAAAGTTTCATTATTAAAATGTTAGAGGCTCATTTGACCAGATCGACTCCGCTTTGAAGGAGCGTTATCTAAAAGTGATTTGTGCTAAATCAAGCACTCCCCAACTAGTGCTTCCGTATCTGATTGAACTACATTACCCAACAGCACTAGCGGCGAGTGTCATAATCATAGACTGTGGTGGTAAAGATGGCTGTGGTCGGACCTCTATCCAGAATTGCCAGACTGGGCTCCAACATCAATCGTTGGATATTTAGCAGAAACTCACAGAGCAGAGGGATAGCGTCATGTATAGACCGTAAGTTTGAAGAAGTTAAGACTTTAAGGGTTTATGTGAATGACAGCTGTCTTGCTAAAGAAAATCCAAATAGAACTTAGTTAGCCAGCAAGCTAATGTCATAAACAGCACCAGTCGCTCCACCTGAAGCCAACATAAGAGTTGGAATTAAAGATTAAAATACACTTCACCTAGAATCGGCTGTCTTGCTGTCATTGGTTAGCCATGGCTCTTCTGTCCTCCAGTTGTAAAGCAGAAGAGGCTACACGCCCCTCCTTCACGCCGCCCTCCTCACAAACAGGATGATGTACCACAAAACTTAAAATCCATTTCATCATTTCATATTTTTCTGATTAAGACAGAAAGTCTTGAATAACTTCTGTAGTCATGTATTTAAACATACAAAATGTGTTGGATAGATGTAGTGTCTGCAGCTGGGGTTTGTTTTCTTGCTCCAGAGCACTATGGCAGCACTGATTCAGGAAGGTGATTGCATGAATGTGGAGAAAACCACACACAATGTGACATCTGTCTCTCTTCATATTTACTGAACATCTTCTGCTCTGTTCACAGCTGCTTATGGACTCACAGATGAACAGAAAGAGTTTCAGAAAGTAGCATTTGATTTTGCAGCAAATGAAATGGCTCCTCACATGGCCGAATGGGACCAAAAGGTAGGTTGTAGAGATTCATCTCATTTTATTCATGGTAAATCGCATGAGACATCTTTATTAACAATTAATACTGTTCTGCAAATCTAGTTTACAATAAAAATAAATAAAATCTGTTGTTCTATATTAGTTTAGGATTGCAGCTTTTTAGTTGTTATTTAGTTAAGTTTAAAGTTATTCAAGATTAAATACTAAAATTTGGTATGTTATGCATAATAACGTCAATAACTTGTTAAAGGAGAGATGCAGATTTTTGGAAAAACTAACCTAACCTTAAACTAAAAATGGGAATTTTATAGATTCAACCTATAATCTGTGATCTCCTTTATTGGAGAAATTAGGCCCTTATTTTCAGATGTCTTAGCAACCAGCTCTTATTCTTTAGCAAGATTATATGTGAGTAAAGGAGGCATAATTTGCAAGCCTTTTTTCACACCCAGTATCCCCAGTGTTGATTTGAAGACAAACCCTAACTTAGAACCAGTTTTTTTCTGTTTCAGCCACAAAAGCAACAAAACACCAAAATAACTGGTGTTATTTTAGCACCAGCTCTCTACTGGAGCAGAGTAACATCTTTTAGCCGATCATCCCAGACTTTGCTACATTCTGTATCTTTGCTGGAACTAACAGCACAGTTAGGTTGGCCATCATCTATTAATTAATTGGTTGACATTAACCTTATATGGTAATTTTCTAATAAACTGATGAATCATACTTATGCACAATTAGGTTATTGTAGATGTGGTGGTATCACTAAATAAGCCTATAAATGAGAAAATTTATGCATTCTGTGACCTGAGAACATAATTTTATATCTTGCCCTGGGTCAGCCTAAATGGTAGCTACCATATTTGTGCTGCCATTTTTACTATGGTGTCTGTGAATGTAGATAACAATTCATATATTGAATTGTTGAATATTTTGAAGTAATTACCTGTTGTGCAGTCATTAGTGTACCCAAGGCCATCTGATCCATTTGCAGCATCCACCATCCATTCACAACCATTTTTACTAATAGATGTTGGTCATTCTTACACACTTATCTTTTAATCTTTTTCAGTTCTTTTGCAAGGAGTTATTTATTTTGTCAAATTAAAGAAATGTCATGTTGTTTGCTTTCCCTATAAATCTGATACTGGGTGGGCTGTTTCACAGACACTTTCTTCATTTTTCCTTCAGGAAATCTTCCCGGTAGAGACAATGCGGAAAGCAGCTCAGTTGGGGTTTGGTGGGATCTACGTTC
Source organism: Telmatherina bonti (assembly GCF_933228915.1). NCBI lineage: Eukaryota > Metazoa > Chordata > Actinopteri > Atheriniformes > Telmatherinidae > Telmatherina > Telmatherina bonti. The sequence goes on along the minus strand of NC_136627.1, from coordinate 26,590,723 downwards.
AGCCAGACGTCGGAGGATCAGGCCTTTCACGGCTGGACACATCGATCATCTTTGAGGCTTTGTCCACGGGATGTGTGAGCACTACAGCTTACATCAGTATCCACAAGTATGGCTCGCTCACATAGCAAAGATAACATGTTCCTGCTATTCAAATCAAATTCTGCCAGTAAGAAGTCAAGAAATAAAATTCTCAGATGTTTAATATCATTGAATTTCATAAAATGTCCCAAATGACCTAATCTTGGTCAGTGAAAGTTATAGTTTTTGAGTCAGTGTGGTTTCATCGCAGGTGAAAGAAACAAGGGGTAAAAATATTTAAGTGTTCTCCTCAGGCTTTCTACGTTTTCCACCTGCAAGTGTGTCATAACATTTAAATACGCTCAGTAATCAATGTGAGTATAATCTGTGGTATACTTCTGTCTTTGCAGCATGTGTGCCTGGATGATCGACACCTTTGGCAATAAAGAGCAGAGAGAGAAATTTTGTCCTGATCTCTGTACGATGGAAAAGTTTGCTTCTTATTGTCTCACTGAACCAGGTCAGTCTGCAAGTGCAAAGAAACTGTAGTTACTTTTCTCTCATATCTGTTGCAAACCAGCAAAAGGTTGTTTACTGATAAAACCTGGATTATCTTTTTCAGGCAGTGGAAGTGATGCTGCTTCGCTCCTGACCTCTGCACAGCGGAAAGGTGACCATTACATCTTAAATGGCTCTAAGGTAATTCAAACTAGTCTTTTCTCTGATGTTTTAAGTATGTGCAACTCCCATAAGCTTAAATTTGTGCCTATTTGACCTTTCAGGCCTTTATCAGTGGAGGAGGAGACACTGATGTCTATGTAGTGATGTGCAGAACAGGCGGTAAAGGACCTAAAGGCATCTCGTGTTTGGTGGTGGAGAAGGGAACATCAGGACTCAGTTTTGGCAAAAAGGAGAGAAAGGTAGAGTTCACTGTTGCTCATCTGAACTGTTGGGTGTGTTTTCAGCTAACCACTAGATGGCAGAGTTGAGTCACAGTGATTCGGATCTCATCCAATCTTGCTCTCCAGGTTGGCTGGAACTCTCAGCCTACCAGGGCAGTGATATTTGAGGATTGTGCAGTGCCAGTAGCCAACCGGCTCGGTGAGGAAGGACAGGGCTTCACCATTGCCATGAGAGGTCTGAATGGTGGAAGGATTAACATTGGTGAGGACTTACAGCACCTTATCGTCCAGGCAAAAGAATTTCTGAGGAAGCTTTGTGCATTGACTTGATTTACAGACTTAGTAATACATAACTGAATGAATAAATAAGAAGCATAAACAGAAATAAAAAAAAAAGTATAAAATACAAGTGAAAATATAAAATATAAAAGCTAAATAATTGTATTTCTGAGACAGTACTTCCCAAAATATATTCTATATTTTTTGGGTTTGATAAGACCTTTTACTAGTATTTTTCCAAAGCCAGCTCTAACTTGACTGACCAACAAACGGCAAATAAAAAGCAAACTAATAATGGAAAATGACCTGAAAATCTTGTCCCTTGCCCACAAATAGTTTATATTTGTGTGCAGATATAATTTTAGACATATTAAACCACACTAAGCCACATCCTGCATGTATATGAGCAGTATGGTCTATAAGGCAGCCTGTCTCAAACTGGGTGTGCTGACCCACTCAAAGGTCCCATAACTATTTCCCGGCTCACAAGATCATTGTAAAAAAAAAAAAAGACTGTAGCCTTTATTTATCAGATAAATTTGTGATTTATATTAGAGTTGTCAACATTAATGTGTTAATGCAAAGAGATTAAACTGGGAAATAAATGCACTAGTATTTAATGTATTCATAAAAAGAAAAGTTATTCATGCCGTATTAAAAATCCCAATTTAGCATCATTTCAGCAAGAGAAGAATAGTTTGTGCATTTGAGTCATTCAGTGAAATATAACAAAGATGGTACCAAACTGTTGAGCAGCTCAAACACTATCTGAGTTAAGAAAAAGAAAACATTTCACTTTTAAAAGCACAACAGTGTTTTTTTGTTTTTTTTTTTAATCTCAGTTCCCCAAACACGTACAGATGGGGTGATGCAACTCGGTCGTAAAACGCCTCTGTCCAATTAATTCTGAAATATGTCGCTCTTACGTTTTTTTTTTTTCCTCTTAAAAACTAAAGCTTTTCTCAGTTTCATAATTTCTCATGTTGACTTTTTGAGGTTTTATGAAATAGAAGCAATGTTGAAATAAGTTTTACATCCTTGCTTTTGGTTTTCATTTAGCTTTTTCTTCTTTTTTTTTAAAAATGTAAATAGGGTTACACTTCAGATATCATCAAAGTCCGATAGAAATCCAGATTTTATAGATGATCATTCTTTAAATCAGCTTTGAATGAGCTTCATGGCAGCTTATTTTTGCATTAATTACATGCATATTGCAGCGGTGCCTTTAGGCGCTTATAGCATGTCAAAAGGTTTTATCGCAGTTGGATGAACTTGTGTGTTTTTATGAATAAAAAGGTGAATTTAGAAGCAGAGACATACGCTCTTGATTTCGTCAGCATGAGCAGAAATGTCTGTATTTCGAGCTGTGAAAAACCGGTGATTGCGCTTCAATCCAAATAGACGGGACATGTCGCCGACATGAAACTCATCCTGCTAAAACATGACATTTTACTGCTATTAGCTTGTAATGAGGTCACTCATCAGTTTTATCTCTAACACTGTCATCAGCCTCTTGCTCTCTGGGGGCTGCACATGCCTCCGTGCTGCTTGCGAAGGACCACATGCTGGTGCGGAAGCAGTTTGGAGAAACCCTCGCCAACAACCAGGTGACGTGATGTTATTTTCTTTTTTTTTTTTTTTTTTTTTACTCCCACAACAATTCAGAAGTGTTGCACTGCTCTCCTTCCTGCTGATAATCTTTTTCAACATGTTTGCTGCCTCTGTGTTGGTGTGTGCAGTTTCTTCAATTCAAACTGGCAGAAATGGCCACCAAGTTGGTTGCGTCCCGCCTCCTGGTGCGTGAAGCTGCAAAGGCGTTGCAGGAGAACCGGCCCGATGCGGTGTCCCTCTGCTCCATGGCCAAGCTCTTCGTCACAGATGAATGCTTTAATGTGAGTATTGCCATGAAGCATTATGTCTTCATTTGTACGAAAATAAAAATATCAAATAATATCAGCTTTATTCTCTGGGTACGCTTAATTTCTTTTTCATTTGTACTCTGCTTATATAAAATATCTACATCGGCGTTAATATGAAAGATAAGAGTCACAGACAAAAGGAAATTCCTCTCGTGTGTGACACAGTTTTTGTTTTCGGGATGACGGGGAGCACAAAACACAAATCCGTCACGTGCGTTCAGAATCCAGAGCAAAAGGTTTCTTTTCTAGTTTGTTTTTCTTTTAAACCTCTTAGTCATTGCTTGCCCTACAGGGATGTAATATAACTGATTGGTCATCTCTTATATGCAGGATTATCCGATTGTTTTTTTCTTTCTTTCTGAAATAGTGACAGAGCATTAAAATAGAGAAGTTGCTTTTCTGTGTCATCAGCATCCTGAACCGTTCTCATTCAGTGTCGACCCTGGCTTTGTCCTGCTCACTTACAAACTTTTAAAACCAAAAACTGAAAGATTTATGTTAAGTTATTCCTGATCTCAATCAACAGATCTGCAACCAGGCTCTGCAGATGCACGGTGGGTACGGTTATCTGAAAGACTACGCTGTGCAGCAGTTTGTGCGGGACATTAGAGTCCATCAGATACTTGAAGGTGAGTTTATTTGCTGCTATTCTCTGTTTTGGTTTTGTAGAACAATTCCAGACTGCATGACTCTTCCTGTTTGTCTTAAAGGAACCAACGAGGTGATGAGGATGATTATATCCAGAAATCTGCTGTCAGAGTCCTGATAAATCTTTTCTCCTGGACCATTTTGTTGTGGTCTTGTTTGTGACTGTGTGACTCTACACACTTAACAAAAGTGGCTGGGAGGTTTGAGGTAAACCATTCAGAACATAATAGGATTTTCTAGCATAATATCAGATCACCTGTTGTGTTTTTAGCTCCAGTTTAGACAAGGGGGCCTTGGGATAGCAATGATGAGTAACGAACCGGCTGTTTAATCAGTGATACAAAGTGAAACATCTAACTGCTGCATAGATCATCATGAATATTATACACTTACGTTTCTCATATAGGTGAGTGATGTGGGAGCTCATCTTCTATGTCTGGACAGTGTTTTGCAGCTTTCTGGAAAAGCCTGCAGATATGCTGCTAAAACTTGGCTGGTCAGACTGCAAACACGCCCCTTATCCCCCGTTTGCAGGCAGATGCAATACTGGACATTCCCTGACCTGTCAGGCAGTACCACTTTTTGAGGCTAAATTCCCACAGTGCTCCCCCTTAAAGTAATGAAAGACTTTATCATGACTTTTAAAAGCCAATGCTAATGAAGCACCAACATTACACACAACTGTAATTGTTACTGTTCAACTTGCAAGTAGACTGAGGACACTTTGTAATACCAAGCCGACTGAGATGTTGATCCATGTCTCCTGCTTTTCTTGCTACGTAACATTTTTTTTGGTTAAACTGGGATTGGTGGTATGAATTTGTCTTCTTTTCTTTTTTTAGCTGTTCAAATCACTTTGTATAAACAGATTAGGATGCTTTTCCCTACTTACTTTACAGTGATTCAACACCAACTTTATTTTAACATGAGCGTCTAGATGTTTGTATCACATGCAGTGGCAGCATATCTGTTCCCAAGTGGCCTTTCTGATCGTATTTATGTCATAGTTACTGCATTGAATCTGTTACCTTGCCCTATTTTGTCTGCAGAATGATGGAAATGTGTGAGTTTTATGTTTTCTGGATTTGCAATCACACTCCAAAATAAACTTTTCCCAAAAGGAACCAGTCTGCTTTTTGTTTCCTTGAGTTCCTTTCATCTCTGTTGCTCTTACACGTCCGCTTGTGTCTGTATGTGAACTGGTGACAATGCAGTCGAACACGCCAGAATACTTTATTTAGAAAAGAAAGAAAAAAAAAAACTGTCAACAGTCAAAACTGCATTAAAATTGACACATTTAGCCTTTCAACATCAATAAAACACTGCCATAGTATTTCCAGAGTTCAATATTACAAGAAAATCCTAAGCAGATTTACTGGTAAATCATCGGGAATAATCTGCTGCTGTGTTCTGTTGTTCATCTTCATCACATGGCATCTTACATTTCCAGTGACGAATTTGAACCAAGCACTTCAGAAAATACATAAACCATAAACTTTAACCATGTTATACTCACTACTTTGGTTACATTCCAGCTACCATAACAGGCAAAAAACTCAGTAAGTATGTACCCTCAGTACAAACAAAATCATATTGACATTGATAGAAGTTAAACCATCTCTAAGTCAACATGATGTTAATGTGGGGTGACAGAAAGTGAAATACTTCTGAGTACCTGAATTGTAGGTTTTTGCTCAGAACTAGTGCAGTTAGCCTGAGAAAAGTGGAGATGATCCTTGTACAGGGAGGTAAAGTTAAATAAAAATGAAGTATGTATATTAAAGAGAAATGGTTCATATTCCAGTTAGCATACAAACCAAACAAATGTAGCCAAAACATTTCTGCAAGAACTGCAAAACAACGGATTCATTCATTGTGGTTGACTGTATCAAGACAAACTGCTGGCCTAAACTTTGCAACTCAAATTGGAATTAGCTTCTTTAGCACACAAACAAAAATAAATATCTCTGTAGTCAGCCTGAATGCAAATAGAAAAAGAAAGCTGAAAAGAAACTGAAACACTGCACTGAGTCAGTTTCATTAAACTAAAAAGGTACAACTTGTGCAAATGAAGCACAAACCAAAGGTGAAATGTTTTCTTCTCAGACAACCTCTCAGGTCTTGGAGAAAGTGCTTTCCACCTAAAGGCATCCTCTCTGTCTGTCCTTTTACCGCCCGTCGGAGCTGCTTCTGCTGGCTACACCAGGGAGCCGGCTTGGCTCTGAGCAGGCACCATGACGGTGACCGTTCCTGTGCGTGTCAGAGTGGAGGAGCTGATTTGTGGGGACACGGTGAGTGGAGGTGGTACCTGAGGCTGAGCCCCCTCAGTCCTTTTGGGAATGCTAACTAAAGGGCTTCTGAGAAGCTGTGGAGGGCCCCCATTTGCACTTAGAGGTCGCTTGTATTTACGTGTGGGTGTGCCTCCAAAGTTGTATCCAGGAAGTCCCTGCAGCGAGGTGGCCTCTCCAAGTCGCAGCTGGTAGGCGTTGATGACAGAGCCTGTGTCTGATACAGACATAGGGGAGTATGGGTATGGAAAGTTGGGTTGATGGGGGTCTCGTGAACGAGGGCTGGTGGCTATGGAAGACAGCGTGCCATTTTTGGACACAATGTCAGAGCCAGTGTTGCTCTTTGCCCATGATACTCGCTTTGGTGCCTGAGCATCCTCCCTGAAGTCGACAAAGAGAAAAAAAAAAGCACTTTAACCATTTGTGCAGTAAACCAAATATCTTTAAACAAAAATTGGTACATAGACAATACATCAAATGTTAGAAATGCAAATAGTATTAAAAAACAACTCTTTTCATCATCTGTAGCACATAATATTAAAAAAAAAAAAGATTCAAACAAATCTCTGCACACAAGGGAGAAGCTAAAAAAAAGATATACATGTATATTAAGGGGTTGTGATCTTTAGACCCATAAAGAGCGTATTAAAAAGAAATATGTTTCTGTCATGAAAATAACTGCATATACTCTGTAAATTCCTAATTCAGCCAACAACAACTAGATTTTTAATGACCTGGAGCTTTCATTTAAGCAGTTACACATTTTTTATTTCCTTCAAGGTCAAGTGTTATTTTCCAGCACAATACAGTTCCACTGTCTCAGCTGTTTGGAGCCTTTTCTGAGACCTTCCAGAAAGTATATCAGCTGTAATAATTTATGTACTACAACTTTTGATGGAAAGCTAACCATATGAAACAGTAATGACATTAGGTACGGGACAGACACCCAAAACTACAGAGTGAAGTCTACATTTAGTTTCTTCAAACAGTATTCCTGCTGCTTAAACCAAACATTTCATGAGCTTATGTGGCTGTTTAACGAGCTGTTTAACTTTATAAGATTATGTGGTGAAAACTGAGGCAAGAAATGCTGAGAACACTTGACCAATCAGAAAGGTTCAGCTCTGCGAGCTCCATTCTGAAGTTTCAGAGTTATTTCCATTCCCGGGACCCTTATCGTCAACTAAAATATGTCCTTAGAACTGTGCTTTGCACCAGATTCCTGCATTCAATAGGGGCAGAGGAAAGGACCATATTTCTTAGGAAAAAAAAAATGTTACTGAGCAAAGCCCGGTGATATCTTTCTAAAGATTACCTTAATAATTAAAAAAATTACAATTATAATTTGAATTTCATCACAGCTCTGTGGTAAATTACCTTCCATGCTAAAGTAGTCCACCTGTTGTCCAGACCTGTCACTGAAGTTATTCGTCATATTAGGAATTAAAAAAAATTCTGTTGGATTTAAATGATTTACAAAACTTTACACTTTTTTTTTTATTAAGAAATTTATAGAACTTTGTAAGTAAGGTTGTGAAAATAGTGGATTTTAATTTGTTTTCTTTTTTAAACCTTTAGTGGATCAGGAAAAAAACTAACTAAGATGAAAATAAAAAATTAATAAAATGAATTCCAATAAACTAGTTTCACAGAGGTGATCCAATCTGGGTCCCTGAGCAAGGCCTTTAACCCCCTAACTGCTCTCAAGTAAATCTAGAGACGGAAGCAACACAGAAGCAATTTCCCAACTGGATTTAATAAAGTAAAACTGATTATTGTTAAATACAAACTCCTTTTATTGCAACATCCCTTTTTTTTTTATAGAGAATATTCCCTAACAAGAAAAGTCTGCAGTTCAGGTCAGCAGAAGTAACAACATTTATCCCAAGCAAGTATATATTACAGGATTTTAAACATCAAAACCTTAATAAACCAAATTACCTTGTAATACTTATTCACCATTACATGCCAAACTGGGGAAAATGGCCAACCACAACACACACAACCAGACAACTCCGCCTTCAATGTTTAAGATTTGCTTAAATGCATCTGGTGTTTGCTGCTATTTTCGTCCAACAAAAATATCCAGATTACTAATTTAGAATACTTCTGTAGTTTCCTTCCTTGTGAACAGCAACCACATTTAAGTGTATATAATGAAATGCCCACTTGATATCGTTCGACATCTCCTCCTCTGAGTCCCGTCTTCTCTTTAGTATGAATATGAGGAAGAGCACCATGGCCACCAGTCCCACAACTGACCCCAGAGTAGCTGCTGCAATCATGCCTGCATTGGAAGCTGAGAAGCACAACACAAACAGCAATTAGAGTGAATTAGCATCACAGCTGCAGTGTGCGCTAACTGAGAGACAGAGTTTAAGAGGGGTACATACAGGTGATGACCTCCAGATTAATGGAGCAGCTGTCTGAGCCGGCTGTGTTGCTGGCTCTGCAGATGTACTTTCCTGACATACTTTTGGTAAGGTTGCTCAACCTGAGGGTGCCGTGTCTCTCATCTGCAAAACAATAAAAAGACTGCAGTTAAACTCTTCATAATTTTTTTTTAAGTAAGTGTGGCAAACCAGGGGATCTACACAAGAAGACAGTGAATATCAGAAACACACAATTAGATGTTGGGAAGCTATTGAGCTGAATTAACAAAATGAGTTAATTATATTAAATATAGACACTCACTGGAAATTTCTGCAGATGCATTACTTTTGTTTTAACACTTTCCCACCCCAGAGTCATGACCCCTTTTGTTTGCACCTTGCACACAGCTTATTCTTATGACGTCTGTCTCTAAAATACGACGTTACAAATACAGGCGGCAGAAAAATAAACAAGCCTCATGAGAGACTTATCAGAACAAATCCTCTGAAATCCAATCGTCAACATCATATTGCTGTCAGGACGTGATGTGTTCTCTTTAGTTCCTGGTTTCCTGTTTTAGTTTGTAGTTTTCCTGGTTTAGTTCCCTGATGTCTAGTTTCCTGTTTGCTTTTCTGTTCAATAGCTCACCTGGACTCATTAGTTAAGTCATTCCACCCATGTCTTGTTCTGTTTGTGTGTGTATATATACGGCTTGGTTTCTGCTTTCAGTTGTGGGATCATTGTGTGTGTTAGACCATACTTCCCTGGGGAGTTCTGCCTTCAGTTTATTTCATGATTTAAACCTCCAAGTTCTGCATCTCTGGCTGAGGCAGAGATGAGTGTTTGTGTTTGTTTGCTGCCCTCTGCACTGTCAATCCCTTAAGCGAGAAAAGTAATGCTCATCTTAATCATCCAAGATGAAAAGTCATGGTTCACAATATGCCAGCATACAACATATTAATGAAAGAGATAAGAAAATTCTTTAAAATCATTGTGTCCAAACAGCTGCTGTCATTCCAAAGTTATGGGGAATGAAGAGCAAGGATAAGCTTTGCATATCTGCTGCTGCAACACTAGAATTGAATCAAATGTGGGAATGCAGGCAATTAGAGCATTGACCCTAAGCAGCTAAATGCATCCATTCTCCCCCAGTGAACCAGCTCTGCAGTATAAATATTTTTCAGATTTCCTCACTGTGTGGGTCAAGGGTGCAGGATTTTCCCTCCATTTCCACATGTAAACATATGTTATACATGCAAAAATGTTGTATATGCACATACAAATTTTCCTCAGAGCTACAATTGTAGCAGTAGATGATATAATCTGATCGTTTGATATAAATAAATACATAAATATCAACAGATTTTTGGCTTAATTTGAATCATTTAACTACAAAAATGAATGTTTGAATCTAGCTGCAGGATTATCCTCTTGAATTTAAAGTATAATTAGATTATATCTATAATTATGTTTAGGGTTAAATTATGGGAAATGGAGAAAAAAAAAATGCAAGGGAATGCCAGTAAAGCAGCTGTGCACAAATATGCTGTGCACCTGTCCTACTCTGATTATTTAATCCCTTTGCCTGAAAACCAGCTGTGAAGAACCAACTGTCACAGTCATGTTTGCTGTGGTGCTTGTTCTGAGCCTTAGGTGGGACAAAGCAGGTTCCAGGAAGACCAGACCAGAGACTGGTCAATGTTGAGTGTTTTACTTATAAAAACATTCACTTGAGTTGCTTGACCTGCCTCCTTGTGTCTCGAGCAAGCTCCTCTGTCCTTCCCCGTATTCTATCTTCTAACTATTCACCAGCCACACCTTCCCCTCTGCACGGACTCCCACCGGGACTCAGTAAACTAACCAGGTCACTATTTGGATTTGTTCCTCACTGAAACGCCCATTAATCACCTCCAAATCCTCCCAGAGAATTTTTGTGTTCTTGCATCGTCCCTCTGGCTCCCATCACTGTTTATTTACTAAACCTTGTCTGTACTCAACCTCTGTTCTTGCAGCATCTGCTCTTGGATCTTTTTGTCAGATGGCTAGGCCCCTAGCCACAACACCAAACCCAATTCAGACAGATTAGTTGCATGTCAGCTGCCTCTCAGCTTGGAGCAAGTTCAAGCCCGATCAGATCCCAGTTGAGTAAGAACTGAGAGGAGCTGATGTTACAGCAGGTGTTGCCTAAGATAATTCATTCATTCATTTTCTTAACCGCTTAGTCCAATTAAGGGTCGCAGGGAAGCTGGAGGATATCCCAGGAATCATTGGGCATAAGGCAGGACACAGCCTGAACAGGTTGCTAACCCATTGCAGAGCCCTGAGATCATTGCACAAAAATCATGCAGCACTGTCATCACCATTAGAATTGGTGATGATTTGTGCGATTAGCACATTTTCTCTTGCAGCTTGTAGTATACATAAAACATGCAATTATCAGAAAAGTGGGATTTATTTTCATGATTACTGCAAATATCTTGACCAAATGTTTCATTATGAAACAAGAAAAGCATTTGGAGAACGCAAAACCTCGGATCCGTCAAAAAAAAAAAAATCCTAGATCCAAACGGTGATCCGAATCACCACCAAAATGAAATCAGTTCGTTCTTTTCACATTTCCAACAACTCCGGAAAATTTTATGAAAATCTGTCCATAACTTTTCGAGTTGTCTTAAACACAGACAAACAAACAGATAAACGCTCGTAAAAGCGGCGGAGGTAACTAAGTAAAATCTTTGAATTAATTGAGAAAAACTATGAAAAAAGTCTACAGCCAAAATTATTTGGTACATTTTGTTTCATTCACAGGGAATTACCAAACTTTCTACTGATTCTTTTCTCACTTTCGCATGACATTCTTAAGGCCTATGACAGTGTGATGCCTTGTAAGAAGCGATATACTTTTAAGATCAAGGTGAGCTTGAAAATGAGCGGCTAGCACCTGATTTATTTGTAAACAGTTGCAACTGGTCAGAAACTATAACAATAAAATTTAAATAAGTGTTTCTTTAGCTTTGAAGTACTGTCCTGACTAACTTTACAAAGACTAATTTTGTTTCACTGAAACTTTTGAAACTAGTAAAAAAGCCAAAATAGAACAATAGAAATAAGAATTTTATGATCTTTCATATTCTTGAGAAAGACATGTTAAAAAAATATTCAAGCAAAACTATTCTTGGTTTTTATAGAATACGGTTACACGAGAAGTAATCTTCAAATAAAAGTGGAGCTGAAGAATATATATATATATATATATATATATATATATATATATATATATATATATATATATATATATATATAAATCTGATTCATTTTATCATGAGATGATTGAAAACTATTAGCATGCATGAAATATTCAACAGTCAGAAGCAAGCGGCAACCTCCGGCGGTTAAAAGTGAAGCCTATGCGGAAGTGCATAAAACTGCAGTTCCCCCTTCATCCGCTAGGGGCTGGCTCCAAAACAGAGCAAATCCCCATAGACTCCCATGTTAAAAAGGCCAACTTCACAGCAGAAATAAACATGTATACAGCCTGGTTCAAAAATTCATTTTCGGTTAATAGATCAGGTTACCTTCATGACAACTGTGGGGGGAGTGAATTTTTTTCTAACTCGCCCGTTTAAAAGTAATTTAATCTCGAAGTTCGGCATATTTAGGGGCGTGTCCTTTTGATTGACAGGTACCCGACCTCGCTCTTCAAGTAAGAAGAACGTAAAACAACCGCGGTTTTTAGCCGGTTAACAATGTGACTTAGCTTTAGCCCGATTATTTCCGTTAGCTGGGTAGCTCCCATTATCTCGGGGTTAGCTCGGTTAGCTTTTAGCTACAAAAAGCTCGGAGTTCGCTTGATATCAATCATCCACCATGACGCTCACGGCTGCCCTCTCAGCTCCACCTCTTTGCCCATATTTGTATTTTCCGAGTGAGACGATGCGCATGACGGTGCCAGCATGGCGACGGTAGGAACCGCCCACCGAGCTTCAATTCAGCTCTTCAGAAACCTATGGGTGATGTCACAGAGGCTCCGTCCATCTCTTTATATACAGTCTATGGTCAGAAGCTTATTAGCAGTTAGAATTGCTAAAGACAAGGCCTAGCTTATTAACCCAGTAGGCTAAAGTTGTCTAAACAGTAAAACCTACAAACTTACTAGCACCTAATTTGGGTAACCATCTAATTCAAAACGCCATTAACTTACTTTTTCTCAACTTGTTTTGGATAAAAAAAAAATAATTTGACATAATTTGTAGTGTTCAGTGGATTATTAATGTTTGCACAATGCTTGGCTAAACTAGTTTTTCTATTTGAAGCCTGCTGTCTAGATAACCAGCTAGGCTAAGTGACAACTCTTAGCAATGTTTTTATTATGGAGGTAGATTTTCTAAATACGTATAAAACCACATTTGAAATATTATTCATTATTAATGTTGTAATAAAGCATTATTTTTAGTTGTTGACAATGTAACTCTTTGGAATCACAGTGACTTGAAGGTAAGATGCTTTGCATGTTCCTGCAGGATTGCAAGGATGCTAAGGGGTTAAAAAAACAAGAACATTTGAGATTATTGCTCATAATAATGATTAAAAACAGCCAATGGCCAAATGAACAACTAAATCTAACACAACATACATATTCCAAGATTTAAAGGACAAATTCAACCCTTTATAAAAAAAAAAAAAAAAAAAGAATGTGAATACATTAAAGAAGAAAAATCCTACTTATCGATCAAAGTTAAAACAAAGCTTGAACATGAATAATTGTCAAATGTCTAAAAATTAAAAAAATGAGGGAAATTTCAAGGCTAAAAAGCTTAGGTTTATTATTATTAGAAGTTGGGTTGATATTTATTCCTTTAAAGCTTTTCTACAGGCCAGAATACGCTGAATCCAGAACATGTGGCTCATTGGGGATGTCAAGGGTTCCGGACCAGGGTTTGTTGGAGCTGGGTGAACATGTGGAAGATGATGAAAACCCTTACCCATGAACCCAAGGACAAGTATAGGCTGGGGGCAGACTCTCCATTCTGGGTTTTGTGCAGAAGGAAGATGGCAGAGAGAGAAAGGGAGCATGAATGAAAAGTAGGGAAGGAGTGGTGTAAACTCATGGGAAGAGGGCAAAATGTGTGCTACTCTTATTCCCAAATCCAACTTATGCTTCTTAGAGGGGTTGATCAAGTAATGACATGGGGCTTGTTAGATGAGATCAACAGGAAATGAGGAGTGCATGAGGATCAGCAGAGACAACGGAGAGAGATTGCTGAAAAAGATAAGCAGTGATGGCAGAATAGAGTTCAAGAGTCACGAGAGTTAGTATAAGCGCAGATAAAAGCGAAGCGTTTGAATGTGTGTCATTATGAGACAGCGTGGCATGTGAGACAATGTACACACAAATGTGATGTGGGCTTGAGTGTGCATACAACACTGTGAAAGCCTGGGTTAATGCACAATCAGATGGAGTAGTTTTCATCTTATGATTCTGTGGACTTTTCTGTTATGAAGAGATCAGGACCAGGGATCAAAGCAGTTAAGTCAATACGCAATCAATCAGCCTAAGTCCTGTTGTTCAGAAACAGATTGTGTTTTCTCTGCAGCTTCATTTTAAAATAAGCATCTATGAAATAATGCAAGACATGTTTTTTTACTCTCTCACAGACAGCAATTAAAGAGCGGGATACTATGAGTCTACTTCAGTAGAGCATTTGAGGCAGCATGTTATGGAAAATCAAAGATCTTCCTCTGATACATATTTGAAGCATCTTCAACAGCAGGCAAAATGTCTGAATACTCTCAAACTGTGAAGTTTATTCAAATTTTCTGGACAAAATTATTTTTTAAATAACATACAGCTGCAGCAAAGTATTTATTCACAACAAGTCAATGAGAGTTTGATGTTTTTTTTATTTTTTTAAATCTTCATATATATATATACATATATATATATATATATATATATATATATATATATATGTATATGTATATGTATATATATATATATATATATATATATATATATATATATATGTATAAAAAATATATTTGTATACATATATATATATATATATATATATATATATATATATATATATATGTGTATGTATATATATTGTATGTATATATTGTATATATATTTAATATATATAATATATATGTGTATATATATATATACGTATGTATATATATATGTATATATATTTAATATATATAATATATATTTGTATGTATATATATATATATATATATATATATATATATATATATATACATATATATATACATATATATATAAATATATATAAAAAATATATACATGTGTGTATATACGTATATATATATATATGAATATATATATGTATGTGTGTATATACGTATATATATATATATATATATATATATATGTATATATATATGAATATATATATATGTGTGTATATACGTATATATATATATATATATATATATATATATATATATATATATATATATATATACAAATTGTCATATATATATATAAAAAAATTTTACTTCACAGTTAAGTTGCCTGAAAAGAGAAAAAATAAATGAATCTCTTCAAGGTTACCTCTGCTTTCTTTTTTACCTCTGACTCTGCCTTTCTATGATTGTGTGGTGAGAGTCTCTCATATGAATGAAACATGATATCTTTTTAATGACATATTTCTGTCTTTTATTATCATGCACAAAATCAGTCTCAAATTGAACTCCTAAACAAATCAACAATTTACCATTTGGTAGAGGTAAATTTTCAGTAACTGATGCATTTCTTTAAACCTGCCTGAGCCATTTC
Organism: Telmatherina bonti; assembly: GCF_933228915.1. NCBI lineage: Eukaryota > Metazoa > Chordata > Actinopteri > Atheriniformes > Telmatherinidae > Telmatherina > Telmatherina bonti. The sequence goes on along the minus strand of NC_136627.1, from coordinate 26,575,491 downwards.
TACCAATTGATTTTGGTTAGTAAAACCCAAATTAAGTGTTGTAACACTACTGTTTCAAATTTCAACCATTTCACTATTGTTACAATATTATTAATTTCTTTATGATATACTAACAACATAAAGATAAGTTTTATTTTTTAATATGAGGTCTTTATTTATCCATTTAACAAAATGTAAAATAAAAATTATTTTTTTAAAGGACATTTCTTCTGCTTCCTGGTGTCCATTAAGGCCAGAAGACAAAAATTTGATTGTGTTCCACAGGATCATGAGCAAAGTTTGTACTGTAAAAAGATGTCTAACGTCTGAGAAACTGTATGTATCCTATATGTCATGCTGGGTTCTCACGGGTTCATTTTTGACACTCTAACTTTTAAGTAGGGCTGCACAATATTGGAAAAAAACAAATATCGCAATTTTTGCTCACTTTGTGATATGATAAAATACACTAATTATCAACAGATGACTTAAACAGCCCTTGAGGTTAAGCTGCAGTCCTGCTATCTTGTTGACAGTTATCCTGCAGTGACTTTCTCTCTTTCTGTGAATATTGGTTTTTTGCTTGTAAAGTTGTGGAATCTGTCTATAATGTAATTATGTCTTTAATAGAAGGCAGTTTTACCTTTTATTGCACACTCTGGTACAAAAACCTTGTCTGCTGTGATGATGATGGCTGGACAAAATTCCAACAACACGAAAGCAAATTGTTTAAACTGAATTAACTGTTTAAACTGCAAAAGTATTTTGTGCACAAGTAGATAAAATGTGAATACAAAATATTTTTATTCATCATATTTTTATCAATAATGACTCAAGTGCATCAGCTGTCACATTAATATGATGACAGTGGAACTACTTATCCAAATGAACTCAGATTTTTTTTTAGTTTTGAACTTCTTAAATGTCTGCTGTGAATAAAATGTAAATAAAAATGTAGTAAATAGAACTTGAATAAATGTACTTAAAGTATTAAAACAATTACATTTAAAGAATTCAGGGCAAATAAAAATTATCTGGAAGGTCACACATGATAGGTGTGTGTGTGTGTGTGTGTAAGTGTGCATTCTCACAGGAGACATACTCACTCTGCATCGGGGAGAAAAAGACCTCAGACATGGGCGCCGCCTTGGTCCATTTGTAATGAGGAGCGGGTTTTCCATAACTGGACATGCAGCTTAGAGTCACGTTGCCTTTCACCACAGGGTTTCCTGTCATGCTGCACACTGGAGGAGAGGGAGGTGTCATGCTGCACACTGGAGGAGAGGGAGGGACTGAGCAGACAGACAGACATGGTTATTACTGAATGTTCACACATGTAAGATAAGGATATACATCAGTAACCTCTTCCTGAACATGTACATTAGTTTTAATCCACTGCTTGCAATGTGGAGATTTCTCAGAGCAGTAGCCAGATTGCATAAAAATAAGTAGATGTTTGGTCCTCCTCCCTCTGCTATTTCCATCTGCTTCTGGAAGATGACATAATGACTTCAGAGCCCATTGGATCCCTTAACAGCAGATGAGTTTTATTTGGCCTGAGCTTTCTCACATAAATAAATTATTTTCAACAAACTGTGCACATCCAAAAACCCTCAAAGTGTGCCCTCCGCTTACAAAGGCCTGAACTTTTTTAAATCCAAAGAAATGACTGAGCTGCGTCACAGACTTTACTGATTACATCTAACCTTTGAGAATTCTGTGATGCTATGGACCCGTTACCTTTAACATTAAGCCGCATCTCTCCAGAAATGCCATGACCTCCAGGGACAATTACATGGCAGAAGTAGAGGCCAGAGTCAGTTTCCTGGGTGTTGTTGATGTAGACAGAGAGGTTGGCAGAGGGCATGGCCACGCTGAACCCCACTCTTTTTGTGAATTCGTTTTGCCCATGCCCGACTTTGCCTGAGCTGAAGTTAATCACCTGCACAAAGAGAGTCAGTCAATGGAAGCAACTTGCAGCTCTTTGCATTTACTGCATTGGTAATTATCGGCATCATCACAAATGGCACCATTTTGAAATGAATGCATATTTCTGTTCGTATGAAACGACTTTAATTCTATTTGCTGCCGTCATGTCAAGATGTGCAGATTAACAACAGAAATTGACGTCCTTCATGAAGATAATCCTGACATGTACAGATGGTGGATGTTGAAATTTAGGCTGATTTTCTGTTTGAGATAAGCTCACAGGCATCACACACCGAAATTGTTTAGATTATATTAATCATGCTGACACACACGCTGCACATGCAGAAATGTGCAACTTCATGAGCAGTTCATAATATGTCAAGCAGAGAAAGGAGTTAAATGTTCATCAGTGATGTCTTTCCCTTAATGGCAGCCATCCTTTCTTCTTTACTTCCTTCAGCTGGGAATTAGACATTAGCAGTGATGACTGCAATAATCCTGAACTACGGATTATCCTTTTACACCTAGAAACTATGAGATGGATTTAAAAAAAACAAAAACAAAAAAAAAACTATGTTATGCAATATAAAAGTGCTTCCTCGTGCTTTGATTAAAATATGAGCAAGCGCAGTTTGAGCCGAGTACTTTCGAGCTAGCTGAACTCTGATACCTAGTGTGAGGATTAGCAAACTCACCGTAAATTATTGTAATTTTTAATCCCTAAAGAAGCGCTCCTTTTCTGTACAATAAGAAATTAGAGCAGGGTCAAACATATGACAACATATGTTTATTGGAGATTTAAAAGGAAAACTTCGAAGCCAGCGGAGGAGAAATACACTCTGAGAAATACACAACCGAACTAATGAAAGCTAAAAAAAAACCCCAAAAAACTAAGATATTATCACAACTGATATGTTGACATGATAGTTTCTTGGGTTTTTTTTTTTTTTTTTTTTTTTTTTTTTTTACCCAGTAGATGATTTTCAAATCTCTGACAATGTATGAGCCATTTTTCACAGATGTGTGCATATATCCAGGAATGTTAACCAGCAAAGATGATGACAAAGTCTTGTGCAAAGATGTTGTTTTATTTATTTATTTATTTGTGTTTTATGGTCCAAGAAGGGAGGTCTCTCACAGCCTTTGTGGATAATAAGCAAATACAGTTATTATATATTATTATTTTATCTGAAAAGCATTGATACCGTAGAATTGGATCAATACCATATTTCAATGCTACTGACGGGTCGACAGGTGCACTGGAAATATGAAACGTTTAATAGATTGTAGATATTCATTCATTCATTTTCTGAACCGCTTATTCCAATTCAGGGTCGCGGGGAAGCTGGAGCCTATCCCAGCTGGCTTTGGGCGACAGGCAGGGTACACCCTGGACAGCTCGCCAGTCCATCGCAGGGCCACACAGAGAGACGAACAACCACACTCACGCTCACACTCACTCCTAGGGGCAATTTAGAGTAACCAATTAACCTACCATGCATGTCTTTGGATGGTGGGAGGAAGCCGGAGTACCCGGAGAGAACCCACGCATACACGGGGAGAACATGCAAACTCCACACAGAAAGGCCACTGACCAAACCAGCCAAGGATTGAACCAGTGACCTTCTTGCTGTGAGGCCAAAGTGCTAACCACTGCGCCACCGTGCAGCCCAGATTGTAGATATTATTTTTTATATTAAAAAATACAGAAAAACGGACCGGATGAGGAGTCTAGATGATTAAGGGGTTAATATTTCAACCTCAAACTACCTGTGTTCTTCTCATATAAATGAAATGAAAATATTAATATAAATAAATATAAATGATCCAAACAGACATTAGTAGAGACAGACATTTGACAGGTGATAGAGATTCTCACCTGCTTTGACTCATTTCCTGTGAAGTGCCAAATGACCGTGTTTTGGGAAATGTCTGAGTTGGGGCTGTACCAGGCTTGCAACACTACCATCTGGCCCTTCACCACCTCCATCTCTTTGCTGGGCATCTCCACCTTCTGGGTGTCACCTGGAACAATAACAACACAGGCCCATATGGGTTAACTAGAGTGTTATAGTTCTTTGTACTTGCTGTATTAACTGTACTCCTTACTGTGTTGAGGGGAAAATTGTTGTGAAAGCCAAACATAATTTCAAAGATGTATTAAGAAGAAGCAAATCCTCTATCTGAGAATCTGGAAGAGGCAAATATTTGGTACTTTTCCATGTGATTATATAGTCAGAAAAAACTGCAAGAAGATAACTATACTTACCCACTAAGCTTATTTGCTATCCATATTGTGGGTTTTTTTTTTTGTAAATGGTTGTTTTGCACCTTTTGTTTAAATTCTTGAATTTGAGTTCTAAGAACAAAAATGCTTCTTAGTACAAAGTAATATGAAATATCATACAAGACAAAGAGAAAATACTTTTTGTAATAAATACAATAACTAAGGTTCTGAAAAACCAGTACTACAAAATATATAAATGTATAATAATAATATAATATAAACCAAATGTAAATATTGCATAAACAAGACTAAATGGGATAGTTATTGCATGGTGCAAGACACTTTCACTTCGCTAAAATCTTGTTATTTTTACTCATTTTAATCTTCAGCTCTTTAGTTCATATGCAGATTATTTATATATATATATATATATATATATATATATATATATATATATATATATATATATATATATATATATATATATATATAAATACATATACATATAAAATACATATATATATATATATATATATATATACATTATATATATATATATATATATATATATATATATATATATAATATTTTGTTCGAAGCTTTTAAAATGAGCTCAAAATAAAATCTTTTCTTAGGAAACAAAAGCAAAGTGCATCACAAAAAAAGCTCAATGTCTATGATTTAGAAAGGAAAATACGTATACATTTAGTTGAGTTGCAGGTTTACAAGGACACTTCCAAATGAAACTAAACATAAGAACCAAGTTGATCTGAAGCATCTAAAAATTACACTTTAAGTTGGAGAAATTTTCAGCTAACTGGTATCAATTTTCATTTGACCGAAAATTTCCCCCTCACAGCTATGAATAAACAGAGTTGCACTTTACAGAGTAATATTCACAAATATATAAATACTGCTGTGTAGCTGAGTCTCCCATGTCTCTGTAGCTCCCATCTATCTACAGACCAGAAAACGTACACAAACATGAAAATATGCTCTCACAAATACAACACGTCAAAGACTTAAAGATATTTCCAAAGAGAAATCATGCAAACAGAGAAGGAAAAACGATAACAACCATCAGGATGTGGTCATGCTCACAACAGCTGATGACAAAAAGAGAAACAAGATGATGTGGATTAAAAAGGGGAAAAAAAAGCAGTGAGGAGGATGTCCAACTCACAGGGCGCCCAGTCACCCGAACCAGACAACTGAAGCTGGATCAGCTGATCCCAGCAGCCGGGGTCCGTCTGCGCCTCCAGTTTGAAGCTTGGTTATAAAAACTACAGCAAGAACTGAAAAAGATGGCTGCTGCTGCCACTTCAGCTGCAGAGGAGAAAGCTGGGAAAAGTGTTCCTCATGCGTTTAGATAGCTGCTCAGGGATCACGGGTAGGTGGGATGAAAGAGAGCGAGCAATATAAATCATAGATAGCCAGCTAAAATCTCCACATCTGTTCAGCTGGACACGCCTTCCTCCTTTTACTGACTGAGAGCGGGAGAATTAGGCAGAGCTGGAGTGGTGCGTTGAGGTGGTGGACATCGATACAAAGTAAAAAAAAATGTACGTCTATGTGAAAGAGACTGACTTTGTGTCAAAGAGCCAGAAAGCAAGAAAAAAAAGAAAAAGAAGGAGCAGCAGAAGTTGTTTTTCACATGTAGTTTTGTGTCAGCGGTTACCTCATTCCTCCTGGGAGTGTGTGAACCCACCAACGGGGTCCCTTAATTTCTGAATCTCCGAGTCTGGTAAATCCTGCTGAGTAATCCCCAAACAATCCCAGGCTCAGTCCGCTCACTTCACACGAGTAAACGCTGAACATTATGTAACATATGGTCATCTCCTCACTGTTTCTGTTGCTGCCCTCATAATCGGGACGTCACGTATGTTCTCTACATTGCAATTAGCAGATCACTGCTTCATTTTTAAGATTTCATATCACATGATTCCTACTGAACTATATTTTTTAATATAACTTTTACATGACCAAATGACGCATTAAAAGCAAAATAGATATCTTGACACATAAAAAACACACACACACAAAAGTAGGATGAAAAGTAAACTCTTCAGGACAGAAGTTAACATGTCTAAATGAGAAACTGAAAAGATGATAAATGAGTATTTTCCTTCAGGTACTCAGCAAAAAAGCAAGAAAAAAAGAATAACTGGACTTACAATAATGTTCATGGTTTGTCGTGTTGTGATTTTGTACATCTGGCTTTTTCAAAATGCCAAAACTCATTCCATCAAACTTTGACATAAAGTTCACAAGAAAACTACAAGAGAATTTGGACAACGCAGACCTCCGCCGAACAGCCACAATGTCTTTCACATCACTCCCAAAATTTAATGAAACTATAACAACTACAACATCTACAACTGTAAAAAAGCTTGGAGTATAATGACTCCTTTCTTAACAAACACCGACGCACTGTCCTTTTGGGTAAATTTCTTGAACTTGGACTTGAAGTCTGACCTTTTGTTACTGAAATGTAGTTCATTGGGAAGAAATATGCTATCATGCTAGCCTTTTACTTTAGCAGATCTACCGTTCATTGTTTATCATCTTTATTTAACTCTTAAAGAATCAAGCTATTTTTATTGCGTTTATCTTTTTTTTAATCATTCTTTTTTTAATGTAAAGATGCCTTTAAATCATGTCAACATTCAGATATTTCTCTTTCAGGACAGCCTCAGTTGTCAGATTATTAGCTGAAAAGGATGTAAAATGAATGTGTCAACAGATATAGCACCATAAAGGCCAACTGGAAAAAAAAAACAGAATATAACAGTATAAACAACACGTTGGATCAATAAAACGCAGATCAACAGTGACCAAGCCTTTTGTCATTTGCATATCATTCTCTCAAGTCTGAAGCTGCAATTGACTAACTATCCTCCCCAAACCAACTCCATACCAGCTCACTTTAGGTGCCACTGTGCATAAAAAAAATCTTCTAGGCTTTATTTTAGCCACAGAAGACAATTATTTTTTCTGTTCAGACACATATAACTTTTTTCCTCCTGTTGATCTTTGGTTGCTGCTGTCTGAACATTACTGTCGATTTTAATTTATTTGGTCAAAGATTTGACACGAAGTGGCATTTTTGTAATTTTCAAGTGAAAATAAAGTAAAAGGCACTCAGCAACACAATAGTGATAAATATCCTGTTTTTATTAATACATTTATTATGATAATTTTATAATGTGATAAACAGCATTGTGAGGACGATGATATTTTCATGGTGGCTGTGAAGGATTATCTTTCCAGCAGGTCATGGCTCTGGCCTGAAACTTCCTTCCAGTGAAATACATCCCTCGGAACGAATCAAGAAAACATCCTAAGCAGATCCTCACATCACTTTAACTTGCTAAGTAGGATGCCATTTGATGGAACGATTCATAGAACAACTGGAGAGGAAGGAGTAGATGTTCAAGCTCTTTGCAGCTTGCACAAGTGAAGCTTAGCTACTTGTATTCACATTTTCATTCTTTCAGTAACTTCACACTATAACTGAGGGTTTTTCTTATACTAAACTGTGCTCAAACCCATTTCTGTACATCTGATGCTTATCTTCAGCCCCCTGGTGGATACTTTTTGTACTACATCAAATCAGACTGCATTTTAATGAAAAGTCCATTTAATTGAAAAATTATTATTATTATTATTATTATTATTATTATTATTATTATTATTATTATTAAGGCCAGAAAATAATTCAGATTAAAAATAATGTGAATTCTGCTCCTCCTTTCTTTGTCAGATTTTAAAGGGTTATTCTCCTTCTCTTATGTTGAAATATCATGCCTGCTCAACTATTTTACCAAATAAGGACCATGACTTCATTGTAGCTGCTTTACATGTAAACTACCAAGTGGTCGCTAGAGGCTGTCAAAATGAAGCTCACAGGACCACTTCATGTGCAAAAAGCAAAGATGCAAACTATTGTTTCCCAAACTGGAAACCCTCCACCCCCCTGGGCTGTACCACTGATTTCCTTACCATGAAGTTTAAACAGAATCTGTTACAAAGGGCTGCTCTGGAGGAGTCCCGCACCCACCGGAAACTGGTCTGACTTACAGCGGGCATGTAAACCAAGCTTTTAATGTGGCTGTAATAAAGCCTAAAATAGCAACAATTTACCTAAGTAATATGTAGCTTCTCGTAACAGAAATCTAGTGCATTTATAGTTATCAAGTGAGGAGATGTAAAGCTTTGTGAAGCCTAAGTGCAAAAATCCTGTGGAAATCAATCAAAAGGCTTCATATTCCAAGTCTGCTCGAGTAAGTAGCATTAAAATATGAGGCCATCTACTGAACATGCATGCGTGAGATTAATATCTTCATCACAATCATACTCTAGTCAGCCTGTTTTGATTGATAATGTACAGTAACCAAGACTGCAGATGAAATATGTATTTTCAGATTTAAAAGACAATTTTTCATTCACAAATCCTATTAGAGCTCCAATTTCATCTCCTTCCACTATTGTCTTCATTGTCGCACCCTACAACAAAGAGGTGTATTTGCTGGAACAACTGCTCACTGACGAAACAATCATGTTTTGTATTTGATTACATTTATGTGAACGATAAATTATTTAAAGCACCTTACAGGTGTTGCATGTTGATTGATATGCATTTGCTTTGATCAGAAGAGAGACAACCAGAACGGAGCAAGTTGTTCTGTATGTTGACGAGAGCCTGCAGGGAGTCTGCAGGACGCATGGAGAAAGTGATTCAGAATAGCACACAGAAACTGCAATGCAAGATGATAATGCCATGTTGTGTCCACACTCCAGAGTCTAGACTGTTCTTGTGTTTCTTTGAGCAGCTTTATCCTCAGAACTGTGTCATTCAATTGTTTATTAAATGAAGCTAAATCTTCACTAAGCCGTAGGCCTCTCCATCTGGGGTGTGTTTGTGTGTATGGGTGAAGAAACAGCAGTTCAAGATGTGGATATAACTGAAGTCAACTTAAATCCTTTAGAGGTTTAAAAAAAGAAAATTTGGAGATGCTAATAAAGAAGATACCAATATCATACTATTTAGCCTCATTCATCTTTACCTAATTACAATTTACCACAGGCTATACCTCAGTCTAGCCACACTTTACATCTGCTAATTGGATTCTGTTTTTTTTTTTTTTTTTAAATAAATGTTTCTTCTTTTTTACTTGTTATTTTCCTGCTGGGCATCTTGGCTATGAGTCTCAGTTGAAAAACTAAAATACAATGAAAGAAGGAATGAACAAACTTAAACACTGCAGCCATCTGTCAACCATATCATGCATGTTGAAGCTGAGGCACAATTCAAAGAGCAAATGTGTGGTTGTTGTAATATTGCGTGTTGTCTATAGGGGGAAGCACATTACTCTGAAAAACACATCATCTGATTATGCGATAAAGCCACAGTGGAACTCATCGCATCACCAAAACAATTACATCTCTAAATGCAAGACTCCAGAAATGAATGGACAAAGTATAAAAACAGAAAAACACGTGTGCACACACACACACGCACACACAAGTCATCTCTGAGAAAAAAAAATAAAATGTGTGTCATTCCTTATTAAAAACAGACGATTTGCAGGTCTAACAAGGCATTCAGACTTAATGCTGCTGCATTATGATCAAGTGAAGGATAAAAAGTCAGTCCCTCTCTGAAAGCCCCCAGGGAGCCATGTAGGACTGTGTGAAGATAAACTGATCCTCTTTAACCAGCCGCAATCTATCTCCCAGAGTAATCTCTGCTTCCACCCTTGTCTCTCTCTCTCTCTCTCTCGCTCTCTCTCTTTCCTGTGAGTCCCTCTCTGGAGCTAAAGCTTTAGCTGAGGCTCAGATTTAGTTTCCATTTACACCTTATTTCCTCGTTAATACAACACAACAGCCAGTCTCCATGGAAATCAACTGATTATCTTTATCATTGGGGTGGGTGGTTGGGGGGGGGGGGGGGGGGGGGGAGGGCATCTTGTGACCTAATTTCTACAGGTCACAAGATGTCTATTGTGAAAAGATAAAACAACTTTAAAATAATATTTATACCAGGGTTCATAACCTACTGAGTGTTTTCTGTGAGCATTACAGCATGCATGTTTGAATCTGATAGAGAAGGGTCAAAAGCAGTATTTATTTTGAGGGGTCTTGCCCTAAAGAATCTTCAGACGGCCAATACCCAGTGGTACCAGTCAGAGATTTGGTGGAATTTACCCGAACACCAGTCTAGATTAAATGAGCCCATGGACAAGTGTCTGAGCAACCGATGCTATTTAGCAATATGAGACTAAAAAAATAAAGTTGTTAAAGAGACTCACTTGGTTTATTATTAATAAAAATTATTAAAAAAAAAAAAAAAAAAGTTATTTCTCACAGGCCAAGCAAAAGTCATGACATCATAAGTGGAAATCAACAAGATTTCAAAGATTTTATTTCTCATTTTTCAAAATTTCCAGCAAAATTTCAGATTAAACCAGAAGATATTTGAAGATCTTTGACTTTATTATTTGATAAATGAGTTCAATTATTTCAACAATAAAGGAAACTAACCATTTATCAGCCACTCATTCAAACAATTAAAAAAAAAAAAAAAGGAAGGAGTCAAGCCAGGCTGTAAGGTTGGGCTTCATTGTTTTTTATCAGGATAATCCACTGTATCTTGTCTTACTCTCTGCTTCATCATTTCCCCATACACAATATTTAGGAAAATAACCTGAAATAATTGTTTGAGCTGAATTTATTATCTATCAGAAAGCGTACAGCAGGCATAAAATTATTCAAATTTTGTTCATTCATTTGTGGAGGAAAATGCAAGAAGCCTTGCCAGTCCCAACTGGTTCATGCTTTTCTGGCACAAAATGTAGCATGGAGCTGGTGGCGTCATGAAGCAGATGTGGTGATGATGCTTCTTATACTGAAAGACAGATTGACATTTCATCTGTAACCTCTTTTGTGATATTATTTAATATTATATAAGAATTTCTAACTGCTTGGAAATTAAATCTGCATCAAATCAAGAGTTTTTGAGCCAGTCGAGTAAAGATTAAACAGATCTGAATTACTACAATGAGCATGAAAACATTTGTAGCAGCTGACAGATTTTTGTTATCTGATATGCTCTCCCTCCATGCTACATGATTAATTAAAAAGTAAATTACAGCTACTGTGATTGAATGGGCTTTCCGAACACCACAGCATGTTATGAAAGTATTGCGCTGCAATTGGTGTCAGAATGGTGTCAGCAAAGTCTGAAAATGACCCCATGAATGCTGACACATGCAAGAAAGCACAACATTATTATGAATTATTGAAGCATCATCATTGTAGCTTGTTCAGAAATGCGGATGACTTTTAACAAAATGTTGAAAAAAAAGAAAGGGATTCAGAGGGATTTTTTTCTACATTCTACAAAGTAGAAAAAATGCACACACACACACACACAGAAATACATATATATATATATATATATATATATATATATATATACATTTATATATATATATATATATATATATATGTATGTCTGTCCCTGACTTTTTGAATGACAGGACAGACTGGAATGTAGGACAACAAAAAGCGTTGTTGGTGTAAAACTGCTATTGGAGTGGCCCTACAGGCTTCAAGCAGATGGTGCTTTAATAATAAATATTTGGGGAAGGCTCCTTTAAATTGGATTACATTAGTGTAATCTCTGCAGCTATTTCAAACCATTTTGAGTGAGCTATCTCATCAAAGTGACTTAATCCCTCATAACTTTTGATTGTGTTCAAATTGATTCTCCTCACACACATGGCTCCAAACTCCCATCACTTCCCTCTGGTTCTAACTGCCAAGTCACATGGTTTAACCCCCCCCCAGGAGCTTTTTTTTTCTTTTTTAAACATTCATATCATACAAGAAATATATCATATATGGAATGAGATGGCAGACATTACTCAGGATGAGTAATGGGAATATTTTAAATTTCACTAGAAAATTATAAAGTAGTACCTTTAGTATTTGTAACAAAAGTAAAAAATCATGTTAATCCTCTTAAAAAAAACATTAAACTATAACATTAAATTATATTGGTCATCACACTTTGGTTATGATGTTGCAACTTTAGTCTTACTTCTTACTAACCTCATTAAGATTTTCAGAATTACTCATATTATACATAAACATTGATGGAGAATAAGAAAATGTCTTTCATTCATTATCTAAAGGAGTAGAAATAATAATGTGTCTGTAATTTCATTATTTCGGGCAGCACCAATAATACACCCATAATAAATGTGTAACTATGGCAACAGCCAATTACATTGCACCAATCGAATGTGAGACCATATTTTTAAAATGGAATACTTTTTAATTACAAGACAAATGAAGCTGCATTACACTCTGTTTATAACTAAAGTCGAAATTGCAATAAAACTGTCAGAAAGACAATGAATTATTTATTTGAGTCAGTTGTAATCTGTGCCGAATGTTCTGCTATATGATCCTGTAGATTTCTTATCTGTAATATATTCATATAATCCAAATTATTATCATTTTCTATAATCATCACAATTGCCTTTGTTTTCTTGCATAAAAGCAAAAACAAACGCATTATACTTCCAATTAGTGTTCCACTGTTTAAAATAGGTGAAACTATTTAATGAGGTTATCCTGTTGCTCCTGTGTCTTCTGCTGTAGTTAAGTAGCACATGGGTAGAGAATAATTGCTACCAGAAGCTTATCTTGAGGCATTACCATTCTATTCCTGCATTATCTACTCACATGTATTCTGCTTTAATTCAGACAAAAACAAAGCAATATGTGGTTTTATCAAGGATATTTGGAAGGATTTTTTTCCCACCTACCTAATGCTTCTGGACATCCCTAAATACAGGATTGGTTGCTTGGAAACATTTTCTGCACAAAGCTGTTGTTTGCCAAGAAAAGGTTAAAACATGCCCTCAGACCACAAACTGACCTTTTCCGATTTCTGTTTTTGAGCTGTACTGATATGTGATGTGAACTTCGAACAAAGGTGAGCTAAGATACTCAGCATATATATTTCTGCAAGACACACACAAAAGCAGAATTAGTCTACTTTTTTTTTTTTTTAACTTATAAAAAATACCTAGTGAAGTTTTTTCCCCCAAGTTAAAACTTTCTTATATTTCTCTTATTCCAATTACACTTAATTCTGTTAAAGGAAAGCCATTAGACATGAAAACTATCTTGGACTCTCCATTTTCTCACTGTCTCCACACCCAAAGTGGGAGAATGGGACCCAGTTGGCATTATAGACCAAGACAAATTTTGGTGAAATATTGTGAAAATCAATCAAATTCAAACATAAGAAGCCCTAAAATTACCCGGTTACATCATCATCCAGAAACATTAAATCATCAGAGATGCCTTTCTGTCATCAAACATCTGATGATCATCCAGAATGCTCATATTTCTCATCACACATTTATTCATTGCATAACTATGTGCATGTGTACTTCTGGCCTTTCCCTTCCTCTCTACAGGGGCTTACTAGAGATCAGGAACCTTATAAACCTTTTTACACGCAAGGCATTTGTACTCTGAACTCTCCTTAGAGCATTTCTGCACATGCACCGTGTGTACACTTGCAGCAACAGAAACACGTGTTGTTTACATGCTAAATTGCTTACATATCCTCTTATAGCTCAGACATCAGACATGTTTAACAACAATGCGCTCTTAGCAGGACGTAGCGCAACACAAATAAATTGTAAGCAAAACAAGCGGACAGGATTGAAGCTTTTATCACATGCAAAAGTCAACACCAGACAAGTGTTTATGCCATGAAAAGAAGGACTCCTGTTGTGTTTCAACTTAAAAAGGTTTCAATCGGTTCAATTTATGAACTGATTAAATGTTATAAATGGACAAAAGTGGAACATGAGGATGGAAGCTGATCCTTTCCAGAAGTTCTGATGACTTGGTGAGTCTGACTTGGACTAGTGGATGCAAGAGGCCTTTTCATCCCAGCTGTCCATCACAAGTCCCCCCGTGTCCTTTCTAAACCCTTTTCCTGCCAGCTCTCGGGCCCCGGTGGCTTGGAATTAAAGACAAGACGAGGGCTGAAATGGGTCTGCGATGTTGCACCACAACGGAGCTCATAACCACCACGCCACCTCTCACACCATCTCGGGTCTTTGAAGGAGATATTTATAAACTATCAATGTGGCAGTGGGCAAGGCATGGCCGTTTTATCTCCCAGATCTGTCATGTGTTACTGAGTACAAGGCAAGCTGTGCTGACAAGAGTGACAGAATGAAGCCCGATGAAGCTGCTGCTGCTGCTGCTCAAGTGTAGGGGTTGAACGTGATGGCTGATGGCCCAGACTGCCCCACCACTTTACCGCCTCTGGGAAAAGAGGAGGACTTAATGCAGTGAGACTGAAATTAAGAAGCTGAGTGATCTGATTTCAAATTTTCTCTGAGCTCTCACTTAAGAGGAATCACAGAGTGAGGTTCATAATCTGTACACAAGATCAAGCCTCCCAAGTTCATCGTGAAAAAGTGAAAGCTGAGAATGTCATTTGGATGCATGTTCAGACTCCTGAAAAGCGAAACAGATCTTTGGCTCATGTCTGTTATGAAAAGATTGTTTGAGATTTTTTTTATATAGTATAATAAAGAATTGATAGGGATGCTGGGAACAAACAAGCCCAGTTTTAAACCATGCCTCCATCATAGAGTTGACCAGTCCTAAACAACACGGATCATTCATTTTAAACTGACTTATAAGATTGGTTCTTGTTGGATCAACCTTTGACTGTAAACTGCTGCATCATGTGCAGCAGTGTGCACCCTGTCATGCGTGTGCACCCATGGGGGATGAGGGTTTTTTAGCACCAAAACTTTTCCCGGTTTGAAGTTGCAGCCACACGTTTCCTGCATTTTTATTTTAACTTGCTGCTCGAATTGCTTTCTGGTCAGAAGTGGAAACTGGCAATTCACTGTTCACACCAGCATATGTTTAGGAAAGGACATCCACTCCCAAAAAAAATAACAATTACTTTATTTTGACCCTTTAGTTTCATGTGTGTAAGTAAGCTGAACGGACAGGAAGTAAATTTTGACTTTGATCCCAATTCCGCTGAATCATGGACTCTATAGCTTTAGCATGTCATTTATTCATTATAGCATCGAAGTTTGAATATGAGAAAATAGCGTTATTTAAACATCACGTGACAGCTAGGCTCAGCTGTGAGGTCGCATCACATTTTCAAACTTCATCTTGGACCAGTTCTCTATTTATCAAAAATAAATAAACAAAACACTTTGCACAGATGATGGTTTAACTGTTTTAATGTCCTGATAAAAGCATTTCATCATGTCATTCAATATTATGTTATTGTTAAACCTTTTGGTGGATGGGTAGGTGGAAATAATGACTGTATATCGAAGCCCCTCCAGCATAACACTGTATGATGAGGAGACTGAGCAGGAGAATGTTCTGGGATGCTGCAAAGTGACTGGTCAGTTCAGGATGAGTGCATGTTAGGTCAGAATAACAAATATGCTCCACATGCTTCTCAACTTTTGCAGCTGACTTTATAAATATTAAAAATGACAAAAGCTCATGATTTTTTAAGCATGTGATTTGTTCTTTAACGGATATTTAGGGCAGACACGGCATACAGTCATGAGAGGAGGAAACTGGTGCACAGCATCACAACCCTGTAATGGGGGTGTAAAATCCATTTAAAATAAAACAATCAAATTATGTTTAGAATTTATTTATTTATTGCTGAAATGATTCCCTTGATAATCTGAATTTACATTTTATTTGTTTGTTTACTTTAAAGAAATGTTTGTTTTACAGAATTTACATAGTACTGCTGGACCTGATTTCAGGGCATAGAAAAAAGGATAGAACGAGAATAGAAAGGAAGAGGAAAATAGAAGAGAAATGAGAGATAAACCATAGAGAAAACACTCTAATCCAACCACAGATTCTACAGGTGTAGACTACACAAAATGCAACAATGGACATCCTACAGCCCCGACAAAGTCAACGGCTGTCAGAAGCACCAGGGATGAACAAGCAAAAAAGTATTTTAACTAAAGCCAGAAATGCACAAAGAAAATAAAGTGAAAATGGCTGTTAGTGAGTAAATCTACACACAGGACAACTCAGTGACAGCAAACAGAAAGGAGGTGTTGGGGATCAGAAGAGTTGCAAGAGTTTAGACATCCTACAGCCCCGACAAAGTCAACGGCTGTCAGAAGCACCAGGGATGAACAAGCAAAAAAGTATTTTAACTAAAGCCAGAAATGCACAAAGAAAATAAAGTGAAAATGGCTGTTAGTGAGTAAATCTACACACAGGACAACTCAGTGACAGCAAACAGAAAGGAGGTGTTGGGGATCAGAAGAGTTGCAAGAGTTTAGAATTTTATTTTATTTTCTTTTAAGACTTTGCTCACTGCATTCAACTTAATGCAATGTGTTCCATTCACAACATAACATTTACATTTACTTTCAATATTCATCACACTAACCGTCTGGTAACTTCTGAAGCAACTATTTGACTATTTAGCTTCTTGGTGTTGCATCTCATCCGCTACTTCTTCTGTTTGATCAAAACTGCAGGCGTGGTGTGCGGGTGTTGGGCACGTGCTGCATTCCATCTACAAACACCACGGCTATATATAAACCTGCACCAGCTCCACAAATCTGCCAGAACAGAGACCGTATGAGAGCTGCAGGCACCTTTTCTAATCAGTCTTTTTTTGTGTGGTGGTCTTCATCTTGACCTTCTCCATTTCCAACAAAACAAAGCAGTGGCTAAGCAGAGTACTGGTGTGGGGGGATATATAATCTAAAAATTGTCATTACCAGGTAGGCACTACTTCTGAGATTGAGTGTGTATAAAGTAAATGCAGGGCTATAACATAGAGTGGAACTTACAATGTGGTGGAGGTCTGCACTCCCCCTGTGCTTTTCTACTTTCCCTTTGTGTAAATATGTTTTGTGATGTTTAGTTGTCCTTTGTTGATATTATTTACTTATTTTATATCATGAATAAGCATAGTAACTATGCAAGTAGTCTTCTTTAACTGAGACTCT
Organism: Telmatherina bonti; assembly: GCF_933228915.1. Lineage (NCBI taxonomy): Eukaryota > Metazoa > Chordata > Actinopteri > Atheriniformes > Telmatherinidae > Telmatherina > Telmatherina bonti. Next base: position 26,558,283 of record NC_136627.1, on the reverse strand, counting down.
GCTTTACCAATACATTTAATTATCCTGACAGCATTGCAAAGGATTTTATAACTGAAGCGATTCTATGATACACCTGCATAAAGAATGCATACACACAAAAACTTTACAAATGCTTTTTCTAATACACACTGTGTTTATAAAGACGAAGTGGTAAGGATGTCCATATCACTGGATTATTAATTGATAGCAATCTTTTAGATTTTCATCATCTTTAGGTGTTTAATTCACTATTTTATGTACTATTGCAGTCTTTTCTATTAGACTCATTCATACTGTGTGTAAGCCAGGAAAGACACGAGCGGTGGAGTGAGTACCATTAACGAGGGGAGGCAGAGGCAGGCTGAAGGTGGTCCACGTCTTTTCTTTTTATTTTCTTTGCAAAGTGCCAAGTGCAATAAAGTGCATCAGAGAGTTAAAACCAGAAGATGGCTTCTCCAGCAGCCGAAGACAGAAGAAAAAAAAACCTGATCTGTTCACGGTGCCTTAAATGCCGTCTGCTGAAATTGGATAAACCATAAAATTCTACAGGGGTAACACAAAACAACATTAACCATAAACTCATATTCAGACTCTCTAACGCCAAACCATAACCAAAACTAACAAAAAGAAAACCCCCAACCGAAATATACCCCCAAACAAAACCACGCAGATGATAACTAAAGACTAAATAATACTACATCCTAAAACCACCACCCCCCCCCCGTCTCGTTCCTCCCCTTGGTCCAGCCCGGAACGTTCTCCAGCGGCGTCTGGTCCCTGGGAAATCTTTTGGCCAGACGCCGCCTCCCTGGACACAAGAGGAGGACATAAATAAAAACAAAACCCGACATACACTCTCACCTACACTCCACACTTCGAACATTCACGCATGTGCCCCACACCTAAAAGAAAGTACCAATTTAAAAGATGTACACATATATTGCACTTATCCAATCATAACTGTCGTGTTGCCCCGCAGCACCGGCGGCCGCCATTACCGGAAGTGACGCCTCCCCGGCCGGACCCACGGGCAACAAACATCCCAACAAACAAATATATTTATTTTAAAACAACAATCATGTGCAATTTCTTTATGTGCAAATTAGCACTTCCCCAAGTGCAGAGTGAATAACCAAATGCTGTGAATATTTTAAAGTGCAATGTGCAAAGTGCTTGCGTGAACCCGAAATGAACAAGCCTGTTCATTACACTGTGATACAACGTGCTTTTTAATTGCAGACACTATACCTGCAGCTGTGCATCAAAGCTGCACCTAATGGATGTAAGAACCCCTTACAACTGAGGCTTTAAAAAAAAAAGCAAGCATTTCAAGATCATTCACATTTTTACTGGAACACGATTCCTCATATTCTGCTTTGAGCCGATGCTGTAACATAAAACAACCAATATATTACTCATTTACACATTCATACTTCTGTCACCACCATCCCCACACAAGGCTGAATACTGTGAAGTTGTTTAAACATATTTTCCTTGTTTGTAATCTAGTTTTTTCTTCCTTCTCTGCAAGATTTTTTGCTCTAAACTTGCCAACCTGATGGTTTTTAACAATTTAATATAATGGCGGTGAAGTGGAAGCACGTCATTGCCTTTGTACATACACACAGTTTAAGTCATAAATTCACACACCGTTTGGTGCATCTTGCTCTGGTGCCTAATCTCATTAAACTATAGAAAGATCTTTGCTCATCACACATACATGTCAATGTCTGTCTTTACCTTAACCAGAGAAATGAGGTGATTAATAATTAACATCACTCGATCCACTAGCTATTACATAGGCTATATCAATATTTTACAAAAATTCTAATAATAGGATGTCACGTTAACATGTATTCAGCACATGGCAGACAGTGAACACTTTAGGTATCCATTTATATGATAAGTAAGTCTGTTAATTATTTACTAATAATATTTCCAAATTTGAAAATAATAAATATATATATTTGAGTAATACGTGATATTTATAGAGGAACACATGACCATTGCAAAGTTAGCAATGCACCTAATGAGCTTTCTGATCTCTCTGCCTACATATGTGCCTGACGGGGTGAACTCAAGCTCAGATGCAGGCTCAGATGGTTAGCAGTGATGGCTCTGCTGGCCCTCATCCCTCTGTTCATTATATCCAGTCGTCTGAAATATGCAGATGAACCCCACTGCCCCTTTGGCCCACCCACCCAAATGTCCACCTACAGTCCAGCTGTGGGGCTTCACCAGAGGTGAGAGGAGCAGCTGAGAACACATAACTGTGACCACTTTATTAGGGGTTGTAAAGAAATTAAATACAATCTTGCAACTTTGGTGGGTCTAAAAAAAATTACTCCTGCATATTCTACATTATATTATTTGTCTTATGTTTACTATTCATTCATAAATCCTAGATAGGTGGATATATAGCTATGTAGCTAGGTGGATAGATAGCTAGGTAGATAGATAGCTAGGTAGATAGATAGTTAGGTAGATAGATAGATAGATAGATAGATAGATAGATAGATAGATAGATAGATAGATAGATAGATAGATAGATAGATAGATAGATAGATAGATAGATAGATAGATAGATAGATAGATAGATAGATAGACAGACAGACAGATAGATAGATAGATAGATAGATAGATAGATAGATAGATAGATAGATAGATAGATAGATAGATAGATAGATACTTTATTCATCCCCAGGGGGATATTCAGGGTGTTCCAACAGTTTCTTAAGAAAAAGATACATAGATTAAGTTAATGTTAAATATCAAGCAGTCTAATTGCGGCTGGAATGAAGGACCTTCTGAACCTCTCAATCCTGCAGACCTCCAGGGTATTATTGAAGGAGATGTTTTTTTTATTAACCAAAATACCCTGAAGTTTTCTCATCATCCTCTGCTTCAACAAAGCTCTGACAGGGTTCAGACTTCTGCTGAGGACAGAACTAGCCTTCCTGACCAGTTTGTCCAGACGTTTGCAGTCCTTGTTTGTAATGCTGCTCCCCCAGCAGACACCACAGTAAAACATCACACTTGCAATGACAGTGTGATAGAACATCTGCAGCAGGTCACTGCAGACATCAAAGGACCTTGAACCAGCTGCAGAGATGAAGGAATCAGCCAGAGATGTTGAAGAACCAGCAGCAGAGGTGCAGGAACCAGACGCAGAGATGGAGGAGCCAGCAGCAAAGGTGAAAGGGACACAAAGGTGGATGGAGCATTGTCAAACCTGTGCTGGTTGAGGGAGTTGGCTTTGTCTACATCATCCTCTTTAGTATGACAGTTTTCAAACTAGTAGCCAGTAATGGTCTTCATTCCCCTCCACACCTTTTTGATGTCTTAGTTTTCCAGTTACTTTTCCATCTTCCTTTTGCACTCCATCTTGGCATGCCTCAGAGACCTTTTAAGCTCCTGCTGCACATTTTTCTGCTTTTCCTTGTCCCCTGACTAGAATACCTTTTTATTTTTTTGGTTTAAGAGACCTTTGATGTCACTGGTTATCCATGGTTTATTACTAGGATAGCACCTAACAGTCACAGTGTCTCTACAGAAACTTATGTATTCTGTGATGGTATCAACACTCCCTTCCAAGTCCTACTCCTCCAGCAATACATTCCAGTAAGTGCAGCCAAAACAGTCCCTCAGTGCATCCATTGCCTCTGGTGACCACTTCCTGAAGGTTTGGGTGGTAAAAGCAAGTTTTTGTACACAAGGTTTGTATGTGGGTTGAAGATAGATAATGTTGTGATCACAGCTGCCTAGTGGTGGAATGGGTAGAACCAAGCGGCAACCTCCAGCAGTAAAAAGTGAAGCCTATGCGGAAGTGCATAAAACTGCAGTTCCCCCTTCATCCGCTAGGGGCTGGCTGCAAAACAGCAAATCCCCATAGACTCGCATTTTAAAAAGGCCAACTTCACAGCAGAAATAAACATGTTTACAGTCTGGTTCAAAAATCCATTTTCGGTTTATAGGTCAGGTTTACCTTCATGACAACTGTGGGGGGGAGTGATTTTATTTCTAACTCGCCCATTTAAAAGTAATTTAATCTTGAAGTTCGGTATATTTAGGGGCGGGTTCTTTTGATTGACAGGAACCGATCTCCGGCTTCAAGTCAGAAGAACGTAGAACAACCGGTTCTAGCCGGTTAACAATGTGACTTAGCTTTAGCCCACTTACCTCCGTTAGCTGGTTAGCTCCCGTTATCTCGGGGCTAGCTTGGTTAGCTTTTAGCTACAGAAACCTCGGAGTTCGCTCGATGTCAATCATCCGCCATGACACTCACGGCTCCCCTCTCAGCTCCACCTCTTTGCCCATATTTGTATTTTCCGGGCAAGACGACGCACATGCCCCTGCCAAGATGGTGATGGCAGGAACCGCCCACCGAGCTTCAATTCAGCTCTTCAGAAACCTATGAGTGACGTCACGGAGGCTCCCTCCATCTCTTTGTATGCAGTCTATGGGTAGAACCCTGTATACGTCCTTCCTGTTGGCATACAGCAGATCTAGAGTCTCATCTCCACGTGTTGGACAGTCCACATACTGTACCAAATCAGTCAGGCAGGATGTCAGAGAGACTTGGTTAAAATCTCCCGTAATAACAATGAACGCCTCCGGGTGTTGATTTTGTATCCAAGCAACGGTGTCGTGTATGACGTCATATGCCACTGTCGATGCTGATCTGGGGGGAACATAAAACAAAACAACAAGGACGTATGGAATCTCCTGTGGCATGTAGTACGCTTGGAAGCCAACAGAAAGCAGTTCAATGTCCAGACAGTAAACTTTCTCTCTGACTGTCACGTTACGGGGATTTACCCATCTCTCATTAAAAAAACAGGATAACACCCCCACCTCTCCTCTTTCCGCTCCTCTCCGCGTCTGTCGGCACGCACAGATGTGAAGCCTGGTAGATCCACACATGAGTTCGGCATGTTGTTATTCAGCCAAGACTCCAATAAACAAATTAAGCCACACTCTGTACAGCGCCTCCAGTTCATCGCACTCATTCTGCAGCGAGTTGGCATTTCCCATTATTATGCTGGGTAGAAAGAGCTTGTACCTCCACCTGTTCTCATTTCTTTTAGCCTTCCTCATTACTCCAACAGTCGCTCTTTTGTATACTCAAAAACTCTGGACTCGGCGCACATTGCAAAAAACAAAACACCGAAGAAAAAAAGGATACTGATACAAGCACCAAAAAAAGAACAACAAACGATAAAAATGTCTAAAATGTCTAAAAAACGAATAACAGATCAGGTGCTGCAAGAACTTGCTGCCAGTGGCCCGGCGCATAGCAACAGAATCAGTAATAATTGACAGAATAATTGACATATAGTCTACTTTTCTGTCTGTTGAAGTGAAATATTGTGCTTATACAACATGAAATGCATCTGATTTTTAACTTTTTCAAGCTCATGTGAGCCTGAACATTTTTAGAAAATACAATCACGCTGCACTTGTTAATGAAAAGAAGGAAAGAAAGATTAAAGAAAGCATTGCAGCAGTGCCACAGTCTGAGTTTCTGCTGTTCCGGATGGCCGTGCAAGCATGATGTTCTTCTGCTGAGGGAAGTATTTGCCTGGTTGACATGCTCACAAATCACAGCGTGAGTGATGTGGTGCAGTGATTTGTGGAGGTAATTTCAGTCTTGCTTTACTGCCTTGCTGTGCATTACTGTGCTAATGTGACACTTTATTGATCCCAGTAGGGAAATTTTCTCTTCACAGCCAGGTCTAAGTGCAGGTTCACTAATAGGAGAGCTGCCCTGGGGCTGGTAAAGATTCATGTCATGTTGAAGGATGCCTGCTGACGTTAGGCCTCAGTTTTGTGCCCTGGTGATTGCAGAAAAGTCAGCAAACTCGTTGTGCAGACAGAAGCTCTCTAGTATTTCAGTTTTACCACATTTTCCACTGAGTTACCATAAAAAGTGCCATTTGACTGCTTCATAATGGTACTTTTAAGAAACTAGCATTTCAATGAATACAAAGTTATTTTCAGGTCCTCAGAAACTTGATTGAGTTTCAAACCTCCCAGTTACAATAATAACTGATAAGAAATAAATAAAACTCTAGATAATATTTAGTTTGCGATCGTACTGGACCATCTGGAGCTCATAAAAACTCAAACATCCACATCTGTGAGAAGCCAGCTCAAGGTAAAAGAGGTTAAGTGAAAGCTAACTTCATTAGACAAGTGGTGTTTTCTTTCTTTTAGCAGTGAGAAAATGTGCAGCACAGAAAAATTTCACAACATTTCTTGCAATTAATAACAATAAAATCTGGTTAACAATTTACAATTAATCCAGCATAAGTTAAATTTGAAGCAATATGTAGTTTCAGGACTGACAATGTGATGTCTGCTTGATTTGTTATAATCACATCCCACAACAGATTAGCTAAAACGACTCATACTAAAACTTCTGCACGATGAAACAATATGCATGTACACCCAAAATAATTTGATTTAACAAAACTATTACACAAAAGTATGTGTGAGTCAAAATGGCTCTAGAAAAGTATGCTCTTTGAAGAAAATGTTTTCTGGCAAAGTGATATGCAGGTTCTAAGTGAGGACACATCCATCCATTTAATTTGATCTGTTTATTCCATTTCAGGGTTGCAGCAAAGCTGGAGCCCATCCCAGCAATTAGCAGGGGAGAGGCTGGGTACATCCTGGATGGGCCGCCAGTCTGCCAACACAGAAAAACAAGTGACCACAGCAGCATACTCGCACTCATTTCTACAGACAATTTTGGGTGATCAGGTATGCTAACATGCATGTTATTAGACTCTGGGAGGAAGCCGGGGTATTTGGACAGAGCCCACGTATACACAAGGAGCCGCCTTTCAAAATCATCCAGTTCTTTGTTCTGCTTTCCACAATTGCACTGATTATTGCAAAATATTGAGAAATTCTCACTCATTCCCTGGTTTTATTTGCTTGCCTAAAAATGTCACTCCAGCTACCTTTGTATGATTGATATTTTCCAAATAACTTGTTCAAATAATCTGTTAAATAATCCATCAATTGTTTGATATCAAAATTTACTTTACAAGAAATTAAAATATTAATAAAATATGTTGTGTTTTTTTTTCCCCCAGTAATATACAGATTTTAGTCTTAGAAGATTTTTACATTTATCTAATTATTTAAAAAATAATAAAACTGAAAAGCTGAATTTAACTTGGCTTCTGTTTCATATCCATTACAGGGTTTTCTTCATTTTTTTTTTACTGGTATTACATCAGTTTGGACCAAAAATAGCTATTTGATAATCTCAACAAAATGGTAAAGAACATTTTTTTTCCCCAGCAATCAACAATAATAACAAGTTCAATCAGAAAAAGATATAGTCATTATTTAAAGGTCTTGACTTGTTGTGGGGGGGCAAATATTCCACTGATTGTTGGTGGTCTCTTTGTAAAGACTGTAAAATTGTACATTTTCTTTAAATTGCCAGCCGGCCTGAGTGCACTCCGCTCACATGGAATGATCATTAGTGAGTAAAGCAGGATGGACTGAGTGGTAAAGATCAAAAAGATGAAAGAAGGCTTTCCCTCCCCAGACAACTATCAGACTCCCTTTAAAGAAAAAAATAGATCCATAAATACACAACAAAGCCAAAACTGCTGCAACATGATGAAACATAATGCAGCTCTAAAGTAACCTTTCCGATTTCCAAGAGAATTACATGAAATTGTTTCCAATACCAAGAAGAGACAATATTACACAAGACAGAAGCAAAGTTAATGTCTGGTTGCATTCAACACAATTCAGACATGCAGTAATGTAGCAGCGGTGAAAGGACCACAATCAACACGGATTATATCAAAGTGTAAAAGGATTCAATGGCCCCCATGCGCTGGCTGGCCAGATTAAGCAGGAGAGGCTTTTAAGACCTCTCAAGGGTTCGTGGCTAGTGAATGCATTACAGTGTGTAGTTTTGTTACAGTGGTTCATTCAGCGCTGGGATTAGATGAAGAACAGTTGCTCCCTTGAGACGGTTTGAGACGGAACGTGTAGTTTATCTGTCTAATGGTCAAAGATATATGAAAGAGATTTATGTGAAATCCTCTTAAGCTACTTTACTGTTATCTACAAAGTTGACAGATAAAAAAAAAGCTGCTTCCTTAATAGGTGGCAGGTTTGCCAAGTGGCATTTACATCACTGAGTGAGCCGAGAGGAAACGGGTGAAGTGTGTGAAATTAGACTGCACTTCCATCTCATGTGATTTTAACTCACAATGTTCTTCTGAAGATGCAACTTTGTCACAACTGAACACATTTTTATTTCTGTTTTTCAAAAGTGTCATTGAGTGTGACAAAGAAAAGTAGAGCGAAAGAAAAAATGGAACTTTTGGGCATTCTTGTTTAAAAAAAAAAAAAAAGTTGTTTTGTTTTTTTTTAAGAAAAAAGGTGGTTTTTTTTGTTTTTGTTTTTTTTTTAAAAACACACACAAAAAAAAGTATCTTTTTTTTTTTTTTTTTTTTTTTTACCAGTCAAAGGTACTTTAGCTGTACTAGCTACAGTTAATCCTGTAAGTGTGAACATAAACAGTTCAGGGTGTAGTACTGAGATGTTAGCATTAAATCCTTTGGGCTGGTGGGCTGTAGGGTGGTCTTTATGGATTGAGTTTGGTTTTCACAGATGGGCCGGCTTAAGTTTAGGAAGCAGGGTGACCATCTTAAAATTGGAAGGTTGGTGGTACAAATCCCAACTTTGAATAAAGTGTTGACAAATTTACTGATTAAAATTTGGATTAGGGAATACAGAAAATAAATTTAATGATGTGTTTGTACATTAGAAGAAATGCGGCACAACATGGATGTGAAAGCTGTGTTGTTTTCATACAACACAATAATTCCTTAAATTAAACATTTTTTTCCTTTAAATATGTAATAAACTCATATAAACAACTGAGATAACAGTATTGATTAAAAAAAACTCATAAATATAATTTTTTCCACTATTGTGCAGCCCTATTTCTGACTTCACTTGGTTATCAGATAAATATAATGGACATGAAGATAAAAGCATCAACAGGATGTCCGTTTGCTCCCCGTTTCTGACGTTGTAAGAATTAACTTCTGAAGTTTGTTTCTCTTTCCTGGTGCATTTCAGCTTTCCAGATAAATTAATAACTACATCAAAGCTCTTCTGTAGTGTTCTGCTTTATCTGAAGTAATTATTCAAACTAATAAAGTGCATCAACATCTGGAGGCTATTTTGAGAGTGTTATCTCGCAATGGATCTAAAATATGATACCTGACAGTTGGTGATATTTGTTTTGATGCGATTAACAGAGAAAAAAAAAAAAAATCTCTGCAACCATATAAAATCAGGTACAAAACTAAAACAAATCAGTGCAGAAGTGCTCCAAAGCCTAAACCCTGGAACTGCTGTATCTAAATGATGCTTAAAGTGCTTTATGCCTCCTTTGTAGACAGTTGACTTTATATAGATTAATTCTGCAACACTTTAACAGAACATTGATTATTTTGAATGAATGAGGCCATTGATGGAGGCAAAAACTTTCTGGTGTGAAGAAGTAAACAAAACATTCAGTGAAAATGACATTCATTCATGTCTCTGTGTACTTTTATGCATCATCAGTGGTACACGTATGCATGTGCTGCTGTGAGGTTTTTTTCCTGGGTTAACTACAACTTCCCTGTGCATTTTCATCTGTAAGAGATGGAAACAAACCAATTTAATAAACACATTTTTGTTGTGATTGTGTGGCGCCCGTTGCCCTTTAACCCCAGCAGCCTGACATCCACCCCCTGCTACTTCCTACCCCACTCATGTCTATCTGCAACAGCTTTACAGATAAACGATCACTGTTTCTTAGGCCAGGTCACTAAGCCGCCTCTCCAAACTCTAATCTTATTATCAGCCCAAGCTAGCTTTAGCAGGGAGGGAGTAGGGATGGACAAAAGTCGTACACAACATCATAATATGACCACTGTCATTTGACTCAAGAGACTATCTCATTACAATAGAAAGACAAAGTTAATGATGAGAGTAAGAGGATGCGTGAAGCAGGACAATTCGTTGATTGAATACGTTGCATATTCAAAAGTAGAGACTTCAACACTGCTTGGCACATGTTATTTTTCAGTGTTGAACTGATTTTGCAGCCGGTCTTGCTATTCTTTTATATTAAGTGATGATATTATTCATGTTAAAAAAACCCAAAAAAAACTCTCTTTGAACTGGCCAATTTATAGGAAGTTGCATATTGAAAGGCAAAAATATTAAATTTACCAGAAAATTCAAATTTACTGCAAGATTAGCGCATCAAAAATAATCCTAATGCTGATTTGTAATTTCAAAATGTAATTTATGTGCCTGTACAGCAGTGTACTTTTCAGGAAAAGAGCATTTATTAGAAATATACTGAAAGCAGCATTAAATGATTGAATTTCTTATTTCTAGTATTCAAAGGTAGAATTATTTTATGAACATTTCTACCGCGCACATTTGCATAAATGCAAAAACAACCTTGCTAACTCTTAAAGCAGCATATGGATGTGAGACCATTTTTAAAAAAAAAAAAAAATCTGGCACATGATAGACATGAATGCATTTATCTTAGTTTATCTTATAAACCAAGATAACTGGCTTTATAAGCTTCCTTGTAATGCCATTCACCAGTCTACCTGGAAGAGACTCGTGATCTCCCAAGGGCAAAAAACTATTGTCCTCACCTTCAACTAATCCAATTACATGTTGAACAATCGTTGCTAAAGTCTTACTCTACGCAGTCTTTACCAAAGAAGTATAAATAAACCTGAACCTGAGAATAGCTCCTTATCTTGGTGGCCAAAAAAGAAAGTCTACACTAATCAACAATGACAATGAAACTACCAAAGTCATTAACACTGATTATCTTGTTACAGATCAAGTCTACCCCAAACAGCGAAGGCCCTTCCTGCCAAAGCTGGCGTCTTCCAGCCAAGACAATGTGACGCAGCAAACTGGAAAGAGTTTCGGAGGAGCTGAGGGACTGTCGGCCCTGACTTTAGACTCCAGAAACTAGTCGGACTGGCATCTCTGCACCTGAAAAAGTCTGATCCTACAACTCACAGAGCCAACGTAGTCCATTTCTAATATCCCAGAGCCATCAAAGGACACCACAAAAGTCCTCTGTCCATGGCCCAAGAGGCCAAAGAGGAACTGCAGGAACTGCAGGGAGGGTGAGTTGGCCTCCCTGCCAATTATCACCTAAGATTTTGCCTCTAAACTGGTATTACCTGTTTAAATCTGATATTCCTGATTAGTTGTGCCTATTTTACCAATATTTTTGCATACTGTGATTTATTTCTGAAGCCAGCATGGCTAAAAGTAAATCATTTTTACTCTCTTTTCAAAACACAAAAAATGAAAATGAGGAAAAAATAGGGAAAAATAGTCTGAAATCAAACATCTAAAAACTGCTTTGAAGAGTGATTACAGAAACACTCACTCAGCTCCCTTCAAATGAATGAGTTTCAGCTGACTGCCGTTTGTGGCTAATGATAATCTAATTATACAGCACTAAAGCATTACCTTGACTTAATGTTAAGGAGCCTCCACGCAAAGCCCACATGTGTACTTGCACATGACTGGTGAAGACAACACAATGTCCACAGACAGAGCAAAACACACTGGACCTACTGAGATGTAGAGATGCCTTGACAACACATGTAGAAGTTGTTGCACTTTTACAAGTTTTTGCAATCCTTCTGTCTCTGCCCCAACTGCATATTTATTTGTGTCCGTGTGGTGTAACCTGCAGCATTTAAATTAAATACCACAAAAAGAAATCTGTGGAGAAACTCTAAGTTTGCTTCAGAGGATTCCAGTTTTGGTCCTAAAGGGCCACAATGCTGCAAGTTTTCAATGTTTCCTTACTCCAACACATCTGACTAAAATTAATCTGTTGTATTATTCTTATTTGAGACAACTGTGTTGGAGCAGGTACACAATAGCTTTGTCTAAATTTAGGTTCTAAGCACTTTGGAATAAACTGGCTCCATAGGATACGGACTTGTAATTCTAGCCTACTATGGCCTCTTACAGCTCATGAAAAACAAAGCAAAGTGCATGTATCTGTTTCAATTTTCCACATTTTTTGGCTTTTATTCTTACCAAACCTTGGATTCCTGCCTCCTGCATCTGCCTGCCTCGTGCATCATCAGCCTGCATTTAGGTCGAAATTCCTCCACCAACTGTGAAATGGACTCTGCATGTGTATTGGTATGTGCAAGCAAATAAGAAGGGTTTCATCAAAAGAAGGGGGTCCATCAACACAAACAACAAGATGGTAAGGAACAATTATTCCATCTAAATGTCCATTCAGTCTGTGCAATTCTTCCAAATACAAAATCTCTGATCAGAACATGAGACAAGGAATCAGCAGGCAATGAGAAGGGCAACCACAATTTCTGAGTTTAAAGGCTATACAGTGTGTGCAAGAAGAGAAACTCCATGTCTTGCAATGTCCTATTTGTGCGAGGAAAACTAGTTTGCTGACAACACTGAATATGAAACATGAAACTTGCTTGTGGATGAAGAATAACATGCAGAAAAATGTCTGCCAGTTGGAGAAAGGGCTCTATAAAAGACACGAAGAAGAGCTGTCATCTTGATTGTATCTTGATTCTCTAAATGCAAAGGCAACACTGAATTGTAAAACTAAAATGCTTGAGTGCATTTAACTTTTGTAAATCCCACAGAATTTGCAGTTTATGACTGGTGGCAATGGTGAGTCAAATAACTCACTTAAAGTTAGTCTGTAGTTTTACAGTTTTTCGGAAATATATTGGTCACAAGTTTTAAAAAATCCTCCATGGAAATGTAGATAAAGATTATAATTCATGTGTTTCTGATGAAAACTGCAGGTTTTAGACAGTGAAGTTATGTAACACATCTCAGCTAGGCACATGTGACAAACCAACACAAAACCATAATCCTAAACAAAACACTTTTTTTTGTTTACTCTGAGCTCTGTTTGCAAATCCAACATGGAAATAATGTTCAAATAAAGACAGATGCAAAAAATAAAACATCTCTTCAGTGAAAACTGAAATTTTGATGGATGTAGTGGTTCCTAATTTTCAACTGGTGCTGCACTAATTTATCATTTATGTAGCGAAGCTGGTGAACATACTGTGTCACAAACTCCAATGTATGAATTAAACTATGAAATAAATATCAAATAAAATATTTTACTGTATAAGACTTTGAAAGAAAACACTGTAAATAAGTGTTGTTACATGCATCATCTCTTTTTCTGTGACTGCAACACTTACTGTTCTCTTTTTAAGACATATGAGAGCTCTGAACAGAAGATCAAAATTAATCATTACAGTTGTGTGGGTTTTTTTTTTTTTTTTTTTTTTTTTGGTTTTTTTTGTTTTGTTTTTAATCAATCAGACCCTGTCCTTCTTTTGGATAATAACCTGGTCTTGTTGTGCAGATAAACAAATATATAATGGAATATTTAGGTGAGAATCACTAATTATCATAAAATAATGGAGTAAATAAAACCCAGGACATGCATGTGAAAGTGAAAGACTGTTATTTCTGAGCTCAAAAAGATTTTTTTTTTGCTAAGGCAGAATACAACTGTCCTCTTTAATTAAACCATTTGTAGCAAATAAAAAGGAATCTTACAAAACACTGAGAAGCAAATGTTCCTCGCTTTGATGTCAGTTAACGCTGACTGTGAATAAAAGAGACACAGAAAGGGTGTACAGTACATTTGAAGCTTTGCGATTGCTAATGGTGGAAGACCTAAAAACAGAGCCTGACGAAAAAGAGACGCTTTCATCTCCTCTATTCTGCAGGTTACTTCCAATAAATTACAAGCACAACAAAAATCTTGCACATACACTGTGTAGGAATGATTTACACATATCCACAATGTTGAACATATTACCCTCACTCAGTACAATATATATATATATATATATATATATATATATATATATATATATATATACACATATATATATATATATATATATATATATATATATATATATATATATATATATAGGTGAAATTGCTCATTTCTATTTCAAGCCCAGGGGTTGGTTGCTCCTCTAAATTGATCTAGTGAACACAGCTGCTTCTAAGAAACCTGCTCAAACCTGATAAGCTCAGTTACCATGGCAAGCTCAGACATCAAATATGCTTCATTTCTGATGGGAAGGAAATGTCATGAACTTTCTCAAGTAACAAATCTGCCCCCTCCCCCTTCCAAAAAAGTAGAAATGAGTCTGACATATTGGAGAAATGATTTGAGTACTGCACTTCACCGTGGACAGTAGCTCCAGTTGTGTTCAGCCTGTCACTGCTCCATCACAAATGTGTTGGTCACCTACATACATATTTATACTTCACACCATTCCTTATACCACTTTGTGGCTAGAGTATGAATTTAAAAATAATCAATTAATGTTAATTTGCTGGTAATACTTAAAAAATAATCCCCAAATCTTTCATGGTCTAACTCAAGATTTGTGGAAGTAAAGTGTAAATAAAACCTAATCCTAGCTCGAACCTTTTTTTTTCAATGTGCAACAGCAACAGATGTTATTTACTTAAGTCTCATTGCTTGCAAGGTCTCAGACTTTGACTCGTGATGTTTTCACTCTGGCAGGCTTCTTGGTAAGGGGTAAAGTAAGCCAGAAGGTGGACAGAACAATCGGTCAGATGCAGAGATTCAAATCCAAGTCTGGTACCCTGACTCGAGTTGTGCTGATGTTGCATTTCCAATAACTCGACTCTTGACTTGGGCTATGATTTGAGATGTTGGGTATTAAAAAATTAATTAAAAGGGACAAGTAAAAGGCAGCACATACCGATGTCCGTGTTGTAAAAATCTAGGATGATGGCAGCAGAGCAGCAGCAACAAACGTTAGCTTGGCTACATCTGTGTACTCAAATGATGTGAGCTGAGCTCCATCCAATCCACTGAAACTCCACTGAATGTGTTCAGAAGAATATGGAGACATTTTCTGAACAGCTCAAAGTAGGGGTGGGAAATCGAATAAAAAAATCAAATATCTGGATTTTTTTCTTCACATTTTAAAATAGTTTGTTTTGTTTAAAAAAATGTTGGTTTTTTTTTTAAAGTAAATAAAAATAATACAATATAAAATTTTTGTCTTGTCTTCTTGGGCATTGTAGCAGCAGAATGATGGTCTATCTACTGGATTGGTTTTTCCTAATTAACATCAAGAAAAATGACTATAAAAAAATATTTTGCACATTTCTTTTGTTTTTAGTCTACAAAAATCAGTAATATTGAAGGAACTTGAGAATTGGAATTAAAATCGAATCGGCACTCAAAAAATCATAATAGAATTGAATTGGGATGGAAGCATGTCATCACAGCGCTAGCTGAAAGTGACTTGTGACTAGTACATGTCATTCAAAAACGTGAGACCTGACTTGGACTTGCAAAAAAGGACTTGTGAACACCTCTGGTGAGATGTCAATGGAGCTTCATCTGCTGACAGTAATATTTACATTACCTGCGAACATGAGGCATAAGTAATGAAACCTGGAACAAAAATCACAGTTTGGCTAATGGTTCACAATGATGTCACTTGAAACCTGCAAAAGCTTACCGAGTCAAAACCTAATGGAACATGCTTTAGTTTGATCCATATGGCTCTCATGAACTAGTTTTATTTGGGGCTCTGTCTATTGCTGTGTACAATATTTGCTCAGAATCACAGCAGGATCCCTCCTTCCCAGGACATTTCGACAGTTTGACATGCTTTTTCAGCTTTTTACTTGCGGCAAATAGCACACAGCTTCATTTAAGTTGATTTTACTGAATCATCAAATGTGAACCAGAATGATTTTCCATTTGTGGTTAAGGAGTTAAAGTTGGTAAAAATTATTTTCATATGTTAGGAACTACTTTAAACAACATCCTGGTTGTTGAGTGTAATAGAATATATTTAAAGTGGAACTATTATGTACATTTCAGGCTAATTTATTTTTATTTCTGAGACCAGAAGGGCTGGGATTGATCAAATTATTGTCACAAATCGCTTTATTTACTTCAGACCGACCCTCTCCATAGGCTGTCAGATCAGCCTGTGGGCAAAACGAGTGGATTGAGACTCTTCCGCATTAAGCCCCGCCTCCCGCCACTGCACTACATCGGGAGCGCGCACCACACCTGCTTTCGCCGTCATTGTAACATCTCATAAACAGAAGGATTAGGCTAATATGAACTCAATTAAAAAACAAAATACAATGTCAACACATAGCATACAGCCCTACATGTTGGAACCTGAATCAGACCCTGAAAACGAAGTGGAAAACAGCAACGAATGCAGCAGGATGTCTCTCTTTGGTAAACTCACCAGCCATCGTTGCAAATAACTTTATCCCACGTTTTCCACCCGCCTGATGTATTTGTACATGCTCTTGTTAACCAGTAGAAGGTAACCAATCACCGAACCTTATCCCCGGGACATCACAAGGATTTCCAAGTAGAAAAAACTCTCTAAAACGACGCGTTTTTCGTCGCTATGGAAACCGAACGGAGAGCGTGCTGGAACTCAAACTCAAACTCAAACATGTGTTTAGGTGATAAAAAACGGTGCCGTATATATATATATATATATATATATATATATATATATATATATATATATATATATATATATATATATATATATATATATATATATATATGTGTATATTTATATATATGTATATATAGCTCATATTGTATGTGATTTTATGATTGACTTTTTGCCTTAGTTGACATAGGTGCAAACGAGATCTTCACAAAGCAGGTCATATTCTCCTAATTTTATGCAACCTGTACAGAAGATTAATAACTTTTGAAAAAAGTTATTAATCTGACCAGTGTTGCTGACCAGTTCTTGTACAAAGCAGTTTCAACACAGTTTGAGATAAGCAAATGTATTAAAAGATAGTCTTTGATCCAAAAAGGTAAAGAAGATCAAAGAGTTTAACCCTTTCATTTAATTTTAATAGCTTTAACCTAATATACGTACATGCATGATTATGACCTCCGCCAAGGAGGTTATGTTTTACCCACCGTTTATCTGTTTGTCTGTTAGTGTTCAAGATAACTCAAAAAGTTATGGACGGATTTTCATGATATTTTCAGGAGTTGGAAATGTGAAAAGAAAGAACTGATTTCATTTTGGTGGTGATCCTGATCACCGTTTGGATCCCGGAATTTTTTTAAAGGATTCTTTAATATTATGCTTAGCCAAAGTTTGCGCTCTCCGAGTGCTTTTCTAGTTTAGAGATGGACTGATCAATCACTTTTCACACAGTCACGCTTCACATTTCAGGTGATTTTGTGCCAGTCAATACATAATGGTTCACATGACAGTACAGCTGCAATGACAGAAACATCCTAGCCTCTCTCTCACACACACACACACACACACACACACACACACACACACACACACACACACACACACACACACAAACACATAGCATTGCCATAGAATTACGCTCCAGTGAACAGCTCTAATAAAAAAGAAACAAACTGGTAATTTAGGAAACCAATCTGATTTAGAATTTACTCAAAACACAACTAGTCTGCAAAAAGGCAAATACGCTTAGACTAAACAAACCATGTGGACAGACCAATAAATATTTCAAATTTCTTGAAAGAAAGGGATGCCCTGTTATAAAAAATTACAAGAAATAAACAAAAGACATTCAGGACTGGGAAGGTTTCAGGTTTTTGTATCATCCCTGAAAGGTTTGTGAGATAGATGAGCTACTTATGCTGTCTTTAAGAGAACATAATTTCCAGTGACATTCATCTATAGTTCAACAAGGCTTTGCCAACCAAATTCTGCAAACAATACCAAGGCATGGTTGCAGTGGAGGATGGTGCAAGGACTGGATTGACCTGTCAGAAAATGAGAAGAGTGGTTTTATAGGAAATTTGGACAATGGCAATCCCATACTGTTGCACCTCAGATTATGTTTGTTGAAATAACAGGACAAAACAACTGAAACTTTATTCAGTGGGATCCTCAGCACACAAAAGTATTTTAACTTGTGCGAAGGAACAACAGAAAATGGTAAAAACTTTACAGTCCCAGCTTACACTTTATTGTGTTGCAGGTTTGAATGTTATAGATTAATGCGTACTAGAAAATGAAAGTTGACAAGAAATGCACATTGAGCCCTTCAGGTTGAAACCGAGCGGATTAAGAGAAAGAAAAAAGCATCTATATCTGTAGTTTCAGGGCATATGAGCTGATAATAGAAACCTGCCTCCCATAACATTTCCAATCATTATTTCTCCGCTGTCAATACCTTTGATTGGGAAATGATTAGATAAGTGACATTAACAGCAGCAGCTGGGCTCCAAAACTTAAATAATTTCAACTGGGAGTGTAAAAAAATGCTGGCTGCCAGGGGCGTTCTTGTGATGGGGAAAGAAGAACTAATAGGATTTGTGTAGAAAATAGACACCATAACTGGGATAAAAACAGCTGCCTGCGGACACAGATCCAAATAACAGTCACTTTATTCAAAACAGTCTGACATATCATTAAATATACAAATATATATATTTGTGAAATGAGTCAGTTATAGCTGTCTAAGTGCCAGTAAATGGTCAGGTACATACATATATGAGATAAACTTGTACATTTTCTGTAATATTATAACATTTTTAAATGATTAATAATTTATTTATTCTGACGCAAGTGAGGTATAATTATTATTGTTGGATATCTAGTTAATCAAAATGCATTGTCATGCAGAACCAGCAGCAGAATTAAGATTTTCTTTGTGCTTTTTCACTCAAGAAGCAGCGGCACTGCTGCACAAATCATTCATCAATTAGCTGAAATGCTCAGTGTCCCTCAGAGAGACATACAGAGTAATTAAATTGCTAACTATTGAACAACATCAGATGATAGTACCAGAAATTAATACGCCGGTCAAGCTATCACTAATGTGACTTCTGTGAGAGGGCTGACATTTAAAATCGGTTCGGTTAAAAATACTCTTTAACGCTGGCTCTAAATGGAATTCCAGGGACAGAAACATCTCAGGGTCAGTGACAACGTTCACGTTATCCTCCTGATCTCTAACATCATGTGCAAAACCATTTGAAGCATAGCTTTTTTTCCCATTTGGTTTAAATGCTTCTGGTTTAAGCTCCACAGCAGTGCTGGTACAATTTGGATGTTTTGGTTTTCATGTTATAAGTTTGGAAAAAATTGAAAACAGTTATGCGATTCAGCTTTTTTTCTCCCAAACTTGTTAGTTTGCAGAGAAGCAGATTTCTTCTGGGGTCCAGCAATGTGAAATACCTCTAGGCTGGTGCATGGTTGTTCCTCGTGGTGCTAAGAAGAAAGTCCTCTCATCAAACCACCCTTGTTGAAACTAACAGCACCTGAAGAGGCTTACAGGCAGGAGCATCACCTCAGGGGATGTTATGGTCATTAACCCTGACTGAGTTCAATCCCCCAACATCCCCAAAACCCAAATATACCTGGGTTTGACAGACTCCTGAGATTATGATCTTTGGTTCAGCCTTGTTTGCTGCTTGGTAGATTCTTTCTATTTTCAGCATCAGCAGCCTGAGGTGTTCATTTTAATGGCAACAGCTTCACCATCACCACAGGGACCATAAAGAGTGAAAGTTTGATCCACAAACTAAATTGATGTCACAGTTGCAATAAGCACCAGGGGGCTAGAAAGCTACCAAAGACGGAGGATTTATAGAAACAACAAAGCCTGTTTCAGGGGGATTTGCAGTAACATACACAGTGAGCAGATGAGGTAAAGCGCAGGACACCGTGCCTTCAAAATAAAAGGATTTAGCTGCATGCCAACTTTAATATGAGTCATTTACAGAGGATTTTTTTTTCAGAAAATATTTTGTCTTTATGTAATAAAAGTACTTCACAGAACTTCCAATTCTCAACTATGTCGCCTCATCACTTTCTCACTGGAGAGGATGAAAAGAAAAAATCACAAATCATGAAATGTTGCGAAACATTCTGACTTCTCTCCTTGTGGCGCTCTAATTTCTGAGGTTGGGTGAGAAGTTCAGAAGCCTGTAAGAGGCTCAGAGAAGTCCCACTTCTCCTAGCCCACATTAGGATGAACCAGCTG
This sequence comes from Telmatherina bonti, assembly GCF_933228915.1. Classification (NCBI taxonomy): domain Eukaryota; kingdom Metazoa; phylum Chordata; class Actinopteri; order Atheriniformes; family Telmatherinidae; genus Telmatherina; species Telmatherina bonti. Next base: position 26,538,156 of record NC_136627.1, on the reverse strand, counting down.
AGGTGGTTAAGGCACCTGATACGGATGCCCTCACTTTATAGGTTTATGTGGCATGGCCAGCTGAGACTCTGGGGTCGACCCAGGACTTGTTGAGAGATTACATTCTCCAGCTGGTCTGAAAGGAGCGCCCTATTTCTCAGAAAGGGCTGAAGAAAGTTGGTGGAGAAATGTTCACGTGGGGAGTTTAAGATTTTTTATTGATACCAAAATCGTTGTGAATGCAGCAATTGATCCAGTTTCCTTATCAATGTTCATACTGATTTTTCAGCTAATTTTAAATGAGGAAACAAATATACGTACTACAAAGATTATGAATATCAACACAACTGATAATCTGAAATCCTAGATCTAAATTGTCTCTTTAAACTATGCCAATAACAATATCTAATTATCATTTATCTCCTCTGCACCACGAGGAAGAACTTTCTCACATCTCATAAAACTGCTCATTTTAAACATTTCATTGTTTTACATCAGATTTTGAAAGACCTCATAACCTAGACCTTCTGAAATGTGTGTTTTTGATCGTTCAGAAAAGGATGCAAGCCTTTCACAACTCATTTTTGTGAAAAAGATATCCGTTTACCCTTGACGTTTCCTGCCTGCGCAGCAAGTGTGATGAGTTTTAGCTGAGATACAAGCAGCCAGAGAGCTAATGCTGGGTGCAGCAACAGATTCGCAGTACACATCTAAAACAAAAGAAATTGAAAATATTGTTTCAACTGAGGCTTCTTAGTGAAATAATACTTTTAAATGAAGCAAGACATTTATGGTAACTTGCAGATTATGCGTCTTCTTGGCGAATAGTAGCAGTAACACAGTGCATCAAATTCACCGAACTCCCATGTTATTTTTTGAACATGCTGCTGGCATTTCCACCCCTTTTTGAAACACTTGTTTGTTGTTATTACCTTGTTTTCATTGTTATCACCTTTCTCTGTGAAACAAGCTCATGTTTTTTACTTATTCTTCCTCTGCCATGACTCCCTTTTCACAGCACCACATACAAATAGTTTCTCATTGCTGATATGCAATCAGTGAACATTTCCAGCACCTGCCAACATCGATAAATAAACTGATAAGATAAGCTCCAAGGCGTACAAATGTGACGTTACCAAAAAATCTGAACTACTTCTCTGGTGGAAAAGGTTGCCAGTTCCCATTGCTATCCACAGAAATGGCAGGAACCGAGGCTTCAAAGCAGAATGTTGTAATGAGAAGATCACTTCTATTTATTTTACCCATAGTTTAACTGTTGTTGTCTGATCAGTGCAATCCGATGCATCTCTGGCAAAAGCAGCTCACTTGCCCTGAGGAGGCAAGCAGTGGATTGTGAATAACTCATTCTTCATACGAACATTTCAGTATGCAGTGGCAAAGCTGTGCTTGGCAGGCATAACGTTTACAAGACAGAATCTGGAGTCTGTGATTGGACAGAAGCTGAGTTTCTATCCAGGAGCAAAGCCAAGTCAAGACAGACTTTTGAAATGTCACTGAATAGAAAATATGTTTTCATTATCTGGTTTGGAATGAGTAAACATCAAAGTGTAACGCTATCAACAGGTGGTCTAGGCAATGCACATGTCTGTATTAAAATGGGTTGTAGCCTCATATTTAGATACAAAAAGACACAAAAAACAACTTTATATAAACGTGGTCATATAATATAGAGAGAGCTGGAGGAATGGGTTTCAGCTTGGGATGTTGGGTCTATTCTGTCATGTTGAAGGGAAAATGTAGGCTTACTCGATTAAGAAATAAGCGACTGTTTGTGTGATCGGTCATGTGAGTAATGGCTTTCATGTGCTTGATACCTTAAAGCATCGAAACTCTTTGTGAAGGCATGAACCTCGTCACGCTGGCATAGGTGGAGGAAGCTTTTTCAGATTATTTTATTTTCAGACCTTTTCAGCCTCCACAAATAACTGCACTGCATTAAAAAAAAAACTGCTGATAAGAATGAATCTAATGACTAGATGAAAGGTAGGAGTCTGACGTTCAGCTCAGTTCATGCCAGATATTTAACTTAACAATGGTGCAGAAAACAAAGTGCGCTTCACCAGGCAGGCATCAAAATTTAATTAATCTATTTGACGTCCTGTTAAGTTTTACTGAACCACAAACCTCATGATGGACGTGCAAGGTGATCATATTTATTATCCGCAGTGAAATATTTTTAAAAATGTTTTTAGTAAAGTAAAAAGAAGAGGACATGCATTTTCCTTTGGAAGGCATTACATGGGAATAAGGAGACACTGCAGGAGTGCGGCATAATCTACTTTTAATCTAAGACAGAATAACAACAATCTATGGGTCCAAGTTGCCTATCCACTGCAGGATTGACCTGAAGGCCCTTTTTTAGCCTCACATAACCACGACTGAAGCCCGCAAAGGTTGCACCTCAGCTAAATGACAGCATTAATCTGGCCCCAACAGCCCTCCCCTCCATCTGGCGAGACAGCCAAGCATCAGGAAAAAGGGACAAGGATGCATCCGGCTCTTCAATGAATACTAATCTCCCATCTATGGTCTGGACAGAAAAAAACAAAAAACAAAAAACAAAAACCTCTCTGCCTCCAAACACCCCAGTTTCGTCTTTATACGCATGAAATGTCACCAGTTTTGGAGGGTTATCATTCAGCATTTTAAAACTAACCTATCATCTATCAGGCCGGGCAGAAAACTCATACAACACCACAAAGAAAAAAAAAAAGCTCATCCCCTTCACGATACCAGCCCAACAGAACTATAATCTTCTGGCATCTTAGTGCAAAACTCATCTGCTCCTCACAGACAACCCATTTTCAAACTGCACAGTAAAGTGAAAAAAAAAAAAAAAACTTGTTTTTTCTTCAGGAGCCAGCAGTTTTATTCCATTTACCTTTGAAATCAACCCTTCTCCTTGTTAAAAACAATAATTTCAAATGCTGACAAGCTAACAAGGCTTTTATAGATTAATAAAAAAGTATCTTGAATACACTTGTAATGCGTGAAGAATGGCAGAAACTATGTGAAGATCTGTTTCACTTGTTTAACACATTTGTCGAGCTATGAACACCAGCACTGATTGGCTTCTTTGTCCAAAACCTCAACATAAAGCAAATGCAATAAGCAGTCTTGTACTGTGCATGTAAGTGTGTGTGTGTGTGTGTGTGTGTGTGTGTGTGTGTGTGTGTGTGTGTGTATCTCTACTTCACACAGTTTTTTTCCAGCCAGGCCAAAGGTCCCATTTATAGAGGGAATGGTCCTCATTAGTGTGTGCCATTTTCCCATAGTGCACCTGGACTAAATCATCTCGACCCTCACCCACGCCTGAGGTGTAAATGACACACTCCGCTAAGATTCAGCGTTTATCGCCTGCGATCAGCAGGGAAACCAGCAGCGGTACAAATGCAGCTCGCCTCATTTTGATGCAGTTTCCTACGCAGAGCTGCAATTTAAAAGCTGTGACGGTGTCATATCTGCGATGAGATCGAACGGCCTCGTGACAAAGTAATTGGTGAAAATACGTCCAGCCTGTGTCCTCTCCCCAGATGAGGCACACATGATGGTCGCATCATTAGTGAACATGGACAGCGATGAGAAAGTAAAACAAAACTGTTTCTCCACACGCTCAGTCCAGCTATGATTCTTTATGACTCACGGCAATGAATGTATATTTTTATTTAAACAAACAAAAACATCAAAGTCATACTATGATGGCAAAACAATTATCAGATATCAGAACATGTCAGTGAGCGACGGCCGTTCATGAGCTGAAGTTCTGCGACTGACATAAAATGTTGATGTTGCTATATGGAGCAAAACATTTAATGATCCATGTAGGAAGAGTTCATCTTCTTTTATGTGTGAGAACATACATCAGTCTAAATCCTCATTGCACATTATATAAGATCCTTGTATTTTAAAACAAAAAAAGTACTTGGGCAGCGCAGACCTCCACCAAGCCGCTCATTCCCACTGATATTGTGATTTCAACCTTGCGTTGTAGCCCTACATTCAATTTATAACAATATACACTACAAGATTCTAGGGGTGGGAAAACTGAATAAAAAAATTAAAAATCTGGATTTTTTTGCATTACAATTTTAAAATAGAATTTTTGTTCATTTTTTTTTTTTTTCAAATAAATAATCCATTGTAATTTTTTTGGTAATTTTTATTGTTTTTATTGATCTTTTTACTTGTCTTCTTGGGCATTATAGCAGCAGAATGATGGTCTGGCTACTGTGTTGTTTTTTCCTGATTTAAATCAAGAAAAATGACTAGTAAAAAATGTTTTGTACAATTTTTTTGATTGTTTGTTTTTAGTCTAGAAAAATCAGCAATATCGGGGAATCATGAGGATCGCAAATTCAATCGAATCGGCACCGAATCCAATCGGGACAAAAACATATCATCACAGCCCTCCTAGAGTCCAAGATACAATGACAATGACTCCACTGTGTCTTGGCTATAACGTGGTGTTTGTTGTATGTTTATATCTTAACCCCTTGGAGCCTAACCTTAGAACCACTGGGCAAAAAGTCCAATTTTATAAATATGAAGTCTTTATTTCGCCCTTTTACAAAATCTGAATTTTTTTTTAACAATTTAGATTTTGGTATTGTCATCATTTATTACCATGTGATAGGTCAAAATGATTGTAGTGTAATCTTCTGCTTTCTACCAGAGGGTTGGAGACCAGTATTACATGGTGTGCAACATGGTTTGAGTAAAGTTTTTACCATAAAGTGATGCAAAATGTTTCAGAAACTTTATGCATCAAATTTAACACATTTGGCTTTATGGGTTCATTTTTGCTCCTGCGGTGGTTAAAATGACAAATATCCCTATTCTTTTCCTGTTCTGGGTCGCAGTATCCAGAATTAGCCAGGACACAGTCTTTGACAGCTTGTAAAATCTATTGGAAACCTCTGTATTTTTTGGCCAAGAACTCTGACCATTTATTGCGGACTTATATGCATATATACTAAAATTTGGTGATATCTTGCAATTATAGAGTCCTTCAACAAATTCCTGGATCCAGATGGAGATCACCTGCGCTCCCAAAATTGAGTGGAATCTAAGTCAGAATAAGACTCACTCAAAAGCAAACAAAGAAAACAAAAACAACAAAGAAAAAAACCCACAAAAAAATCATAATTAAAAACCATCCAATGATTTTTGTGTAAAAACAGAGATAAATGCCAGCAAAACAAAACCTCTACAACCTTCTTGTTGGAGGTAACGAGACAGTTTGATGTATTAATATGACAAAAGTCTTACTGATTGGCTTCGTGTTTCACTCACAGCTTTAGATAAATTGCCTCTGATTTGAATCTTAAATAAGTTGCTTCGTCTTAAGTGTCACGTAGTGGTTTCATAACATTTTATTATATTAGGAAATGTTTGTTTTTCCTGCTTTTGTTTGATGGCAGTAGTCACACCCTTCAAAAAGGTCACAACATACACAGCTGTCTCCAAGGAACAGTATATTCTGTTTTCTTACATATGAAACCCCACTTGCCTCATCTTCACTGTCACTTAAAAACATAGAAGTAAACTTTAATTATTTTTACTCCACTCTTCTCTATCTTCAGTTAAATTGACTTTTTCTTTTTTCTACAACTGTTCATTTCGTCTTTCTCTCCTGTTATGTGAGGTGCATGTTTGTATCTGCTGGAACTCAAAGGTCAGTGTTACAATCCCAGCTGCATCCGAGGCTAAACCGTAGATTGTAAGCTCAGGAGTCTGTCAAACCCAAGCATATGTGGGTCTTTGGGATGTTGGAGGATTGAACTCAGTCAGGGTTAATGACTGTAACATCACCTGAGGTGACACTCCTGTCTGTAAGCCGCTTCAGGTGTTGCTAGTTTCAATAAGTCTGGTTTGATGAAAGGATAACAATTATCCAGGTGGCTTGGTGTCAGTCCAGCCTTAGCTGACTGCCAGTACATTGGTACTCAAATAGGGTGGATCACACAGCATTTCCATTGACTACTGTTATAAAAGCAAGTTGAAAAATGGGATTGATGCGGTTTCGATAACAACATAAAACTGTCAAGCCAAAATACCAAAAATAAATAACCTATATTAAATAAACACAAGCCTGAGGATGAGTCATCAGATGATAGATGCCAACTTGAACCAAACCTGGTAGAAAGAACAGTTGCTACAAAACTGCTGACCTTTCACGTTTAACGTGTAAATCAAGCAACGGTCCCAGACTCCCCAAGAGTCAGGTGGTACTGTCACGAGGAGGTGGTGGAGGTGAGGATCCAAATGCAAGACTGGAGGCAAGGAATGCTGAATCTAGATGTTTATTCCATGAACTTGACAAAGGAAAACAGGAAGCTAGCAAAATGAACCAGCAATGAGGAACAGAAACCAAAGGGTATAAATACACATGAACAAAACGAGACGCAGGTGAAGTGAATGAACTAAATGAGACCAGGTGAATCTAACAAAGAGGAAAGTAAAACAGGAAACCAGACATGAGGGAACTAAACAGGGAAAAAGTACAAAAAAAGCAGGAAACCAGGAAAAAAAAGAGAACACAAAACATCACATCATGACAGGTACTGCAGAAGCCTTTCAGATGGCACAATACTGTGTGTGTGTGTGTGTGTGTGTGTGTGTGTATAAAGCACTGTTTAAACTTATTTGTGCAGCTTTGGCTTGAAAGCATCTTTCCCACTTGAAAAATTGACAAAAATCCAGAAGAGCCCTGATTTCCACCAGCGCTTAAATGCACCATATGCACAAAGCTGTGCAGCAACCAGAAGCATTAAAGGAGTCTTAAAACCTTTCCCGCACATATAAACTGATCTGTGTGCAAAGGCAGTTTTCTCCGTGCGTACCAGGCAATTCATGCACATGTATTTAACATTTTGTCTGCATAGAGGCCTTTTTGAACATAAAAGTATTCCATATTGAAGGTAAAATATTTGTATCGAATTTTAATGTTTGTGCATTTTTTGTAATTTGTGCATGTGGTAATTTAATTTTGAGTTCATAACTTCTAGTTTTTGTGTGTGCATTTAAGAATACATTTGCAAGTACACTAAAGTACACACAAAATGAGTTTTTGCAATTTACAAGCCATGTATTACACAAACACAATTTCATTGCATCAAAAAACATTTTCCAACAGCAGCAGAAATATTTAAAAAAATTAAAGATATAAAGCAATATCAATAAAAAAAAACAAAAAACAATTAAACAACACGATAAAAACAATACAAGCAACAAAAGCAAACTCTTTCTGAGTAAAACGCCAATGAACAGAGGAAGGTCTTAGGAAGGGATTTAAAATAAAGGAAATAAGGGAAGAGAGCTACATCTCCTGAATGCCAGGAATTCCTTCGCAGTCAGAGACGTATTTACTACTATGAAGAGAATACACTAACACTATGCTGAGTCGATCTGGACTGTGTGCAGCGGACAGAAAATCAATAATGTAGTTAGTGTAGCAAAAATCAAAGTGAGCCATTCAGCAATCAAAATGCAGATGCAGTGAACATTTTGGGTCATGATCTTCCTGTTGATAAAGGGGACAAAATGTGCGTTTAAAATGGGGCCAGACACAGCCAGAAAACTGCAACAGTTTTGCTGCAAACGTGCCATATATGCAAAATGTGCAATATTCTTGCAACAGGATGCGGCTTCACTGTGTTTACCTGAGTGTAAAAAGCATCAGAGTTAACATAGTTTTACATTTATCACAGATTGCTTGCCTCAAAGTCATATCAGCTCAGTGAGCCGGTATCCAAGGCTTCAATCAACGCCTGTCAACCTCCACTGCTGCAACTGTCCACACGGATGACTTTATGTTCCCATGCAACCATGTCACTGCAGAGTTAAACACACAGCAGCTGTTGTGTGTGGGAACATGTCTTTATTCACCATTGTCCTTTTTAGTGTGTGGTGAGCGTAAGCCAATTAATTTGACCCAGTTTTACATGAGAGAATCCTTTTTCATGGCTGTGGCCCTTTCTGCCTGCAGTCTTTCTGTACCCTCTACAGGGGTCTTCTGTGAGTTCATGACACGCAGAAAAGACTGTGGTCAATTAGGCTCCTTCATCAAACGCCCACACTGAGGTATGTGTCAGCCTCAGACGTACGCTAGAAAAAATAAATTGAGCCCCATAAAGAAGCTCCGAAGATGCAACAGGCCAGGGCCGTTATCTCAGCAACTGACAAGGAAGAGTGATAACTGACACGCTAGCATGAAAGGTTTTCTGATTATTAGCCTGCAGGAGAGGAGAAAGCTGAGACACTTTGTCTTGTAAACAGCACTGAATCGATTAGTCGATCAGCAGCAAGATAATCAGCAACTAATTTGAGGTAGAATTAGGTCATTTCTAAGACAAAAACAGAGATGAAGTACCAAATGTTCTCTTCTTCTGGGGTTTAAATGTTAGAGTTAACAGCTTTTCTTTTAGAAAACATCGGTGCAGATGGAAAGACGAGTTACATAAATTTTAAACCTTAAAACTCTGCTTTCTGAACCTGTTTGATGGCACAGTGAAATCTATTATCTGTATGTGGCTTGACAAATGACACGATACAACTTTTTCATCCTAGTTTAATAGACAAATTAATGGAAACAAAAAGGAACTTGTAAACAGCAGATCTTCTTATCTTTTGCCTGCAACTTTTAATCCAATAGATGTGATTAAAATAAATTAGAACTGCCCTCTGGTCTACCATTCTGTCTCCAGGTGGCATTCACATTACCTGCCTTCTCCCAATATCCATATCAATTTCATTTAATGTAATTACATATAATTTCATTTCATTTCATTCTCATATTAATACAAATGAAGTATCTGCCACCTCCTGTCTCTGTTCTTCCATCTAGCATCTCGTCTCTGGGCATCATATTGTTTTCCTTCGTTCATGCAATTTGAAACTAATGTGTCAGAGTCAAACTATTAAGTAGATTTGCTTCTGTTTTAGCTTGTGTACATAATTAGATTAGGCTCAGTCTTTTCCTTTGCAGTTTTTCTAAATGGGAAAAAATCTTAAACATCAGCAGAAGTCCTGCTAAAGTTAGAATAAACACTGCAAAAGTGTCCACACTCTAACGTTGAAGAAATTTGCTATAGACAGTCAAAAGAATCCAACAATAATCAGGCTAACACTTTTTCTTTTCCATCATTCCTGCACCCAATTGGCATGAGCAGTTCTTGGTTATAGATCTGAATACAGTCAGTCTCAGTCAGCTCTTGGGTTGCCAGAGCTGGATAATAGGAAACAGCTTCATCAGTTTGCAGCATAATGCACCTTGTGTGATTAGTTGTGGTGTTTTGTTTGTTCGTTTTTATACATTGTGAAAGACCAGGCTTGACAACATGCTTGTTGAAGTATTTTGACTTCCACTTGCAGAAACCAGATCACTGGAGTGTAAGGTTGTGTATTGAACTAGAGTAACAGAAAAGGCAAAACTGCAACTTCCCAGCAGAAAAATTGCACAAAACTTATAAAGACAGACTTAAATACAAAGACTCTTCTTCTGAACTCTCTCTGAGCTTTTACCCTGTAATCTTGTCAAACCAGCAACAGTGAGACTGAGCAGCAAAACAATCTCCGCTTAAATCTGTAGCGCTTAATGACAGTTGTGTGCATACAATGCTTTGCAGTCAGAGAACTTTAATGATACAGATCTGGTAATTAGACTTTGCTGTTTATACGGAGAGCACTGAAAACAAGGTCTGTTCAGGGCTGGTACAAAATTCCAAGTACTGGTGCTTGTATGGATATCAGCTCAAATGTGAACATCACCCAGCCCTACTGGATTGAGACTCCTTATTTCCATCCTCTGGAAGCTGTGGAGGCCTGCCAAAGCTCTGCACTGATAGTTAATTCTCATGCAGCAGCTTGCAGAAAATACTGTTTGTTCCAACTCCGGACCATGACCGACTAATTTCTTGTTTAGTTAATCATAATCAGAATTACCCTAAGCTCTGCAAGTTCTTCTCTGAAAAGGGATATAGCTGGCTCACAAACATCAGCTTACACCACAGCCAAGTGGCTTCCTTCTCATTATAAACCAGCCGTCAGTAAACACAATCAGCTGAAGACATGACAATATTTTAATAGCCTGGCCAGAGAGGAAGACATTTTAGCCGGAGGGGCAGGGGTGAGTTCGGCACACCATGCCACCTTGTCACAATCCTCAAGCCTATCTGAGCTATCAGATGGGCAACAATATGTATGATTAAACATGCAGGCTACTGAACAGTACAGTTCAGATGAAATTTATTGCAGTTAATGGGTACAAAACAGGATCCAGAAGGCAGCCAAGTATTAACAGATTTATTTTAGTGGCCAATTAGCCACGGTTCTTCCCATGGAAAGCAAATGAGATGTTCTGTTTCATCAATACAAGCTGGGCTCCCTATGCTCATTTAAGCTCAATTTTGGACAGACGAATTTCTGACAAGAAGGATCCCCTTGACAGGCAGGAAAAAAGGAAAATCCAAGGTCCAAATGAAGAAAACCATTGAATCAATAGAACGGGAAGCAGCTGGAGTTGTTGTTCAGTGAGCCGTGAACTGAGTTCATCTGTTTTATTCCACTAAAGAGCAAACCACAGCACAGCAGATGTAATGAAACGCTACATCAATTTCTATGCAGGAACACCGAATTAAAACCATACATTTCAGATAAGGTAAGCAGGTAGCTACTGCTGTACTAAAAGAAAAACATCAAAACACACACACACACACACAAGCTATTTTAAGTAAGTTGGGTTTAAAGTTTTTATCATTTTCTAATTCTCAGTTTAAACCAAACATATCTGGACACATAAACCTTGATGCCTGACCTCCATACTGGGAGGAAGCCAGCATTTTGGAAGGAAGCGCTGTGCATCACAGCTGACAGCAGCAAGACAGAAGCTTCTTTTTTGCTTTGGAGCAGCTCACATGATGCAAGTATGGGTTCACAGGAGATTAGCAAAATCAACCGTCACCAAAACTCTGCGTATTGAAACTGCAATGTTTCTCTTTTTCAAACAATATTTATGGCTAATTCTCCTAAAACTAGTAGAATTTCTTATGCAACGTTGTAGTGTGCAAAAGAACTCACAGGAGAGAAAAGCAAGGCTTTTAAGTAAGTAATTAAGTAAGCCTATTTAATTAGAGAGCTGGGATTTCTTATTCAGATTTGTTTAATGACATCCTTCTTCTTCAGGTAGACTCCTGCGTCTATTCTATTTCTAACCTCATAGCGGACAAAAATCATCAAAAGAAAGCAGAGAAGTAACAATGTTTGACTTCTTTGAAATTCATTTGAGCATTCAACCATGCAGCAACATTATGCTCTCTTAAGATGAGAAGTACTCTGCTGTAAGCTTAAAAGGGGACCTCTGTTAAAACACACACACAAGTGAGGACTGCCACAGTGGAATTCACAGCAGTAAAAATTACATAGGGCTTATTTTGTAAATTGTCTGCAAGCTTGTTCCTGCATTTATATTAAAAAAAAAAAAAAAAAAAAAAAAAAAGGTTCTTGGAGGAAAGAGGAATAAAAGGCGTGTGCTCTTGCAAGACACTTATTTGGGACCTGAACAGGCAACTAATGCTTAAAAGTCTTGTGGGGAGTAATATGAGTGATGCATTTGAATGCATTTACACTCCCTCAGGGTTTCAAACAGCTTGCATGGAATTTTAAGTACACAAGAGTGCAGTTCAGAGGGCCACAGTGCAAACGCGCCTTTATTAATCACAGTAAACCATCACAACTTACTGTTATGAAGGACATACGTTGGTAGAAAGGAAAGGAGTATTTTATTTTTATTTATTATTTATTCTACGTTGTGGCAGGAGCAAAAGGGGAGTCTGGCGACAGGGAAACCGTGACTAAATAAAAACAAGCAGTTTCCCTTGAAATAAAGTAATAAAGTTCCATAACTCATCAAATTGCTGCTGGTCATGTCGCTTTCTGAATGTTAAATGAATTAATTAGCCTACCTGGAAAAATCCATATCAACATCAGCATGGCTCGAAGTCTCCTCTTTATCTCCATGACGCAACATCCACCGGCTGCTCCAGCAGCTTCTTTGAAAGCTGACACCAAACACTCGGCGCACTCCAAAAGCTGATGTTTCAAGGCAAGCTGTCTTCAGGTAACAATTAACTGTCCGCTAAAGAAAGCAGCGAGTGGAGGTCTGCAAGTAAAGCTGCCGCTCCTGTTCCCATCCCGCCTGCAGACAGCGGCTGACATGGCAGGGCGCACCGGCGGCTCCGCTCCTCCACTGCGCGCACAGCAACCAGGATCGCGCTGTTCAAGTTTTCTTTTCTTTCTCACGCACCTGATGCCTTCAAGCCAGGCTGACACACCTTTACTTGTGCTGTCGGTCTGTGCTGGAGTGTGTTGGCGCTTCTTGCACTGCTCTTACAGTATAGTGTAGGAGCTTATTCACCCACCTGAGCTGCTCAGTGTCGCCCTCTTGGAAACAATCACAAGTACTTGCTTGAAATGTCAACTACTGAACATTTAGTTTATTATCAGTATTATTATCATCATAATCTTTATTATGATTATCATTATTTACGTTATTATTTGCATTATATTGAAATTTTATTCTGTTTTTGACATTTTGTTGTTCCAGACTGTATGGAAATGCTGTTTAAATGAGATTTCCAGAACAGAAAACCTCCTGAGAGGTAAAGCTGGGGTAGTTTATCTCTTAACGCTTTTCACTCGTTTTATTTTGAGAGAAACATCCATTGACAGCAAAAACACTTCAATTCATCTCTTTGCTCTTAACAAATTAGACAAATCCGATTAAATCCATGACCCAACCTTTTTATTCATTCATAAACTTTGCCTATTATACCAAGAAATGCCACAGCAGAAAAAAATTGTACTTCACAAAAAGGCAGAAAGTTTCAAAGAAGTTTGATAAACTATTTTGTGTCTTATTCAGCTTAACAGCAAGTTAAGAGAATTCAAACCAGCTGAAGATCTCAGGGAAGATGTTATTTATTGAGTTCAGTCTGAAAACACTGGGAAAAAAATGTATTTTTATGTTTAACAATATAAACATAAACTGTAAAGAACAGTAAAAAGTATGAAAACTAACTGTAACATGAAGCTGAAATGTTTGGATCACATCAGCTACTCGTGGACCCCGAGAGGACAGCACATCCTCTAGGGTCTTCTATTCCTTTTGTTTATTTTCTGTTTATTAATTTAGTTTATTTAACCTTTGTTTAACCAGGCAAAACAAACTAAGAACAAACTTAGAAGAACAAATTTATTTACAACCACCTGACACAAGGAAAGATCTTTTGGAGGAGAGCGTAAAAGAGGATATAAAATAAACAATACAAATTAAATTCAAAACAACATGAAAAAAAAAACTTGAAAAGTAACACAAAACTTTTCCTGTAGAATTTAATTAAATAAATAGATGGGGTGGTTAGATATGAACAAAAGATAAGGGTTTTAAATTTTGGTCTTGGTTTGGATCTCTTTGTTTAAAAATTGCAAAATATTGAGCCTGAAGGAAAATGGTCTAATATTACATATCTTCTCAATGCATCTTGTCTACCTTTTTTCTATCAATTTTGCATATCAATACATAAGTTTTTCATCCTGTGCCTTTAGATTACTTAAATATGATTGCACAGTTTTACATGATATAGCACCCTGTAATAATACCTTTTAACCCCACTTGTTACTTGCCAAGGCTAAGTCTGTTAAAGTAGAGAAACTACAAGCTGTTTAGTTTTTGAGTCTAGAGAGACACGACTACACAAGATAGACAAGTAAAACAGCCATAGACGTATTTATAAGAAGGGTTCGGGATTAGAAAATAAACTTAAATGAATCTTCCTCTTCACTCTTTGCACACCACGAATACTGTCTTGCTAACTGCTAATTTTAGATGATGATGTTCCACATCATTAGCCCTGAAAAGCTAATTCTGTGTTTGACTCTGTGTGTGATTTGGAGGCTGGTGGGCTGCATGATGGTGGCAAGGTTAGCATTGTGTCCTCACAAAAAAAAAAAAAAATGTGTTTTAAATGTCCTTTCTTTGTGGATGTGATGTCTTTTGTATGTTTTCCTCATGCATCTGTTGTCGTAGTTTATGCGTTACATTTGTGTTTTCTGCCAGATCTTCATCAGTGCTTTGTTTTGTTTTCTTATGTTTTTCCTCAGTCCGGTTTGTTGCTCTGTTTTTATTTTTCATTTGGTTTATGGTCCTGTAACCTGTAGTGCTTTTTGTTTTGGTCCAGTCAACATCCACAGGCTTCATCTACCTTCCTCCTTTCTGGTTCTGCATTTGAATCCTCTCTCCAAACCACACTGTGAAATTTGTAGGTTTCTTTCTCCTGGCACTACAGCTTCCTGCCAAAGTCCATGATTCATGTGTGCTAGGTTAACTGGTGTTTCAAAATTGTGTCTAGGAGTGAGTGGATGTCTGCCATGTTCTGATTTACTGTACTGTGACCTATCCAGGGTGTAACTAACAGAAAAGGGAATTGGTTCCTTTTCATCTATGTTTTCTACACTTGAAAATGCAGGTATACCTGATGGACGCTTTCTAAATAAAACCAGCTGAAATTATAGGAATTTCACTTATTTGCAAGAAAAACACATCACAAAATATTAAAATAATGAACTTCTCTTCCAGCAAACCTCAAATTCACTGATCCATTAAAATCTAATGTCAGTTCAGTTGCTATGCATTACCTGATGCATTAAAAAGTCTAATTCAGAGTAGCTTCAGATGTCACTGGGTTTTCTGAGACACACTGGTCTCACATCTACTGTAAGTGAGGCTGCTGCATAGCTAACAATGATTATGTTGTCAGGTGAAATATTAATGCAGGTGGGTCGTCGTGCTGTATTTTTAATGAAATATAATGGATTTACAATGGTATTAAGCTTTGCATCTTTTAATGAGAGCATTTCCTGCATATTGGGTGAGTTACACTATTAAAAGCAAATGATGCCACCAAAACTTTAATTCATTAGAAATATGTTTGAGGTACTGTCAGTCTAGTTTTGTATATTTTCTTTTTCAGTCAAACAGGAAGCCATGTTTCTGACTTATTCATGTTGTTTTCATGTTGTGAAACCTGTTTTCTTCCGTTGCTGTCAGGTTTCAAAGTTAGATATGGTGATACTCCATGCAAAAACATTGTAAAAGGGCCATCTTTTCCTGACAAAAAAAAAAAAAAAAAAAATATTATTAGTCTATCTGAATAAGTTATGATACCTTGTATAAAATATGCTGCAGCTGGGAGCCTCCAGAATATCCACGTTTGTCAGGGCAGATTGTGTGGTAATGCCTCATTCTACAGCTAATAATGCATTAGCACCATTTCAATCAGTTATGAGAAGAGATGCACCAAAGCTCGTGTTTTTAAGGGATGTGATAGTATATGAGTATGGTGCTGTTATTTTGGAGTGAGGGGGGTTATTGAAAAATAAATGAGAGAATAAAAAATAAGACAAGACTTTTGGGTATATGGGAAAACAACATTTGTGTCTGAGAAGAAACTAACTTTACTGGGTCACAAGACAAAAAAAAAAAACTGAGAAAACAAGTTAAATATTAGATAATGCTACTCTTAAAAAAACATTCTAATTTGGACAACATTTACAAAGCTCCCACAGGGGAAAACTACAATGACACCAAGTTTTTATTACTGATCCATTAAGACAGTGGTTTTATGTCACTTTGACCTGTTGTATATTTAAGCTGAATTATACTGAGCTCAGTTATGTTGCTTAAAAGTGTAAATATTTGGGAGTTTGCAGAGATGGATGTGTTGCCTCTACAGTGGAGGCGGATCAGCCATCAGAGCAAACATTGAGAACTTCTTCTGTGTCCTACAGCCAGGGTAGCGTAACCCTGTCTAGGCCTCGTACATGTTGGGAACAGTGCATGTGAGGAGTCTTGACATGCACATTGTCCTCAGTCTGCCAGTCTTACGCAGTGGGACGTGACCTAAATTAAAGCAAGGTTTCACTGTGTTTTAAAGTTGGGGACTCTTTTGTTGATTTATGGAGTAAAACCTGTTGTATGTGATACTCTCAAAAAAGGAATAAACAACAAGAGGTGATGACGAGGTCAGAGAAGATGTGTTTGACCAGCACTCTCTGTTAACTGCTGTTAAGAAAGCCAATGATCCACAGAATGATACAGGAGTGGTGTGGAAATTTCTCCACCAGGCTGTGTGGTTGTAATATGCTGGATGGCTGTAGCGTTAGGCTGCTCCGGTACATGTGTACAGCGTCCAGGATGAACACTGTGGCATGTTTTTATGAACCTCTCTCCAAACCCGTCATCACAAGAAAGCTGAGTCATCATCCTAAAGTCATTCAGGACCTTTTTAACACTTAGGCAAGTTTGCCACTCAGATCTTTGAAAATAGGAGCTGGAACACATCGTTCTGTTGATATCTGTAGGACATGGCCGGAGATGCTGTTTAGATAAGGTACAGTGTTCTGGGATAAAAACAGAGGTGAGAGAAGCTGGGAATAAATGTCCAAATTCTCTAAAAGGGCACCTTTTAGAAAGAAAGAAAAAAAGTGTGCATGATGTCTTGGATTTACAGAAGCCTTCTCATATTTACTATATCAAAATGTGACTTTAATGTCTACATTTCTGTATAAGATTGTGCAAAACCATTCATTTAAAAAGTAAATCAGAGAAGCACATGCATAAGGAAATAGACGTCAGTGCAATGTGTGAATAATTGAGTGATTATGTGTGAAAAAAGTACTAAACCAAAACTGCGGTGCTTGCATGTTCAGGCCTTTCCAGCCTGTTTCCTTCTTCATAAAGTTACATTTTTGTGAGGTCAGGCACATTTTAAAGGTTAATTCTGCAAACATGTAACTGACTTCTCTACAACCTGTGCTTTCATGCTGAGTGCACATGATAAACTGCTGCAAGAAAAGACACTGACACGACAGAACCTAATCTCAGCTGGCATTTAGAGATGTTTCTCTGGTAGTTTTTTTCTCACTACCTCTGATTTATGTCAGTTCTCTGTGGCTGCCTATATGAAAAGGAAGACTCCTTGCATTTTCCCCTGAATACATCCATTGTTAAAACTGACTCAGATGCTGCTACCTCTGTGCTCAGTGGTCACAAGCAACTTAGCCTTGACAGTCAGCATTTAGATAGCATAACAGTACTGCTTTGTAGGACCAGTTCCTCCTCTCCACATTCATTTTACAGATTGTGTGGAGTGAAAAAGTGCAATATTGGGTATTGCTATAAAGTGTAATGCTTTTTAGATTCTTTTTTGCCACCTAGTGGTGCCAAGCCAAAACAGCAATACCTTCTCTGCTCGTTTCACCGTCACCTTTACTAGTGTTTGCTTTAGTGGAGATGTTGTGGATATTTAATGATGAATGACACACCCTCATTCATGCTCACACCAGGTGGTTATTTTAAGTTTCAACTCCTGACCAGCATGCCATAGAGTGAGAAAAAGAAAACCCACAGCACAGAGGACATCCATGTGAGAGGCATCATGGCTGCCCAGAAACACCATAGCAACACTAACAGGGTGTAAAAGACAAACAAATAAAAAACAACAGTAACAAAAAATGAACCCAACCTATTTCATACACATATTAAGAGGTTTATTTTTTATGTGAAATTTGTGCGTCAGTCATCTTATTCATATAAACTGAGTGTTTTGGGTTTTTTTTTAACTTTAGTCAAATTGTTTTGATTTGCAGTTAAGTTGGATGATTCTTCCTTAAAGATATGTATGAATGTTGTAATTGACGCCATTAATTATTCCCTTTAAGGATGGAATTACTATTTGGGATGACTATTTAAACTGGATGAACCACTACAAATATCACACGACAGAATATCTCAACGTTACATAATGAAGTAATGTGGTGATGAGGCTACAGAGTGCAACCAACTGAACACACATCACTAAAATAATAAAACTTGATCATTTTTATAGCTTATTATGCATAGATTATGCATCTTATTTTGGAACATTTTAATTGTCAGTGTAAAGCACTTTAAATAACTTTAATGTTGAATTTTGCAAAAGAAATAAATTAGCGTTGCCTTGCCTAAAGAAAATTAACATCAACTGCTTGCAGCACAGGATCTTAGATTAGTCATTTCTGGATAATCTTCTAGTTTAAATTCAGCCCATTACAAAGCAACGTATGCAGACAGACTGTAAGTTGTAAATGGGTTTTTGAGGTCTTTACTGAATACATTCACTTTAAGCTATAACTCTTGCCATATAATTAATAAATGAAAAGGTTTCATATAATTAATATAATTAATTAATATAATTAATCAAATGTTTTAACCATTTTATTCATGTCTGTTTTAAGATATTTCTTTCTAAGAAGTTCACCATAATGAGATGAGCTACTGTAAGTGCTAAAAATACTAACAACAAAGTGGACAGATACACTATGTGAACTTTTATATGCACATTTTAGCTGTTTCATTTAAGTCTGCCATAGGCTAATGTGAGAGTGTGTGAGCTAAGTCTAATACATGCTTCCTGATCTTTTCTTTTTTTATTATTTTTTTATTTGCTTCATTTAAACAAAGTGATGGACATACCCAGTGAAAATAGACAATTAATGTTTATCGAGTCCCTATGAAAATTCTTTTAGTCCATGCAGCACATTTCAATTATTTGAAGCTCCACCCAAGAAAAAAAAAAAAAAAAGAAAAAATGGGCAGAAAATTTGATTTTTTTTTTTGGATAAATTCAAAACTCAGACACACACATTTTAAAGGTCAACAAAATTACTGCAAATACACTGCAAATATAAAACACAAATGACTGATTAACAGTGGTTGCTAAAGTGACCCCCCCCCAGTTAGAAATCAGGAGTGGGAGGCCATTGGTATGAGTCAGGTGACAAAGAAATCATAATAGTCAGAAGTATGAAAAAGAGCTTGGAGAGCCCGACAACTTTACAATAATTTCAAAATGAGCTGTATAAGCAACAAGATGACCTAAAAAAAGTATTTGTTACATGGATTAATTGTGCATTAAAATTCCATCCAAGATCTTTTTCTTGTCTTAAATGTAATGTTCAAACCAAGGAAAGACGCTTGGAAACTGAAACTGAAACAAAGGTAATTAAAAAAAATAGGCTAAATAAAAAAAACTGAAGTAGAAAAGATCTGCTGATTTGTGAACTGAAGTCTTCATTTTTAGTAGTTGTGAAATGCAAAACAAGTGATCTTTCCGTTGTCTTTTCCTAAGCGCTCTCTGTAGTCATTGGAAAACTGCCATGATATCAAAAGAAGGAAAAGGATGAAGTCAGGGCTCCGAAAAGGCAGCTACACTGTTAAGAAAAGGTAATAATCATAATAAATCTTTGAAGGTTTTAGAATATCTTCATCCACCTGTGAAAGAAGCAATCAGTAAAAATGGTGGGAGCCTTTTGAATTCCTGCTACATGTATAACTTCTGATACCTGCTAACATTTAACCATCAGGAGCATAACAATAAGACAAAGTTGGTGAAGTTGAGCCATATCTGAGGACTTAAATTGGAAATAATCATTTGCATAAAAGCCAAACAAATAAAAGGACTTCTTCCTCGCTTGGGTGAACCGGAATGAAATTTTAAATTTACCTACATATCTTCCTCTGGTGTCATTGAATTCTGTTAATTTAATCCTGCTCTCTGAAGCAGAAGCCATCTCTGCTCACACATAATGAACTGGAAACTTCAGACTAAAAGGTGACAGGGGTTTGAGGAATTCTTGCTGTGAAATGGGAGCTATTAGTTTGCTTTGGACACTGACTGCTTTCCTCCTACATTTTTAATGAAAATGTAGGAGTCATACTGACACGCTCATATTACAGGATGGACACACAGTTCTATGACAGTCTGTGAATTATATGTGTGTATGTGTGTGAGGGAGAGGCTGAATGTCATCCACGTTCAGCCTCTCTGTGTAATGGGCCTTCAGTCATTCATCACTCTCTGCTGTCATTGCAGGGGATATTAGATTTGGGCGAGAATAAAGAATGTGGAGATGACCTCATCTGAGCTAGGGATGAAGATTGTTTTATTTTTCAGAATGACATCATTCAGTCAATAGATTTCCAAAATATCCCCACCTGAGAGCTTGAGGGTCTGTGAGCAGTAATGTCTAGCATTGCACTCTCCTGCAGAGATGTCTGATGTTTCTCCAGGTAACTGTTGTGGCTCTTCTGCAGTGGACGGCACTGCCCCCAGAGCTCCAAGGAGCTCCAGAAGAAAGCGACAGAACAGTTAAAGCTAAAAGTCAGTGCTGTTACAAAATGCTGGTAAATAAAGGGAGTATGGAGTTTAAATTCCTTATAATGCAGTCTTCCAAGCCGAACAGGCAGCAAACGGATTATTTATTACAACTAAAAGTGACTTGACTTGGAATTGAAAAAAAAGGTTTTGAGAACTATAGTCTACTTTATCAAAAGGCTTTCAGAAAATGCGGGGAACTGACAGGAAGAGGTCTGGAAGATCTTAAATCGAAATAGAGTCAGAAGAAAACTTTCTGAGAATCAACAGCTTGTCAAGGTTCGTGAAAGTGTGGGGACCCATTTGCAGGAACAGAGAGGCAAGAGGCTGACCTGATGCAGGAAACGGGATTTTATCTAAAATCAATTTGACAGAAGACAGGATGGAAAAATCACAGGCAACTACAGACACAAAAACATCATGAAGCAGCACAAAGAACAGAAACCAAGTCTATAAATGCAGACAGAATCAGAACAAGACGCAGGTGTCCTGACTAGACTTATTGAGTCCAGTTGAAAGTAATGAACAGGAAACAAGGCTAGACAGAAATCACAGTTTCAAAATAAAACAGGAACAAGAACCAAAGACACACAAAGTCCAAACCATAACACAGCTGGTGTGATTATTTTTGAGAACCACTGCTCTACATCACTGGTTTAGGTAAGTAGGGTCTGTAGTTTCTACATTTTATTCTGAAATTCAGACTTGAATCCCATGGTGATCACGCTGAACACTCAGAAACAGTCTGGCTTTCCAGGTCAGGCTGTGACCAGTATTCCTTTCTCAACTAAAAACAAATCTGTTCTCAATTATTTTAAAAGCAAATACCATAAAAAAATGTCAAGCAGGAACATGGAAATGAAATGACAGCAGGAAGGTTGGTTCAAGGCCCGGTTGGGGGGGGTTGAGTGAGGCTCCTCTGTGGAGATGGTATGTTTTCCCATGTATGCATGGTGCTCTGTCTTCCTCCCACCATCCAAAGACATGCATGTCAGGTTAACTCTAAATTCTTCCGATGAATCCCGTCCCCGCAGCCCTGAACTGGACTAAAGTGGTGTAGAAAATGAATGACAAAGTCTTTTCTTTCTCTTTGAAAGGCTTTTTCAAATGTGTTATATTTTACTTCTCTATGACCAATAAAAATGTCCTGGTCAGTGTTTAAATTACTTTGCAAGATTATTTTATTATTTACCTTGAATTTTTAATTTATTTAAATTTGTCTCATCTTATTTATGCAGCAGATTAGATATGTTGTGTTTTTAAGTGTATTTTATAAATAAACTGACCTAACTCCAAATTGTTACATTAATTCAGTTTTTTTCTTTTCTTTTCTGAAAGCTCTGTCATTGTCAACACTTTGCTTCAATGTGACTCAGTCAGATCATGCTATTAATTTCCCTAATCGTCATTCTCTCATTTTAATTCTCTCCCTGTGACATCTGAAAACACAACAAAACCTGTGTGATGAAAGCCACTCCCATGACACCAAACCAGTCTGTGTAGAAGACCTCCTTCATACCTTCACATGTTTGACTTTTCTAATCGGCACAGATAGATGTTGTAGTGCTGTTGGAAATATTTTGAGAAGCAGAATCTTCATTGATTTAATAAGATTTAATCAAGGACTTTTTGGAGTCTTCACTTGGGCATTATATCTGTTAAAAATATCCAGAAGTTTCTTTGTATAAATGTATTCTGTAATTTGTGCTCTGCTTTGCGCTACACAACTGATCTATTAGTCTAAACTTTCTTCAACTCCTTTGCAAATTTTTGGCATTTTTTTCTTTGCTTTTCAGCTGCAATAAAGTTTCATCTGAAATTCTCTTGGCCTTCCTTGTCTATAATTCTCCCTGTCTTCCATTTCTTACAGACATTTCAGATGGCGGAAAATGTTTGACAGCGCCTTGATACCTTTTTATGTTCCTCCTTGCTTTGTTGGCATCAATTAGTTTCTTTTCAGATCCTCAGACAGCTGCTCAGCAGGCCCACGCCTGGTGACTTACCAAAGCTTTGAAGCTCCATAGAAGTTCTAAGGTGTGGAAATATCATCAGCAGACACCTTATATTAATAATTACTCATTATAATCTGCCTTACAGGTCTAATTTAAAGTCATTTAAAGTCATGTGAAGTTCTGTGCTCAAACTAATATAACTCAACATGATTACTGTTTAACCCTTTAAGGTCCAGGACTACCACTTGGTCGAATCAGTGCCAACTGAGGTAACAAAACAATGGGGGAAAGCATGATGACTGCAGAGATATTATTTCTCTCACCATGTGGCTGGTGAGTGGCTGGTGACCACCATGTGGTCACTGTTGCCATGGGAACCAAGAGGTCAAAATTGTTCTCATTACCATGTGATTGTTACATGTGGTCTTTTGTGTAATTAGCCACATATGTTTGCATGTGTAAGGCATTAGATACAACTGTGCTACAGTAGAACAAAGGAATAAAGTCTTTTCTGACATCTACATTTAAAAGACTAATCAAAATGGTTGTAAGCATTATATTTCCAAAAAGGTGCCAGGTAAGAGGAAGGAAATGGTAGTTCAGCATGCAAGAGCAATTCTTAAAAATCACATAACTTGTCTAAATAACCAAATTATTTCAACAAGTTTCCATGAAAGCTCTTGTGAATGTGGCTCATGGATGGTGCTGGCAGGCCACTTTCTCCTGTCAAAGTCTGGGTGCTGATGTGAGATTAGACATGGGTAGAATGTTGAATACAAATTATATATAATATTATATATTCAAGATTTTTAATATAGATTCAAGATTTAATTTTCATCACCTAATTTAGGGAAATAATCTCCACAAAGCTCCAGTGAAAAGTTGGAACAATTTTGAATCAGCGTATTAAGCAGTATAAAAATGTTTGAGCAATTCTTGACTAATCTTGCATTTGGTTGATTATTTTTTAAATGAAGTTAATTAAATACAACCTGATAAAAAACAGATAACAAAAAATGAATCGTTATTGAAATGGCACTTTTATTTTAATCCCTCCAAACACAAACAGTTCATTTTTTAACTTTCACACAAACAAAAAGGCCAGAGAAAAATGTTACTCTGCGTTTTTCCATTTGTTTTGGACAAGAATAAAAATAAACGTTTTTTAGCAAATGGTTGAGATGTTAAAAAGAAGACAGTAAAGGTCACAAAGCAGTAGTGAAATGGTTGAAATTTAAAACAAAAGTGTCAGAACAAACACTAAGTTTGGCTCAGGTCTGCCTGAGTCAAGGATGGCTCAGACAGGTTTATTTCCAATTTTTTTTTTCCGAAGAAATTCACCAAAGTCACTGCTAATGTACCTCTACCAAATAGTACACCAGGACCTTAAATGGTTAATAATGACTAGATATCCTCCTACCTAAATCCAACAACATGAAGTCAGCGGATACTTTTCCTCCCAGTTGTACTCAGTAAAATCTATCATTTCCACCAGAGAATAAAGTTTAGTAAATTTAAAAAAGTTTACAGCATAAATCCACCTTTGGTTTTCATTGTGTGCTTCAGACATAAAGTGTATAAATTAATGTCTTTGCAGACTTTTTCTTGGTGTTTGTATATCCTTGCAGTTATTGAGAAACTGAAACAGTTTGTGTTGTAATAATACAACACAATAATACATTTTGCAATAAATTTGCATCAACTTCTACGTGAATAAACTAAATATCCATCCTTACATCCATCCATTTTCTGTTGCTTATCCGGGGTCGGGTCATGGAGGCGCCTAAGCAGTGAAGCCCAAACTTCTCCCCAGCCACATTTGCCAGCTCTGCAGGGGGGATCCCAAGGTGTTCTCAGGCCAGCCAAGAGATATAATCCCTCCAGCATGGAAACTAAATATTTTCAGACATCATAGAATTGCTCTCTTTAAGATGCTTGGATCTGGAAGTGAGAACGGTGGTTCAACCAGCAGCTCTAGTTTCAGCTTTTCAACAATTTCTGCAGGAATGAAACATGTAGTTATGTTGTAATATCAGCAGATGGACCCCATGAGCCACAGCTGACCAGTGAGCTCAGTCTAACGTCATTCTCTTCTTTTGCTTCTTTTGTAATGCACTCCATTCAATGTGTGTTTCATTTGGAGTGTGTGGCAAGGTCATCGCAAGCTGTCACATGCTGCCGATGGAGGTGCACAACATGCAGTGGTAGCAGGAGATAGTCCATAAATGGACAAAAGGGAAATGCACAAGAGAAAACAAGAACAGAACAGACATTATGTCCATGAATAACCTGTTAACTATGTTAAAGGCTCATGAAGAGCAGGCATTTTCACAACAGAAACATGGAGGAGAAGCAAGACTGTGACGGAATGTGGAACAACAGATAAATGGGCTCTCAAGCATAAGTGGCAATCACACGAGAGATCTGTTTTCAAGCAATCAGCAGCCAAAGATGCGGAAGGACAAAATACATTTTTTTGAAGATTGAATATTAAGTGCAGATCATCTTGTTCTGTTTCTGTCTAAATGCCACATTACTACCGGTGCTTTGTTTGCTTTTAATTGTCCCCAAAATAACATTTGAGAACTCAAAAGTTCCTCATATTTCAAAACCAAAAACTGTCTGATGCTACATATACATGTTTGTGGTGGAGTTTACACAGAAATGTATCGTGACTGAATGTTTGAAATAGGTCCACAAGTTTGAGGTTGACAACCCCTCTTTTTCCGTTGCGGCTTTTGTGGGAACTTTTGGTGATGCAGTCAAATAAATGTGAAGCATGTGACAAGGCCATTTCTCACAGTGAGAGAAAACTGGTCCAAAAATATTGAAATGTTTAATATCAGTGTCAATAAGCTTGTGCAGAATTGTACAAGTTTATTATCTTCACTTGTCTTGTCTGAACACGCTTCCAAGCTTGTTGAGTTTTACATATGTTGTCCATAGGAACCTAAATTTGCCTGTTTGCAGTACAAACCATGTCATCCACTGAAAAATCTATTCAAATAAAGAATATTGTCAAACACTAAGTGATAGAAAATTAAGAGATCTCCAACAGAAAACATTGCAGAGATACATTGAAAATTAGGAAATATATATCTAAAAAGATGGCCAGGTTAAAAGTACATCAGTAATGTAAAATACATGAATATATATTGCAGTAAACATGAATTTCTATTTATTTATTTTTCAATGTAATCTAATGTACAATGAATAGTGTCCTGTTGAAAGAAGCTCAAAGGAATGATTCAAGAGGCATCAAATATCATTGATCATGCTTGTCTTGTCACTGCACAGCTAAAGATCAAATGCCTGCTTGATCATTTTTTGTAAATTTACTTTTCTTTCAATTGCTTGGAAGGTTTTAATAAGAAGCATTATTAGAAGTGATTGCAAATTTAAGCAGAGGACCATATTCTGCTGTAAGAGTGTCCTGACACTGAAACATATTCACATACAAACACTGTCAGCATGCTACCTTGCTGACTAGATTAGAGTCTGATGTCCAGATAGCTAAAAATTCCAACCTGCTCTGCCTCCTGACCTTGGAACCCAAGAGCAGCATAAAAATCATGTGTGCTGTCTATTTCCTGGAGCCACTCACAGCACATCTCCGTAGCTTTGCTTTATCAGTTCTAGAGAACTCTCGCAGAAGCAGAGGATCAGAAAATTTTCCGGTCAATACGGTACTGTAGCCTACTTCTCCATCGATACCAAAACTGAAATCTATACCCTTCAAAAGGAAACTCACAACTATAGTATGTGTATTAATATCTTTATTGCAAGGGCAATATGGAATATAAATACAAGTGTTTGAGAGAAATGCTTTTGAAAAAAATTTATTAAATGAAATAAAAATAAAATTAAATAATCTTTTTAAAATAACTTAAGCCACAGACTGGTATAAGCATAATCACATTAAATTGAAAATGACTGAATATGTAAATATGATAGGTGTAATTAAACATAAAAGAACAATGAGCTACATTGTACAAGTAACATACAAAATGATAATCTAATCACCACCAATACAAACGTCATGACATCTGATAGGCTACCATAGTCATGTGACACAGAAAGAATACCGGTACACTGCTGTTGGGTTTTGCATGCAGTTGTTTTTGCCTAAAGCTCCCAGAAGTGAAAACAAATCACATGTTTTGTATCAGCTGAGTGGTGTGTCAGTACTCAAAAAAGTATCAAACTGGTATTTTGACTGGCAAATATGAAAGCATAGATTCCAAAGTGTTGGTATGAGAGTCAGTACTTCAGCAGGAAATATGAAATGGGTAATTTTTGCACACATTGGAAGAAGAGACACATGTAGTAGCTATGAAGTGTATAATGTATTATATTGTAGCAGTTGGCCATTTGAATATTTCCTGTAAGGAGCTGGGACCCAAAAGCAGCACCAGAAACTCAGTCGGACAACAGTTCCTGAAAGCAGCGCAAAAGATCAGATTTAAAGACTTTATTTGAATCAGTTTGAATTGCAGGTTTAGTGACGGAGTCAAACTTTGGTCTCCAGTGTGCCAAACAGAGCAATATCCTCCAGGACAACTGCACAGGCAGGAAGCAAAAGTGGTGTTAGAGAAGAAAACCACTAACTCACAATTGCTGGTCAAGAAGACTGTGGGGTGCAGATTCCAGGGGCAAAGCAGAAGGCGGCAGTCAGGAGCAGATCAGGTTAGGAGCAGGCAGTTCGTGAGAGTGCTGGATGGTCAGGTATGAAGGCAATGACAATCTGGCAGTGAGAGAGCGGTGGAGGCTGCATATATACAGGCTTAACTGATGATGACGACGGCGGTGGCAGGTGAGGGCAGTTAATTGATGAGAAGTGTGTTTTAGCAGCAAAGCAGAAGGAAGCAGGGCTAATTGTGACAATTTCCCATCCTATTATGAGACGCTGCATGCTCTCTTCTGCACTGTGAGTCGAGTGTGTGTGCAACTAGTTGACATTCTTCCTGTGGGTGAACAATGAACAGAAGTTGTTCTACTGAGGATTTCAGTACATTCTTAGTTTATCTATCACATGTTCCTTCTACAGCCACCTTTCTGAAGTACTCTACCTACCTTTTGTTTGACAGAATGTGTGTCTTTTTTGTTTTGTTGTTTGGTTTAATCGTTTAGGTTATTAAAAGTTGGGTTTACTGCTCAATGCCTCTGAAAAACCATTACACCAGGTGAAAAGTATGGAACTGATGCCCATGTCTGCAAACGCAACATTGTAGGTCTCTGATCTGAGCACTGATCAATCGTATCCTTTGAGTTCCACATTTTTCCTCATGAATTCAACAACAAATGGGACATTGTGCCCAATTTTGCAGCTAAAGTACATCAAAACTTCACGCAAGGAGAGACTGCCATGTTTGGATGACTGGTCTCCAAATGGATTTGAACATCCATGACCCAAACAGTTCTTATTGCAACTTCTGCAAAAGGCTTTGATGATGAAATCTTCTCTTCCTCACGTGAACTGGCTCACTGCGGTACCACCCTAAAAACTAAGGCCTGGAAAAAAATGCTAACTTTTTACCAGCGACCTGGTCCACAAGATTGGAGGAGAAGGATGCTGCATTAACCAGGCCCATGCATTCTGAGTTTATGAAGACAACTCTGGGAACTGGCCAACCAGAGGAAGGAATAGTGATAGTGAAGTGATGTACTAGCTTTACAAGTTTGGATTAAAGCAATTTCTTCTGTATCCCAGCAGACTTTGCATCACCAGGGTGACTCCTGTGTCAATGAATGAGGCAGAGCAGTTCATCCATTTGGTAAACCCTCCTTGATTAGCTCTGGGGTTTGAAATTATAATTGGATCACAAGATGATCAGTGTGAGCTATGTGCATTTATTGCTACCGTGAATTTAAGTGAGAAAAATGATCAGTATTACCATTTTCTTCAATAAACCTATTTAGTTTATATGAATTTTTCTCATTTACCTAAGATTTTAATTCTATTAATTCTGCTTAACAAAGTTATTACTCATGTCATATTAAAAACCCAAATTTGGCATTAGCTCCAGAACCTTATTTTGGCCATATAGGTGCTTTGTCTATAAGTGGTGAATTGCATTTACTAAAAACTACTTTGTTGTCTTTATTTATGAAGATTCTGACAGTTTTCCAGCCTCACACTTAGAGAATGGCTGAAGGATGACCCATTTTACATCTGGATCAATATGTAATTTGGGATCTGCCGATGACAGTGCTCAGATATCAGTATCATATTTCCAACATTTTTTGAGTGTTGAGAAAAAGCTGATTTGACTACAGTGAGAGAAGACATTAAAAATGTGTTTTTTTCTGCATTAATAACTCTTTTGAATGCATCAATGTTTTTGTTTGTTGTTGGGTTTTTTTGTTTGTTTTTTATTTTGGAGGGGAAGGGGGTGGGGTGGGGGGGGGGTTCTCTTCTGGCTACATGGTTGGACACAAAACATATAAATAAACTTGTGAGTACTCCTTGCTATCCAATGTTCCTTTGTACTTTCTTACAGACACACACACACACACACACACACACACACACACACACACACACGCACACAAACACACTGCAGGGAAACAACAGCCCTGCTGCTGTGACATATGAAATCCGCTGACAGATTTCTTGAGAGGTCAACGGGAAAGAGGCTGGATAAAGGTAAAGGAGAAAATAGGAGCTTAATTAGTGGTGGAACAAGACCCAAGTGTCCTGAGTGGAATGTCAGCTTTCATCAGTGAAGTTTTCCTTTTTTTGTGCTGAGGAAGTGGTGTGGCAGCAGTTTGAAACCGTATTTAAGTTCGGTGGTAATGAGATGGAGCCAGACGGTGATCAGAGACACACAAGGTCAGAGCTCAGAAGGTGAAAGGCCAACAGCTGAATCTCACATTCTTCACTGCAGTCAGACAGACTGCCACATCCCACCATCTGTACCTCCCTGTACTGTCAACACACATACACTCCCAGGCACTAACCTTCAGTAGAGAGGAATAGAAAGACAGAAAGGCTCCGTAAACGCTCATGAGTCCGGAAACCCAGGTGCAAAAGAGGTGTAAAATCCGAAAAGAATGAAAAAATCTCATGTTAATTTAAGAAAAAAATACATTTTCTTGAGGCAGTTGTCCATTTTCTTTTGTAAAAAAAAAAAAATTGATTGTTAGCTTCTTAATTAAAAGATCAATATGATCATCACACAGAAAACTGATGGCAAACAATTCGTCAAGCACAAATCTTTATGATCCTTGTGGATTAAACAAATGACACATAAATCAATCCCCCAATTAAAATGAACCTGAGCTGTATAGTGTACGTCTGTACTGATGGATGAAGGATCTGGTTATCCTTGAAACAACAGGGATGAATGTTCTGAAAAAAGTAAAAAAAAACAACAAAAAAACCCACATGGCCTTTTGCCATTTTTGTGACAATAAAACTTGCCTTCGGAATGCCAATCAGACAACTTCAATGTGATACCATCCACAGGGCTTTTCTTTTCCTCTTGCATTTTCTCTCACTCTGATTAGGTTTAGTCTATAAATGACTTATAGACTTACACAACCCAGTCTCGCAGAAAAATAAAAGATGTGAGAAAAATGTCTACATGGTTACAGGTAGCATAGTTTACAGGTTGTAATACCTGCTTGATAACAACCAACAGCACACAGGGTGATGGATGGCACGAGGATTCTTGCATATCTTTGAGATTAGCATAACCTTATAGAATGGATGTAATATTTTTCTGTAAATTTTCTGGAAGTAAATGTTTTATAAAAGTGCATTCAGGTAGAAACTTGCTTATAAAGCAAAAAACAGATTAGATGGAAATTAGGTAAAAAAAACAAACAAACAGGGTCCTCCACACATAGGAGACACAAAACAGGCATCATCTGCTTTGCCAAAAGAATTAATCAAACAGGTTATGTTCCTCCAAAGAGCGTGTCTACGTCAGACAAAATCTCATAAATGAAGGAGATGAGATTTAATGTTTTATATTATGTCCAGCTGTAAAAGCACAACCTCAAGAAGGAGCTCATTGTAAAGAGCAAAGTGATGGCTGCCTAATACAGTATGTGCTTAAATGCCTTTGTTACTCTCCTTTCATTTGCAAAAAATGATGATGAAAACATGCAATGAGGGACAGAATCGGACAGAGCATGGGCTGAAACCCAATGAAAAATGTAGCAATTTCTGATGATTACTTTTCTGGGGTTTAAGAGTGAAAGTAAAAAAAAACAAAAAACAGATCCTATCTGACACCTCAGAGACAGCCACTCTCCAGTTGAGATGCTTCTATTTCATGCCTATTTAGCCATTGTGGGCTTTAATATGGTCCACAGCTCCACTGAAACTGAGATTGAAGACATTGCGGATCTCTCTTTGTGCCCCTGCTTGCAACAGACATCTGGACTCCTCTTCTGTTGCTCAATTTCTAGCTCTATTCAAAGAAACAAAAGAGAGCAGGCGTCTGACCATCTAAAAGTCACTCTCCATCATGTTGGACTCCCATCGCCTGACATGAAGACAAAGAGGAGAGAGAGGACGTAATGGCACTGAGGAACCGGTCTGGTCAGTGTTTTAAAAGAGGGAAAGAGTGAAACTGAGCTCTTACCCCCCAGGGAGCTGTTTGTGTCCATAGCTCTCTGAGAGGAAGCCCATGGCACCAGAAGACGCAGTGAGGCCAGATTGTGTAGAAGTGGGTGTGAAACAACAGCTGCTGGACAAATAACCTCAGAATCTGAGAGACGATGCTCAGCAGAAGGACTGAGATGATGCAGAGAGCTGAGAACATGTTAGTAAACCAAGTTGACACTCTCCATTAGCATCAGCATGAGCAGAGAAGATGATGAAACTGAGAAAATGATTACAGCTGAATTGAACAATGTTGTTATAAATAAAAAATGGCCGCTGTTAGTATGTCAAGTTTATTAATGCAGCAGAAGATTCCACTGTGAGACGCCTCATTTTGGAACAGAAAAAAAGAAAGAGCTGCTCTCACAGGCAAGAGAGTGAAATATGTGATGGTGACAGGCCTGTAGACAAGGAACGTGTTTCTTGATGTAGAATAAACAAAATATGGGAAATGAAATCTTATTGAAATAGAAGTCAATAATAAAATGTAAGCAGTGAGTAGAAAATGTAAATAGTAGTTGCTGTGAATCGTTGTCGAGTACTACAGTCGGGATCAAACTGACATGTTATCTGGAGGTTCGGGTGCTTTTCTTTGTTACATAGGGATTATATAAAATGATTCTGGCGTCCCATTGAGGAAGCGCTTAAACCATTCTCTTCCAGTGTCACAGATACCAACAAGGACCTTTTCAGCATACTGAATGTATGGCTGATGATAACAGACATCCAGGCTGTTTGAAGGTATGGTTTCTAAATGCAAAATCTTGCTTTGAATGGAACATTTTAATATTTAGAACCTCCAACACGTCACATATAACCTCTTTATCGTGAATGTTTGACATCATATGATGCATTTAACTGCTGCCATCTTTTTTCTCTAAAGATAACATGATAAAGGGCTGTTATTCATTTAATGACATTTATTTATTTTTCCTATTGAATCTCATCTTATTGTATTATTTATCTATTTATCAGTTATTATTATTTTTATTTTTTTAATGTTTATTTTACATCTTTTCAAAATTTATTATATCAGTGTTTTCTATGCTTCCTCACTGGTTGACTTCCCATGCTGGTTGATTTGCAATTGTTTGTCCCCCCTTTGAGTGTGTGTGTGTGTGTGTGTGTGTGTGTGTGTGTGTGTGTGTGTGTGTGTGTGTGTGTGTGTGTGTGTGTGTAGTTTTTTAAGCAGATGGACATCCTGCAATACCTGAAAATGAAGATTGTGGCAGGGAAGGGTTTGTTTGTGCCCTTTGCACATTATTAGTTCCAGAAGGCTTATCTCTCCATTAGGTCAGAATAAGCAGATTTTTTTATGCATCATCTTATTGTCCTTTAACATATGCTGCAATATTGTCTTGTCCTCAAGCAAGTCCTCGCTTCTACAACTAACCACATCCGTTTTACTAAACTGAACAATAACTGAAACAAGCAACAGAAACACATGAATCAAATTTAGGTTTTAAGACAAATAAACGTAAAATTGGTCAAACTGAAGATGGGCTTGGATTTCCTGCTTTATATGTAACACCAAACCCTTTGGGTATCCAGTAAACATCTTCCAATTCCTAGATTTAATTTCATGGCAGCTTCAATGAACAGTCAGGGAAGGTATTTGATGGATGGCATATAGTATGATGCTGGACATGCTCTAACACAACAGCAGCCAT
Source organism: Telmatherina bonti (assembly GCF_933228915.1). Taxonomy (NCBI): domain Eukaryota; kingdom Metazoa; phylum Chordata; class Actinopteri; order Atheriniformes; family Telmatherinidae; genus Telmatherina; species Telmatherina bonti. The sequence goes on along the minus strand of NC_136627.1, from coordinate 26,505,671 downwards.
GTCATGCTGGGAATGAGTTATTTCATAATAGTACTATACAACACTCAAATCTGGTTTATTTGAAAAAAAAAACAAAAAAAAAAAACAAAAAAACAAAACGGAATGAGAGATAATGGAAATAAATTTCCCACAACACAGGAGCTTTATCTCTTAAAGTCAACATTTTACCAGATAATTCATATTTTTAGGGGGGCTTTTATGTCTCCCAACACTGTTAATCATATCCTTCACTCTCAAAAATAGAGGTACAAGATAAGGACATTTATGTACCTATAGGTACATTTTAAAGAAATGTTCTCTCACAAGTACAATACTGGTCTTTAAGAGACCAGAAGCACACCTTCAGAGTACGAAAAACGGTTCAAAATGACATAAAGTACAAATTTGTACCATTTCGACCATAAGGGTACCTGCAGCATTGAAAAATGTAGTGTTAATGGCTGTAATGTTACAAACTGGAGCAGAGTTGAGCGATGACAGTAGTACTACTTAACAGTCATTTACTACACCAGACAACGAAGGTCAGATGCTGCAAACTAAGTGTATGGCTGGTCAGTATTTTGAGTTTTTGAAGATTATTTCGAGATTAATGATAAGATAATATTGTTAAATTGCATGGACCAGGCCTAATCCTGTGATAAACATAAAAAACAAAACTTGATAAGGTAAGGTTGAACTTGATAAGGTACAAAAATAGACCAGAACTGAAGGGTACAGAAATGTCTCTCAAAAGAGTACACCCCCAGCGACAAGCATTTGTACCTTTTTAGGTACAAGCTGGTACCTCTATTTTTGAGTGTGTTTGGAGGCTCCCCAATTTTAACCCCGGGATTCAGAGCTCTGCTGCTGTCTCTGTCTCTTTAAAACGCTGACTCCCGGAGGTTGGGGGGGGATTTGTTGCGGATAACTGAGAGAGCACTGCTCCTCCCGACATGTGCGGTGCTTCAGATTCGCTCCAACTAACGCACCAACCTGCAACTCCGCGCATCAAAAGGAGAGCAACCGTGCTGCCATTTACTACTAGGCTAAATATAGTTAACTCTCCTTTTTGTGTTGTTTTTGGCGACGGCAGCGGGGCACCCTAAATTGAAACCAGTGCGCGCGTGTGTGTGACCATGCGGGAGCGGAGAAGTGATGCTGCTGAGTTTAGTTATTAGGTTTCTCCGGGGCGGTGCTGCTGCTGCTGCTGATGCTGCTGCTGCTGCTGATCCTGCTGCTGACATGGCTTTCTGGGAGTGACATCAAAGTTTTTCGGGGTTATTATATTCGCTTGAGGTGTTCCAGCTGAGACTCGCTCTCTAGTTTTGTTCAGTTTGCTCCGTTTTTAGTCAAATCTGCGCTCGGTTCAGTGACCGGAGGTTCGCTTTAATTGGTGAATTTACGCAGAGTTCACGGTCAAGAGGTTGCAGACTCCGGGTTTGGCATCAGCACAGTGTGGAGATGAACTTTGGAGATTTCCTACTTGTGATTACTTCATTCCTCACCTTCGCCTCAGGTAATATATTTTATGTGTATATTGATGAATTCTATTGATAAGGCACTTTTGCTTCTTTCTTTCTCACTCACGCTCTCTCTCTCTCTCTCTCTCTCTCTCACACACACACACACACACACGCACACACACACACACACACAATCCTAAAGCCCATTCACATCTAGAGCCCATATGGCAAGGTTTGCCGTAGTGTAGCTGACATGTCTTATCTTGTTTTCTGTCCTTCCAGATGGATGCAAATGTTGTGTTTAGATGCTTTTCTAACACGTTTTTCTGGCAGCTGTGGGAACGAAGCGCATCTTCCCAACAATGATGGATCATTAAGAGAAATGTCACATGCGCATTAATTTGTATGATATTGAAATACCGTGGATGAATGCCAGGAAGATTCACACTTTGTCATAATGTCCTCCTGATCCCCGAGGTGGCCTCAAAGGGACGCCATCAGGCAGCAGAAAAGTTCAGAGGAGGCACCACGTCTAATAAATAATAATAATAATATAAAAAAACCAAATTTTTATTTTCAGTGCAGTTATATGCACATTAACTCTTGGTGACAATGTAATAAACTACTTTGGTTATGTTCACATAGTTGAAAAAAAACACACAACAAATAACCTTGATTTTGATTGCATTCTCAAAGAAATAGTTTATTTTAACCATGGCTCTAATTAGAGATTACATTTGTAAGCCTTAATGCAAATCACAAAGAAAATCAGGGTTATAAAACAGACAAACAAACAAACAAACACTTAGTTAGAATGGAGACTTTTTTTTTTTAAATTCACACTTGACTGAATTGTGTATTTTAGTTTGAAACTTAAGGGGCTATTTAACCTTGTAGACATGAATCAATTGAATTATTTAGAATTTCTTAGAAAAGTTATCATATAAAAAAATAAACCAAAAAACAGAAAATAATATGAAAGACGCTGTTATGAAACATAAACAAATACACTTTTTTTTTTTTTTTTATAATGTCTGAAAGGTAGTTGCATCTTTGACCACTAGATGTTCAGAGCAGTGCTTTTACATGTTGGCGCTACATTTTATTGCATGGTTTACATCCAGCTGGTGCGTTCATTTCTAATTCATGTTTAAATTTAGAGTTTGTAGCATGGATGCACTGAAGACAACTGACTTCCAGACTAAAATATGACATACCTGCAACACACTGACAGCCACAGTCAAAGGTTGATCAAAAAATGGCAAAAGTGCAAGAGTAAAAAGAAAAAAAAAGTTAGTTCATACATGTCAAAACCTTTCCTTGCGTTCCCTATTTGACAGTTTTTAAGGAAAAACAAAACTACTAGAGAAAAGTTTGCAGAAACACCAATTTGATTTCTCAAAGAGAAAGTGGGAAGCAGGGATATAAGGAAGTTAGATACATAGTGTCCCTGACTTCAGTGGACATGGAGTTCCATAGTTGAGGACTCTGAAGGAGAAAGCCCAATCTCTCTTTGTCACAATGTGTGACCTACAATTTGTTAGCAGGCCACCATCTGTGGTTTTCACTGGTCGAAGGGGCGCATGCAATAAGTCTCCAGTGTATTTATTTGGAAGAAAGGCCATTTAAGGCTTTGAGGTGAGCAGAACGAATTTAAAATCACTACAAAATGTATCAGGGAGCCAATCCAATCCATTTAAGGTGGCAAGCACAGGAGTTATGTCCTTGTTTCTTGTTACTGCAGCATTTTTAGGTAACCTATGACGGGGCGACACCTGTGTATAGGAAATTGCTGTAGTAACTGTGGACAAAAGCATGAATAATGTTTCTAATTGCTAGCAGATGAAAGAAATGTCGCCCTGCGATGGTCTGGTGACCTGTCCAGGGTGTACCTCGCCTCTCGCTCGAAGGCTGCTGGGATAGGCTCCAGCTTCCTAGCGACTCTTAATCGGATAAGCGGTTTCAGAAAATGAATGAATGAGTGAAAGAAATGTCTTGATTGTTTTAGATGGTGAGAAACAGATTTAACATATTTGAGAAGAGCCTGAAAACTAAGGTTGATTAAGATTTTACGCCTCAATTCCTGCAGTGTCTGTGATGTTATTGGAAAGATCACCAACATAAAAATTAACAGGCCTGTAAAGCATTTAGGGAACCAAACATAATAAAATCAGATTTATCTTTATGGAATTTAAAGAAATTTTGCGGCATCCAGGATTTAGGATAGAAAGCGAGACTTGTAAACCCTGGAAATCACAAGCATAAGTCATGAAAATGTTCATTCACATCATAGTCTGAGATAATCTGGACAAGATGTAGTTTATAAACAAAGAATTGAGGAAGGCCTAAGGTTGAGTCCCGTGGTATATCACAAATCAGCTTGGCTGTTGCCGGGGTAAATTTACTCACAGCGACCAAAAGGTTCTGCCAGAGAGATATGACTTTAATAAGCAAAGAGCCGAATCCTTAATTCCAGTCCAGGATGCTATACAACACTGTAGGAGGATTCTGTTATGGGCAGTATCAAATGCAATAAATTAATCCAAAAGAAATAAAATCATACAGTCTTCTCTATCTGCCCTCTGCAGCAGGCCATTGGTCACCTCAGCAAGTGCTCCAACTGTATGATAAAGTGCCCCTAAAACCAGACCAGAAGTTGTTAATAACACTGTTATCACTCATAAATGATCTCATTTGAGCAGAGATGATTTTCTCCAGAACCTCAGAAACAAGAACATTTTACAGATTGCTCTGTAGTTACTGCAAGATCAGGGAAGCAAATAAGGTTTCTTTAGCAGTGAAAAAAACTGACATATTTACAACTGTCTGCAAAACAGCCGAAGGCCCGAGAGTTATTTAAAGTTTTTAAGATAATGTGGCTGACTTTGGAGAATAATGTCATGTCAAATAATTCTTACAGCTGTTTTCCAGGTAGCTGAAGTTTACCGAAGTGCTTCACAGAATGAAAGTACAACAATTATACATCCATTACTAATATACAACAAAATAATAGTAACATCTGTTGAGAGAACAACATTGCTTAACCTGAAAACTGAGAAAAAGAGATTTTTCTTTATCAATGATCTGAATTTCAGAAGCAGAATTGATAAAAACAAGTAAGCTGGTGTACGATGCAGAAGCTGCCACTGCAAACGCGTGAACACCTTTTTTGTTTTTTGCCTGCTTCAAGACACATCAAGGAACAGTTGGTTGGCTGACCAGAGGTCCCAACCAGCCATGTAAGAGGTCAGCTAAGTGTGGCTGTGACTGTCCATTAAGGTAATTAAAAGAAAACAGCAACATTTTAAAAAGCTGTGGACAGAGTGCAGTATGGGTGTAATTAAGGGGAATAGAAATAACTTTGCAAAGCATATCTGATATGGCACAGATTCAAATGAGGCTACTTGCCAGCTGTTTCTGATCTAAAATACGCCAATAAACTAATATTGTCGACTGGCATCTTTCCAGATATGATCAAATATTCCAGATATTTGTAGATATAAAAAAATGATTCCTGAATAGCAGCCATTTTTTTCTCCTCAAGGTCAGAGTTCTAGTTTCTTGCAGGGATGTATCTGATGCTGCTATTCTCTTGCAACGCAACTCATCCCGCTTTATTCTCCTTGTCAGAGAGTTTTCATAACTGATTCCCTTAAGGTACCGCGTGCATATTTACAGTTCTAATAGCATAATGCCATTCCAGCTTTCTTTTAGTCTCCATCAATTCCATCGTTGAATATCCATCTCTAAAGCTGAAAATTGCTCCATTATGCTCACAAGCTAGTGATCGACATGGTCTTGATGATTGTTTTTGGACATGAAAAAAAAGCAGGTTAGAGTCATATTTATCTGTTGCAGCTGATCCTTCATCTGTAACCCTGATGCTGTCTTTGTGTGAGCTGATACATTTGTTTTATTATTCTGGTCCTGAGCTGAGACCAACAAATGAAATAGACTGGATTTTCTCTCCTCTACTGATGAGGATGTCAGTTTCACTTAGGTTAAAGTTGCGCTTCTGCTTTACTTTAGGTTTTGTTGCCATCTCTTCAGTTGTTGTGCAAGCAATGTTTTTTAAATGTAAGTGACTATTCAGGGTCTTTGTCGCTGAAAATGGAAGTTGATATCAAGCTCATGCATGAATATAATTCATCTGTGATTGTTGTTTATAGAGCCATACGTAGGCACTGCTCTATAAATGAGATATGCACTTTTTTCCTCTGTGATTGCACTTGAATTTGATCCCCTATTTATTCTCATGTACTGTGAAGATTTTTTTTGTGCTTTAGCATTTTTGTCTGGCATAACTTTGATTATTGGCAGACATATACAATCATATACTTAATGTTAAATAAGCAACTAACAGTTGATGCGTATAAACCCGGTAGATTATGTGAGGTGCCGTTTTCCATCCTTATCAGGGATAAACTTGCACAATTTCTCAACATCAAAGGCACTTCACATCCATATCATCTGCCTTCATCCAATAACCTGGAGAGGGTATCTGCTCTCAAACTCACCTGTTATTGTGCACATTTCCAGCAGTAATGTGTGTAATTTGCAACAAAGTACTGGAAAGAGGACAAACCTGAAGACCTCTGCTGGAGCGGAGATGAGACTCTCACACATATTATTCCATAGAAATACGACAGCTGAAGGTTGATGGGCCTTGTTTATGTTGATTCTCAGTCAATAAGTAGCTCTGTGTGGCTTTTGAGGAATGTGCAGAAGGTGTATTCAGTGTCTTCTGAAAAGCCTGTGTGATTGTGAGGAAAAAATAGTATGCTTTACAGAAGCTCAGTGCTTATACACACAAAATAAATATCAATCAGCTTCGAAATATCTCATTTAACTTTCCGGTATCTTAAGCTGTGGAACTAATGGATCGTAAAAACAATCCTCTGCTGGTGTTTTGTGTCCACTCTGTCCTTTTTGGTCATTACTTTGTGACACATGTGAGCAAAGACTGACTAAAGCCTCCCACATTACTGCTTGATGAAACAACTCTGGATGATGAAACCGCTGCAGAAGCTGGTTAGTCGTGTAATGTGCCACAGCCTTGAGTCATGTTGCTGGATGTTCATGATGTCCCACTTCTTCTGCATTGGCTGATGACTTCATGTAGAGATCAGATGATGGATGAGGAGGACGGCTGTATTGAACTACTAGGTCTCAAAATTCTCAGATTCACACCACAGAAAATAAACCCGACTTCTTTGCTTTAAAATAAAGTTTGCTGTGACATGTTAGAAATTAATTGGCAATGTCACACGAACCTTGAATGCTTTTGGCTTATTCAAGTATGTAAATGAAGTGAAATTTAAAAAGACTTCAAGGAAATCTCAGCAGACAGCCACCAGCCCCACAGGCAAGCAGCCAGCTTTCCGCTCCTGCTCGCATTAACTTGGATGAGGTTAGTCTCTGACTTCCTCCAGGTTGTTTCCTTTTTTTTTTTTTTTTATTTCTAAAATTGTTGTTGTTTTTCCGACAGATATTAAGCCATGAGCTTAGACAGGTCCGATATCTTGCATCTGTTTAACTCTGAGTTGGCAGCCACTAAAAAGCTCAGGGATCTGAAGCAAAACGGGACGTCCCTTCTTTGGCGTTTTCATGCATTAACGTGACAGTACACTTCTGCCCCTGGGGAGGATGTAGGGTTCATAATTGTAAATACTAATTAATGAAAGCCTCCCTCAGACTCCCTCATCCCGGTTATATAATGCCACAGCTAGGAGCCAAGAAACGCCAGATATGGCCTGAATCAACAGGGTTTTCAAGACATGAGCGTGATCTCCTTCACAGCTCTTCCCCAGCTTGCACTGTGTGCTCAATGAGGCAGAAATAAGGAAATGCCATGAGCAAACATGTGGGTGTGTGTCAGCTCGCAATTAGGACCAATGCAATAACTTGTCTGTCAGAGCGGCGTGTGGCATTAATGAGCTTTTATTTAACTCTGCTGTCTCTCTCTTCATTTCTTTTGTGAATAAATGAGAAAATTTTCACATATCAGATTCAATTATCTAAATTGTTCATCTAATCATTGAACACACAATCAGCTCATAGCACATTAAATCCGTCTCTACCCTGAAGCCATTTTAACTCTTCAAACACTGTTGAAAAGGAAGCAAAGACATCAGATGTTTCATCTGATGTTCACCTGGTAGAGATGGATAGAAAAAAGCATTTTTTTTTCACCAGAAGAAGAGCCAGCAATGAAATGATGAAGTGGTAATGAGTTGAAGAAACAGGCATGAATATACAGATTCTTAGAACTGAGGCCGTCTACAGCTTGTCTTGTGAGTTGTTAGTGACTTTTAGCTTACCGTTAAAGTGCCTGCTCAATAAATTTACTTTAACCACTTTTATACTTTAGCAGACAGATGTTCACAGTAATAATAGTCATTAAAAGATAAAACTAGAACAGTTTTGTGATTTAATTGTAAACTTAAACTAAAGAGTTGCATCCATTGCTGATCTGTGGTCTGTGGATCTGTGTGTTACTTTTCTTTTTGGGTTTTCTCCTCTGGAGCTTTTTTGCTTTCAGTTGTAGATGCCTTTAGATATTTTGGATCTTTGTGTATCTTTCTTATTTTTTTTTTTTTAAATCAGCCATTCTGTAGCACCATGCTTTATCTACCTGCTTTGCTTTTATAAGTGGAATTACCCATGTGTTGCATGTCCATGTAAAATTATAGATGTGACCTGGTGATGAGGGATGAGTCAGGACACAGAAAATATTCTTTTGTGGGTCTTTTATTCCCATAATTTACTCAAAGAAGCCCCATATTCATTTTTATGTTTGGTTTGGAATCAATGTTTAGATGTATTAAACAAAACTCAAAGTAAGGAAGAAAGTACAGCTTACAGGCACATGCTGCTATGGCTGCTGACTCGAAACAAGCTATCATACATACCAAGTCCGTAGCTCAGCCTAATTACTCTGGAATGGGCAAGATCTCAATACTAGAAATAGTGTATTTGCTCTGTGTAGATCACAGTAGGTTATATGTTGATAGTAAACTCAGTCAGCACAGACAACAGTAGTGACCTGTCCCAAAATAAAGACAAAAAAAGTCCCATTTGACAGTGATCTTACATTAAAGTGCATTTGTTACTAGATAAATAACTGTCTCACATTAACTTTAATGAGAAAAAGAAATCATGCATGAAATCACTTTTTCAATTCAAAGCCTTCATGCTAGGACACACACATAAGATTTAATACAGCAAGATATCTCCCCTCTGAGTCAACCAGAAACACAAAATATAAGGTAAACAACACTATTACAACATGCGCCACCCTACACTTCAGTGCTGTTCACAATGTGGTCGCCTCTTACAAACACATATTAGAGCAGTCTACAGAAATCACCAGGAATAAAGTCATCACAAACTGAACTTAGTTTGCTAAACTAACTGAACTGTAAGAAACAGCAGACAATATTTGCAGTCGGTGGTTATGGGTCCATTAAAAATGTGTTGGAAAGTTCTTAACTCAATTTAAGTAGTTTCTGCAATCTTCTTGTTTTCTGTGCTTGATGCATGCTAATGATTTCAGCCTTCTTAGTCAGGGTGAAATAACTTGTAGCTGAAAGATAACTGCTCATGCTGTAATTATCCAATAGGAGGCTTATACCTATTTGCTTAGTTAAATCCAGGTGGCGACTTTTTCTTTGGCCAGACAGTGTATTTTAGTTTTTAAAGAGATTGTGATCCTCACTTATAGAAACACTTGTAATAATGAAGAACATTAAAATCCATCAAGTTTTGTTTTTCCTGTAAAAACCCCATTACGCCAGGTAGGTAATTTAGAAAAGGAAATAGTGTGCATAGCGAAAATGGTAGTTCTTTGTTTTATTCAGAATATTAAAGAAAATTGGTCTCACTCCAACACATTTGTTTGTGCTCTGGATTGCCTTGAGCGTGCATCAAAGACCAGTAACCTTGCATGAGCTTAGCACATTCTCGTTCCTAAAGCTGCCTCCATTTTGTGTGACAGCTCAAGGTTACCTGCCATTCACTGTTATGGCTTATCTCAACTCTGTTTTGCCCCTCATTCTTGTAGAAGTTAACTCATTTGAAAAATATGATGGATTTGTTTACCCTGACACAATAGCACAGAGATGAAGTGTGTTTTGCAACTGCAGGAGTCTCACAATGACTTATTTTGGATTTTAATGCTGGATGAGCCCAGTTACATAAAAATCTGTTAAAGAGTGAAGTGGTGGGGCTGTGGCTGTGTATGCACATTGAAATGCTCAGGTGTTGCTTTATTCACTGCTTAGAGGGCAGAAGGAACACTTGGATGGAGCTCTAATTTCTTACTCTGAGGTATTTAAAATAATACTTAAACTCTGAAAATATTGAAAAATGCAGTAATTTGACACAAAACATGAAAATACAGCCGTGCATTTTACAATGGAAAACTCATTCGCCATGAAGTAAATTTAATTCAGTACATTTTTATTTGTATAACGCCACTTCACAGCAATGTCATCTCAGGGCAATTTAAATACACATCAATTCAAGTCAATTCATAAGAAATAGCCAAGCTAAGATTGCATAGAATTTTGATTTTGATCCAATTCTTCATCCTGACCATGCAAAGGAAAACTCCCTTTGAACAGGAAGAAAAAACCTCCAGCAGAACCCGGTTTAAGGAAGGCATCTGCCTCGACTGGTTGGGGTGGAGCAGACAGGAAAGAGAGATAAATATGTGCTGCAATTTTTATCCAGGAAGACCTGTAGAAAAAGGAGAAATATGTTAATGATGCCAATACTATCATATAGCTATATGTCTTTCTGTCACAAGCAGAACTTTCCAAAGCATCTTTTCCATGTTATGTTAATAGTTTTGAAAGTCCACTTCATGTGTAGCCAGTGTCCCTCTGGGCTTGTTCATCCCTTGTAAATGTGAAAGTTATTTCACAGCAGAATGGCCCAAATCAAGTTCACACAAATCAAGTCACACTCTAAATTCCCATATGCTACCAAATATCTCTGAGGACCCACCACTGGCTCTAATGGGCCGTGTTTATGATCTGACTAAACACATACCTTCACAGAGATCCCCATCACTGCCCGTGACATTTATTTTTCTGTGACACAAACAGGGTTGGCAGAGCTTCTTTTTACCTAAAAGGTGCTTTCAAGTGGTGCACCACAATCTTCCTGTCATGAAGCAAACATTAGTGTGAAAATATTCCTTCACAAAGAAAATGTGCTTCTGCCGAGCTCAAAGTGACTCAGACTTTGCGCTGATTGCACACTTGTCACAGTAGCAGGCTGTTGCTTGTCACTTAGTCCACCTGAAGCTGTTTGTAATTATTCTCTTTTTATTTCTCTTCTTCTTTTACAACACTATTTCTCTGTAATACAACAGCATGATGCTCCATTGTGCCTGTTGTGTGGCAGTTGTAGTTGTTGTGCCTTTTGATTCATTAATATTTTCAGTGCCGTCTCTATCTGAAAAAGAAGTGTTTCAAACACAACTTTATATCTCAGCTGGACTGGTTTCTGCATATCCAGAGGCTTAAAATCGGTTGTGATATATCTGAAGGCAACTATCATTTCATTCAAATCATCAAATAAAATCGGGTCACAAAAAAATAAGTCACAGTGGCATTTTGTGCTTTTCAAACTGACTGAAAGCAACAAGGACTTCACAGCATTTCAGATTCAGCTTTATTTATAAAGCACTTTAAAACAACCACACTGGACCAAAGTGCTGTGCACAAAACAATTTGCCTACACACAGTTGCCCACACAAAGCTGAACACTGCAAGACAAAGAGCCTTAACGGCAGCCAGAAATGGGAATTATAAAAGGATTAAAATGATCTAATGATGATAGATTATGTCTTTGTTAATGAAAGATTACTGGTTTTATTAGATCCACAGAAACCACAGAAATAAGGCAGTATTCCTGTTGGTAAGACATAAAATATTTATTAAATCACATAACTATTAGACTTAATTTCCTAAAAAAAAAAAAAAAAAAAAAAAAAAAGAAATGTTTTTTGCACTTGTGGAAAATCTTTCAAAATCATAAGTTACCTCATTTTTGCTTCATGACGATGCTCTGCCATTTTTTTTTCATGTATACCAGGGGTGCCTAAGTCCAGTCCTCCAGATCTATCATCCTGCAACTTCTAGATGCATTTCTTTTCCAACAAACCTGCTAAAACAGCAGAATTCCCTCATCTGCATGTCATCCAGCGCTGTAGAGGCTTGGTAACAAGAAGTTACATCATTTAAAACTGCAGATGGAAGATCTCAAGGAACAAAGTTGGACACCCCTTATCTATACAATCAGTGCTGTAGTGGTCCCTCAAGAAGTAAGCATACTCTCAATTTTTCATCCTTCTTTTAAAAAAACAGAAACAACGCTGTTTATAAAAAAGTAACATGTAAGACTACTGTATTTAGTTTACCCCAAAGATTCATCAGTATATCTGCTCATTCTCTGCACATAATTTCTGCTCTTTGGTATCAGGGAGGAAGAGTTATTAAATGACCAATACTGGCACACAGACCAGTAAGAGACAGGCTCATAGACATATATACCTATATCTTTATTATGTCTCTGTTCAGGCTAAAGTTAACGCAGTTGCTAACTGAATGCACCAGTGTAGCATTGCTAATCTTAGCTGAACTGCTGGTTGACATAAGTACATGTGTAGGAACGTTTTTCATTGTAACAGCAGCATCACAGGGGGGTTAGAAGTGGGTATACTCAATGCTGACTGAAAAATAAGTGGGTATACTCCGTATACCTGGCCAAACCCACGTATACCCACGTATAACCTGGACTACACCACTGTATACATTGAATATACAGTATGACAATGGAAATATCACTCCACTCCATACATCTCCCCGACACTGAATCCCATCGAGTCATGAGGTGCACCCCTTTGAAACTGTCATCAGAGTTGTCTCCAACCACAGACACCAGCTGTTCACACATAGAAGCTTGAAGAAGATCTGCTGAAACCATTAAACTGCTGAACAGCAGCGCTATTATTCACTACAACATCTACCAGCCAGCAAGGCAGGCTTGTCCCTGCAGAGGAAGAGGCAACCACACTCAGAACAACAACTGATTACTGGGTTTAAGTAAATGTTGGTGTTGATCAGTGTTGAGCTTTAAATATGCTCAAAACAAAAATCTTTTGTTTCATGTTGGACTCTGTAGTAGCAGGTATTTTGGTTAAAAGCTTCTTTTGTGTCTGGCAAACTCAAAAGCCACCAGAAACTGAAAGCATTTTTTTCTTTATCTTTGGTTTAGAGAAAAAAAAATCATATTTTGTAATTTTACACTTTCATACAGGTTCTCCAAATTTTTGCACACTGAAACATTTTCAGATCAAATTAGTCCCAAATCTATTCAGATGGATTTCTTTTTATCTGTTATTGTTGGCCAGATGAAAGAAAATAGTTGTTTTAGGGGATCTTGAACTAGTGAAACTATAAAATCATGTTTGCCTAATGGATCAATGGGTACTGAATTCAAATAGAAACCTTGAGCATGTAATGAGAAGCATCTGGACCCACCACATTAGCTCAGGTTCTTGCAGAGGCAAACACCTGCCGATCTTCGAATGTTTGTGGAAAACAACACAATCATCATGTCTGTTGTACATAAGTAACAGAAGTTAGCAACAGAAGGCCCGGGGTGGTGTGGGGTTTGTAACATTATAAAGGCACCTTCGTTGGCATTATTAGGAAATGACGTCATGGTAACAAGGTTCTGATCTTCTGTGATGAGGAGGCTGATACTGAAGGCGACTGTTCAGATGAGGAATATTCACTTTCCAGTAATGATTGTAATCATATTTTCAATGCGCAACAGTTTGAAAGTGTTCCTACAATTTTAAAATGCTATAAAACATATTGAAATCATCATGACTTGTGTTTTTATGTCTTTTTAAAAAAATTAGATGTGATACAGTGTGATAGTAGATGTTTGTGTCCAAAAACAAGTATTGTTAAACTTAAAAAAGTAAACACGTGTGACTTTCTAAAATAATTATTTAAAATTATTTATACTTTTATTATTTTCAGATAAGACACTTAAACATCCTAAATAGGTCTTAGTTCAAAATTTTGTCCAAACAGTCCCTGTTAGGGAAATTTTGGTCTGAGTCACACTAAACTGAATCATAGTGTAAAGATATAGCATTATTTCAAGAGTATTTAAGGCACGTGTATCTTTTCTTAAGGAAAAACTTCAGTTTACCAAGTTCAGATAAAGAATGTCAACATCGTTCAATGTTAGTTATATAAATATACAGCAAACTCCTTTGTAATGGTTTCTTAAACCCTGGTCTGGAGTACAAAAAAAAATCATCAATGCTAAATATTCTCTTTGTAATATGATTTATATCTATAATCTATCATGCCGTACTTCTGGTCTCTGTGAAAGATTTCTGTTTTTGTAGTTATTTCTAAGATGAAAATTTCTGCTAATTCTGCTAATAATTAGTCGTTTATCTGGCACAAGATATTTAGTTTGTAAAATAAAAGGTTGCTTTACACAAAGTTTTTATGACTTCGGAGGACCTTTCTTTAAAGAGAATGACTATGTAGGTTATATTGATTTTGGCTCAAATATATGAAGTTTAAAAACCAAGTACAGCGCAGCGCTGGGTTATGCTGGCAATGACAGTCACATGACAGCCCAACGCTGTTCAACACTGTTCAGACTGACCAAAATGCAATTTTCCAAATACACCACTCAAGCACTGTGAAATAATTGTGTATTATTGAGATTATGACTCATTTGCTGACTTTAATTTTTTTTTTTTTTAAGTCTAAAAAAACTGTATGAATATTGTTTCACAACTTGTTTGTGTGCTCTCAGCCTGCTGGAGTTTAAGACACTGAACTCTGTGGGCTCAAAATAATGACGGTGTATGCAGAATACAACTACCTCATGGAGCCAAGTTTCTTTCTTTTTTTATTTATATTTTATTTTACACTTCTGCTGCGTGTGCACCTCTGAGCATCTGACTTTCAAATGAATGAGGCACTATCTTTTAATACAATCTCCAATTCCTTTTAATACACTGCACCCACGTTTCAACCTGGTGTTAGAAACTAGGGGTTCTTTGTTGAATAGATGTGTTTCCCATGCTGTGAAGATCTATTAAAAGATGCTGCTTAGTTATACTGTAGGAAGTGTTGGATGCGTCTTTGTTTTTAAAGCTCAAATCAGGAGTTGTTCAGTATTAGTGCCTCAGTTTCAGCACCAGAGAATTTGGGCTTTTAATCTTGATATTTTTTAAAGATCTGTATACAAAATAAGGAACCTGTATGTGAATGTAATTTATAGCTACTGGAAGACTCTTTAAAGAGGTCAGTTGTCTGTGGTAGTAATATTTTTCTATGCATGCAATAAAACCCATCATAGCACTGGGGAAGAAAGGACCACAGTGTGATGTAACCAAATTCCATGAGCCTGAAATCTTTGTGTACTTTCAATGCATAACTCAACACATCATTAAGCTGTGAGGACTGACTTTCAAGTGGGCAAAGGTAGTTCGTTAATATGGCAGAAGTTACACATAGACCCCACAGAAATGACTAAATGCTGTATGATCTAAAAGAAAGCGCATAGTGGTTTCTTGAGGGATTATCTGACAGACTCTGGATTTTTTTTTGTTTGTTTTTTTGTTTTTTTTTACACCAGGTTGTCCTGAAAGCACCATGACCGATTTTAATAGCTCACTTTCATTAGTATTCATCCTCATTCTGCATTAGTGTTTCGAGCTGTCCTGCTTTGTGACCCCTGGGTGTGAGCCATAAGCACTCAGATTGCGCTTTACTTATTTACCTCAGGTTTATGCTCTAATGTGGAGTCTTTCGTCTGCATGGATCAAATCACTTCATGAAAAGGCACAAATCTGCTTACAGCAAAAGTGCTGGTTTATCCTGATGCCTCTGGTTTAAATATAATGTAATGGCATCATGTGTGTCATTAGGTTCCTCCTGACTGCTCCTGGATTTTCATGCAGTCTGGATCATGTCCTGATTTTAATGCCTCGGTCGGAGCATGATTATGGTCTGTGGCACAGTGACCATTGTATTTCCCTTTTTATTTAAAAAAAAAAGAAAAAAAAGTAAGCAAGAGACCATCTGCTCCTCAGAGCTACCTAAAAGCAGCAGCATTTTGAATTATTCATTTTTCTGACTGTAACACATTGTTGGAGACATTTTGTTGTGTGCTAAGAGCTTACCTCGGGTCTTGAGGCAGTGCGCCTTTCCCTCACAGCCAAGCAAAGATAGTAATGGATCCCCAGGGAGATGGCTATGGGAGTTATCCATTTCCTTTCTGCCTTGCAATTTCTCTCTACTGGGGTCTTTCCTCTATTAAATCCTAAGAACTCCCCTTCTTATTCTCAGCTTTCCACAAGCCATCATCTCAATATCTGCAAAAGTCCTGACTGACGTGGGGATTGGCTATGATGATATCACATGAGTGATTGCATCCTTGGAGCAGGGAGTGACATCAGTAAAATATTTCACTCGCCATACAGCTTATATACAATATGATATAACCTTCAGTGCACAGATATAGCAAGGGTATTAAAGTTTGGGAAAATGTCAAGTCTAAAATACCAACAAGGAGGATGTTCTTGTCTTTCAAATGACTTTCCTTCTATCTGTCTATCCTCTGTCAAAACCCTTAAATGTTTGGGTGAATGAAATATGGTCAGCTAGATATGTAATATCTGTCTTCATCCCTGCTCACAGGGTACCGAGCGCGGTTTGAGGACAGTGCTCCTCGGATTGTGGAGGACCCCTCAGATTTAATTGTCTCCAAGGGGGAGCCCGCTACTCTCAACTGCAAGGCGGAGGGAAGACCTACTCCGAGCATAGAGTGGTATAAAGATGGCGAGCGTGTGGAGACAGATAAGGATGACCCTCGCTCTCACCGAATGCTCCTGCCCAGCGGCTCCCTCTTCTTCCTGCGGATCGTACACGGGCGCAGGAGCAAACCAGACGAGGGTATCTACACCTGCGTGGCCCGCAACTACCTTGGAGAGGCCATCAGTCGCAACGCTTCACTGGAGGTTGCAGGTAAGGCTTTACGCTTCTGATAATTACCTAAGTGTGTTATTTTGCTCTACATTTGTATGTGTGTATATATATGAGTTTTACACTTGTGTCCCAGATTCCTTTTGGAGCTGCACTAGGGAATTCTGCTTGTGGAGACTGTAGATAGCAACTTTTGCTGAACAAGGACATATTTATTAGAATAGGTTATGACCTTTGGTTTTCTTTCTGGTTTCATGGCTGTAAAACAAACAGTGATGTATTTTGTCTATGTGTGTTTATCTGCTTTGTCCTAATGACAACACCTGCATTTTTTTTTTTTTTTTTTTTACATAACTGGTTTGGTAAAAAAAAAACAAAAAAACAAAACACTAAAACTACAATGTTTTCCAATATTTTCATAGTTTGACTTTTAAGGAAATATTAAATAATTTGAAAATATATTACTTTGAAAATAACTTGAAGTTATCAATCTCATAATTGAATGCCATATTACTTTATACTGTCATGTGTCTTACAATAAGATTACATGCTTAGACCAACATTGTTAGCAATGCATCATCTCACTTTGATTCCGGTGTCATGCACATTTTCCATTTAAACGTGTTTTTAATTAAAAATGAACATATTTACACTGAGTGTAGGCAAACTGAATGCAATCATTTGATCATTATTCAACAGGTGACTGTTTGACAATAAAGTTTGTCCTTTTAGATTTAAAAATATCACTTATGTAGCCTTTTGTGTGGGAGAATTCAGTCAAACATGGTTTAAGTGTGGAAAAGTAGATGAAAAAAATATATACATGTTCTTTTAATTTTACAAAAAAAAAAAAAAAAAATTGCAGGCTATGAAGCAAATAATACTGAGCTCTGCAATTATATTGGATGATTAAAAAAATGTAGCAACTGAATGAATTTGCAGGAATTTGAAGAAAATACTAGGAAACGTTTATTTAAATGTTAAGGCTATTTAAATGTTAAAGGCTATTTAAAAATTCATGGTTATACTTATATTTAAGATAAATTGTTACGTCCCTAAGAAGGAGTAACACCTAAAGAAGCAAGGTTACAACCTCAGATGAAAACACAGAAGAAGGTCAGAGTTGGGCACATTTATTCACTGCTCAGAGACCTTCACAGTCACAGATCCACAACCAGACAGCCATTTGCGTCAGGGAGAGCCAAGGCCAACATAACAAACAAAAAAACACCCCTACCTACAAAACAAAAGGACAACTTACCTACCAACCAAACAAAACAAAGTACAAACTTACATCTAACCTACTCTATAGTAACATAAACAAGAGAAAAGAACCCCATATGATAAAACAAAATGGCAGCTCTCCCCTACAAGGCCTATCTAGAAGAATGCTCAGGGTTATATTAAACAGAAACACAATAACCAACATATAACCCACAATGTCAATAAGCTAATGTACAATACCAACATGGTGTGAATGGCAAGTGCCCAAAAAGGCCCAGATGTGCAGATCCTGAGGTCTTTCAAAAGCCACTCCCAGACCTGATTGGCTGGGTTTTACTCGCTGCATTCATGTTACAAACAGTCACTTTAATGGGAATATATCAAGTTAAATATAAGTAGACTTCATAAAAAGACAAAAAAAAAAAAAAAGTTCAAAGCACATAAAAGCAATATTTACTTTCTTTAACTGAGTTTCTCTTTTATCCACAGTGATTTTTTTCTAAACTAAAACCATCAACATTTGGAAAACTTTAATAACTAAAATGCATTGATTTTTACATTTAATACCAAAATGCAGCATTCCTGATTAGTTATGGTGGAACAGATGTGCTTTGTAAATGCTAACAATCCCAGTATTGTTGCTGGACTGCTTTTCGACAGCTTGTGTGCCATCACATCACCAGTCACAAGATCGTGTTAGCTTTTTTGTTGCCATGTTGTCAGTTGCTGAGGAGCATTGTTGGGAAATGTGAGCTTCCTCAAATGTTGGTGAAAGTGCACAAGATTGTGCTATTGTCATCCCCCCCACTGCTAATTGTGCCAGCGTGGCATGGCTCTGGGCTCCATGGCTCCTTGGCACAAGGAAATGGATTAGTCAGTGGGTTGATTAGGGGAAAGAGCAAAACAGATTAGCAAGGTTGAATTGTCCTTGTTAAAAACACAAAACAGCAATTTGAGCTTGGCCTTATCTTCCACCATGCTGAGGCTTCCTTACTGAGTGTGTGTGTGTGTGTGTCCTTATGGCTGGCTGACCTCATCAGCAGCTGTGTCCAAAAATAGGGACTGTCTACTCAGATATAATATATATTGGGAGGCGTAAGCATCTGCAAGTCATGCTGATATCCAAGCTGGGAGCAGATAAAATGTGTATTCTTGTATATTACCTCCTTTGAATTGTCGATAACTAAACTTAGCATTGTGTGCTGTGGCAGATTACAGCATGGTCATATAGTAGAAGGGATGATTCACCTGCAGGCACGAGTGAGTAACAGTATTAATAAGTGCCTGTTTTGCTCTAATCTCTGAGCCTGCAGCCATCCAGGGCATATGCTAAGGCAGCATGGTGGTGGTCTGAGAGCCCCCCTCCCCATCGTGTGAGGTTGTGCTGACTGTGGGGTAAAGAGTGACCCAATTAGCTGTGACAGAGGGTAGGAGTGGGGGGGTATGCAGTGTTAATGAGAAGCCAGTTTTAAGCTGGTGGTCTTGCAGAAATTTGTGTTTGCTGGGGTTGTGTGTGAGGCAGAGGTCTGAGAACCAACAGGTGGGAAGAGGAAGAGCTTAAAACTCCTACTGAGCAGTAATTAATACTGATGCATCTGTTCAACTAGTTCAGCCCAGTGGAGGCAGCAGGAGAGCTGACACTAACCTGGTTTTATCCGCGTTAGTTGTTTTAAGTGAATGGTGCGTAATGTGTTGAACTGCATGACTAAGACTTGTACTCTTTGTACCCTTGTGATTCTTTTGCTCTGGTTGCAGCAAGAAATGGTTTTATTCCACCATATGACAGGTGTAAACTGCAAAGGTCTCATGTTGGAAATTTTTTTTCTACTTTTCTTTAACTTTTCAGGTGCACTCTGCTGTCATAGTACTGACACAAAGAATATTTTAGTTTAGAAAAATCAGTTCAAAACATTGCTGACAAATGTCTCTTTGTTTGATTGGTTGAAGTTAATAAATTCCAATTCAACCCAGATGTTTCAGTTTAATTCAATTCTCCTTTTTTTCACAACTTCTTAATAAATGTGTGACTGCTTCACCGTGGACAACATGGATGTGTTTTTGCAAAAATATGAAGGACAAGATCAGAGTTTCAGGTCCAAGACCTTGTTTCTCCTCTCACATTTCAACCAAAGCCAAAAAGCCTAATTATTACAATAAAAAGGCTTTTTGACTAATTTTACAAACAAGTCTATTGTTATTAATGTTTCTAAAGGAGACACTTACTTCATACATCAGATAGAGTATGTTAAATTATGTGAAATGTTTGAAGATATTTGGTTTTCAATCAAGGAAAAAAAACAAGAGAACATGCAAAACCATCAAGCAATTCTACTTGTTCCTCTTTGTGCTTTCTAGCAACTTTAAACACCAATAATTTGCACATTGCCATGGATACCTGATGAGCAAACTGGCTTCTTTGCCTCACTTCTGAATATCTTCATATAAAATACATATTCAGAGGTTTAGTTTTCAGTAATTCATAGCTTGGTTTTTTCATTGGGATGAATGGAAATGAAAGGTTATGAATGCTAAACGACTTCTGTGGACAAAGTCAGAAAGAAACATACATGCAAACTTGTCTAAACAAAACATGCGTAGGGTTTGAACAAGACTTGTGCCTTGTTTGAAAATGCTAATTTTCTGCATTGTAATAATTTTTTTACAGAAGCTTTTTGGGGAATGGGTGGCGTTTGAACACAAACCCTTTGCTCCTTAATTGGATTACTGTGATCATGCAGATTCTGTTCTAATAAACAGTGTGAAAAGCTCAGAGACACGATAGAGGAGGAGGAGGGACACCATCACGGACATGAATAATCCTTCATTCTGTGTTGAATAAAATGCAATCTGTTCACCTTCTTAAAGGGAAGCTGCGAAGTGTAGCTCGTCACCGGGTATTTCTCACATGAGTTTCTCCTCTTTGTGGCTACTCCTTCAGAACATCCTCCCACCTCTATGTAGTAGAAGGATGAGGTGTTATTATACTGGTCCTTGTGTTCATGTACTGGATTTTCTACAGAATGTATCCATTGTAGTTATTTGTAAATCTTGATTATAATATATGCAAAAGTTAATTTAAGACTTGAATTATAACCAAAAAAAAAAACAAACAAAAAAAAACAAACAAGTGATTACCTTACCTCTGAGTCATACGGTTTAAAAGAATTCAAGAAAATTTATTTCTTTGTTCAGTGCAGGCAGTCCCTATTTGCTGCATATTTGCAGGTTAATTAATGCTTTTCTGCTTAAATGCACGTTGTACACCTTGAGGTCCACAAGTCATGTTTTTAGCATAGCCGTAGTTCCTCCCTTGTAGAGTATGCTGTAGTAAAAAGCTTGCATTGCTCGGAAATGCCAGCAGCAGTCATTACACTATCTTTTTCTTCCAGTGCTTTTCACTGTCAGCTGCCAGTAACCAGCTGACTTGCCAGGTTGCTGTAAAAGCAGAATAATAAGGCAGTGTGAGAGGACTGAAAGCTATTCCCTCATTCTTAGATTTTTTTTTAAGGGAAGTAGTAAAAATAGAAGGGGTACCTATTCCACAATCATGAATGTGAATGCCTGTCTGTCTCAGAGCACACACAGTGACACAGTGTGTGGAAGGATTAGAATAAAGTAGGACAAATGAAAAATAAAACTTGCTTAAAAGGCTTTAGAGGCAGATGTTCCTCTTACTCCTGATGAGGGATTAGAGAGGAATCAAAGTTGTGAATGCAACTTGTTTTCTATCTTCCTGTGTGTGGTGTTTTCATTTCACAAAGAGAATGTTCAAGTATAATGTGTATCTGAATGCTGTGCAGATAGTTACCAATAAAAGGTCACACACTTGTATGTTGTCGGGCTGCCTTTAGCTTTATTAACTGCAAGCATTTGCTATGTTATTGTTTTGGTAAGCTTCTGCTGTGACGCAACATTTATTTCCATCCAGTTTTGCATGAATTTTTCACCAAAATCTTGTATTGATGGTGGGAGAGTCCAACCACTGCACAAAGCCTTATCCAGCACATTCCAAAGATTCCCAATCGGGCTCAGTTCTGGACTTTGTGGCGGTCATTTTATGTGTGAAAATGGTGCTCCCTGTGCTCCCTGAACCACTCTGTCACAATTTGAGCCCCATGAATTCTGGCATAATGTCACCTCTGAAGATGGAATAATCTGGTCTTCCAATATATTCAGACAGGCTATGGTTATGTGATGTGATTTAATTCGGAATTAATCATTTGGAATTAAATAATTTGGGATTAACGTATTCTCCTACAAGTTTACATTAAAATAATAATTCCTGAATGAAGGTTTACATGAGACACGTCCTTCGTGAATTCCTCTTTAGAGCGGCGGGTTGGGAAGGGTTCTGATTGGACAAGAGGGTGCACATGATGTATGACGTATACCGGCAATAAATGCTTCTTGTCTTTTCAGTTGTAATTTGTAAAAACTACATAATAAGTACCAGTTTTGCCACTATTTGAATTATAAACTTGAAGTACCAGCTAAACACGAGCATACTACTTCACTTATTGCAGCAACTAAGAAGACCACTGAACAGGGGAGGCAAAACAATGCGCATCATCGGGACAGGACGAGGTAACCAGCATGCGCAGAATGACCGGCATTAACTTAGAGCGAAATTAAGATTTACATGACAGAGGAATTAAATAGTTCGGAATTAAAATGCGAATAAACCAGCCACTTACACCGGAATTAAGTTTATTCCGAATAGAAATTTGCATTAGGAATTAAGTGTTTACATGGTTGTTTTTCATCAGTTTAAAGCGGAATTAACTTTAATTCAGAATTAAACAGGAATTAAAACTCCCATGTAAACGGAGCAACGGTTAGATGACCTCATTCTTTGGGCTTATTATGCTGCCGAACCTCAACCTGGCAAACTGCAGCAATCCCAGATCATAGCACTGCCCCCACAGGCTTGTAGAATAGACACTGGGGGCGATGGATGCACCACTTCATCTGCCTCTCTTCATACCCAATGCTCCCATCACTCTGCAACAACGTAAATATGGACTCATCAGACCACATGACCTTTGCTCCAGACTCCAATCTTTATGCTCCCTGGCAAATTGAAGGCTTTTTCTTGAATTTGCCTCACTGATTAGTGATTTTCTCATGGCTCCACAGCTGTTCTATTATGGCTCATGTGGAAGGGTTCTTACTCTCACTATTAAACGTGTTCTGATGAGTTTTACTGTTTAATTGTTTTTTTTTTTCTTTTTTTATGATCACCAGTCATCATCATTCAAGATGCTTTTCAGACCATTCTCCTTCCTGGAAGACAACAGTTTCCCACTATCCTTTCAGTTTTTAATAATACATTGGACAGTTCATAACCCGATTACAGTAATTTATGCAATATATTTTACATGTTTTCTCTGCTTGATGAATGCCATTGATTTGAGCCTTTTTTCGGCCAGACACTATTTCACAGTGTTGTCGTCACAGAGGAAGCTTTTATAACTAAAATGTGATCACACTTTGGAACATGGAGGAATTTATAACTAAAACTGCATCATGAAGCCTGTTCGCCCTGGAGTGTCTTCTCGTCCCCCATCAACACAATCAGACAATGGCTGGATTAAAGCAATCTCTCTTCTCTGTAAGCAAAGCCTCCATTAGCTATGACAGGGCAGTATCATGGCAATGGGATTAGACCACCTCCCTAATGGGTTTACCGCTCATGAAATAAAAGAACAATAGGAGGAAAGCAGCAGGGTCACAGCAGAATCAAAACTGTGCACTTCCACTGCCCTTAAAACTGTGTGTCCAGCTTCCTTCCTGTCTGCTATGAACTCGCAGAGCCTGATCTCTGTTCACACATCTGTCTCTTTTGTCTGCTTGGCACCCTCACTGTCGCCTCATGTCTTTATGTTTATTTTCTCTTCTTTTTGTCTCACTCATCTGCCATGTTTCTTTAAATATGTCGAGGGGATGCATTTGGGCTGCAAACTCAAAGACAACACCTTTGCATTTTGGTATGATCTTATTAGGTTTTTCTCTGTAATGTTCATTTCCCTAAAAACACTAACAGATGGCCCTTCTGCTGTGTTTTGCTTCAGAGCTGAACAATATATTACAGAGATAAATATCACTTAGAAATGAAGTGATGAGTATTCTAGGGGAGATTAAATCTCCTAATCTGTATATCCCTGAAATATTAAAATCATGAAAATGATTGGTCGCTCTCGGAATAGCACCAACAGGAATAGTGTTGAAATAGTTTTGGCCTGCTCTGCTTATTGTTTAAGCTCACAGGATGCGCCTTGGGGGAACATGAGGATTTGTCTCTGCAAAGTCAGGGTGAAACCTTAGCTGCCCTGCAGAAACTGTGTTGCCTGTCTGAACTCAGAGCTGACGAGCTGGAGCAAGAGCCGATTACTCGGCAAACCCAGTCGTTTTATGTCTGAGAAGTTCCTGCAGTCAGCAGCCCTCCCCTTCTCCCCCCCACGGGAGCGGGTGATTGTCTCTGTGTTTCTGAAGAGGCTGATCGATTCTATGGTGTTGCCGTCATCACACGCAAACATCTGTGGGAAGCTCTGTTTGGCGTGGCAGACTTTGAAGCGGGAGGAGAGAAAGATCACACTGAACGCAGCTTCCAAGAAAACTGCACTTCAAGATGTCAGGAATATACTCCTCTCTCCGGCATGTGTTTAAACTCTTTAATGTCTCACTTTCAGAGGATCTGTGGCCAGAGATTCAAATGCTATAGGTGTGTGAATGGGTCATCGTTGCAGACGTGTGTCATGGATTAATTGAATGCTTATATCTTTTTTCATTGCAGTCTGGTTGGTAAAGAAGCAAAGGTCTCTTTGCACCCAACTATGCAGGCCTCATACAGAGAAGTCTAAAAATATTGCAGTGTTCAATTAGTCTGTCGAATATCTGAAAATAGGCAACCAAATAAAGTTTTAACTTTGTTGAGACTTCTCAGTTTTTGTTTAATCAAATGTCACAGGACTTAAAAAAAAAAGACAAGGAAGAAAATCCAATTTTCTTACTCAATAAAGAAGGTAAACTCCCATTTTATTTCAACGAGGTGCAGTTATATCAGAATCGGAGTGGAAGAGGCAGCCAGATAAGGTAAATGGATTGACTGATGTTTATTTTAGACCTGAGAGAAAACAGTCTGCTGCTTCACCAACTTTTGGAATATTTATTGCTGTTTACCGAGGACAGTCTCAGCCATTTCGCCATTAAGATGCGATGCAACTTATCTGTGTATGCCTCCTTTTAAGACTTGAAGAGGTATTTGTGTGTTTTCTTTCTTTCAACACAGATGCTATGTGAGCATGTTTCATATGGTTATTTTCTACATTTTTTCAGACACATAAACTATTCATTTTAGAGCACCAATGTACAGAAAGAGAAGGCAACCAAATGAGGTTTAGGCTTCATATCTTCATTGGATGTCTCCAGTTTATTCAGGGGCTGACAATGAAAGGTTTTTATCTAAACATTAGCTCTGTCAAGCTTGTAAAGGAATCTTCAGGGTTTGGGATGCTTTTGAGTGGGCTCCTGCTAAATGTTTTTAAAACAAAGAATGAAATCATTTTTTGCTTCAATAAAATTAAATTTGTTCATTTAAATATGGTGTACTGCTCTATTAATTAATGATATATCAAAACCTGGGCCAGTAATAATTTTTCAGTTTGTCATTTCTTGGACAAAGTAGATGTTGGTGTCTCATTGGTAGCATTCTTTAACTTTTCTGAAACAAAAGCTTTATTGAATTTGTATTTCTGTCTTATTTCATGTGTTTTCTTGGTTTTGGTTTCCTGTTCTATTTTGTAGTTTTCCTTTAGTTCCTTCATGTCTTGTTTCCTGTTTTGCCTTTGCGTTAATTAAGTACATCTGCACTCAATTAATTCAACCATTTCACCTGTGTCTTGTGCTGTTTCCCAGTATTTATGGTCCTTGGTTTCTGTTCCTAGTTGCTGGTTCATTGTGTTTGCTTCATGCTGTTCTCCATGCCTTAGATGAGCCTTCCTGTTTTCAGTCTAGTTTATTAAAGCATCTTGATTCTGCATCCCTGGCTCCTGTCTCTTAGATCCACACCTCCATGCACCGTGATAATTTCCATTACACATGATGGTCAAGCAATGGATGGTGGCTGGGTTATGGTTGAAGGGAGACAAGCAGAGTTAATGTCACTTTGGATGAGGATTTATTTAAACTCAGTGGGTTTGGCAATGCAGTTGGGTTAAATGCCAACGCTGCTACGTTGAAATGCAGAAGAATACAGAAAAATGAGAGTGAAGTAGTGCAAGTCAGTTTAACACCAACTTTTAAAGGACTATTCATTTGTCCATTTTCCGAACCGCTTAATCCAAATCAGGGTCGCGGGGAAGCTGGAGCCTATCCCAGCAGTCTTTGGGCGAAAGGCAGGGTACACCCTGGACAGCTTGCCAGTCTATTGCAGGGCCTTTTAAAGGACTAATTGAGATTCATACACTTATAATACAAAGCTATTTTTTCACTTAGGTTTTAAGTTCTGTTCTAACTTACATCAATGTTATACTCAAAACTGTTGTTTAATTATGTGTCAATTACTCAACAAGGAAAAAAGAGCTTCTTATTGTTTTTGGTGTTTTTATCATTGCACTAAATGTGGTGCTGCAGAGTTTTTTTTCAGCTCATTGTTCATTATGTTTGGTCAGTATTTACATTCGATGCTATTTGCTGACTTCAGCTCCACATTCAATGATGTAGTCCCCCACAGACTGGTAAACAAGCTCAGCAGCCTGGTATTTATTGCTCACAGATTCTAGTCTTCCTTACTGACTGGCCACAAAAGCTCAGGGTGGGTAACCAGATATAGTCCACTTACCCTGAATATAAAGAACTGAGTTCAGAACACCACCACAGTGAGACGAATGCTGAAACACTACAGAGAGGTGGGCCAGCATTTGGTGTAGGGGTGATTGTGTCTATTTAAAAGCACCAAAGCAAAGGATATTGTTGTGGACTTCAGGAAAACCAGGTAATTTACACATTTTTTTATTCAAATAAAAGGTACGGATCTCTATAGTACCAGAAGGATCAAGCTCCTGGGGGTTCACATCGCAGAGGGTTTGATGTTAACTCCTAATATTATCCTACCAGGTGAAGGAAGCTTAACCGAGGCTTTTCAGTTCAAAAAAGGCAAATGCCCTCTCAGATTTTAGTGAGTTTCTGAAGGAGCTCGACAGACTTTTCTGAGCTTTTACTGTTGTGTGTGCTGCTGTGCTTACAGTGTAATACACCACCTGCACTGCAGAGAACCACAGAGACTTAGTCCAGATAGTTAAGGCTGCAGAGGTTACTGTACCCAACTCCCCAGTCTGGATGCAGTTAATGCTGACTGTCTATATTAGAAGGCTAGAGGCATTATTAAGGGCTCAATCCACCCAGGTCACAGACTGCTTCTCCCTCCCCAATCAGGGAAAAAAAAAGAAAGATACAGGACCATTAGGACACACACAAACAGACTGAGTAACATTATCTAACCCAGCTACCACAGACGCACACACCACATATACACACCCTTAGCTGCTGAAGACTGAAGACAGCAAACAAACCAGCCTGTGTTATCAGCTCTACCCCTGCCTCATGCGTGCACAGAACTCCTTACATCCAGGACTAGCAATACAATGTTTACAGTGTGTACCAAATGTTTGCTGTGAAATATCTGTTTACTCTGTACTGTCTGCACTAAGCCCATTTATATTTGTCAATGCTGCTGGTCTCATGGAGAGTTTCTAAACAAAATTTTGTTGTATGACTACAAAGTCATGTTTTTGCTGTCTTATTTAAAATAAACCAAATATAACCCACAAATTAAAAAAGATAAAATAGCTCAAAATGGATTAAGATGTTAAAGAATGACAATATATTAACAAATACAGTAGATGCATTTGTGTTTATATATTTGGTGTGTCTGAGCATCAGTTAAGTAAATTAGTGACTAATATCATCAACAGACCTACAAATGAAAAGGTTTATTAGGTTTCGGTATGACTGCAGCCTTTTATGAGGAGGTCTGGAGAGAAGCATGAGAACAGGCTGAACAGAGTCGTAGCTGCAGGTGAAGAAGAGAAAGTAGCAGGTAAAACAAAGCGTTTAGAAAAAAATATGCAGGTCTTCAGCAAAAATTTGGTGTCTTCACTGTGATCGGTGTAGAAAACATAAAGGAACAAAACCATCTGCTGGTGTGACATAAGAGAGTCAGGACTGGGGAGGAAAATAAGCACTTTGTGATGGTTCATTCTTTGAACTCATACATATGTCATATTCTGTGAAGCGGGGAAGGTTCAGCGGGACCTTGCTTGGTTTTGCTCCCCTCAGATTGGAACTCTGCTTCGTGCTTATCTTACTTTCTGGCCCCCGTTGCTATCGCGGATCCACATGGTTTATTTTGCATATGAACTGTCTGAATTTGCACTGAACTAGGGTTGCATAAATAACTGTGTTTCTGTTTCTGTTTCTGTCTCTGTCCTTTTTATTTTTATGGGTGGGGGTTGACTCCATTTTAAGATATTTTTCTGAATTTAAGTCATTTTTTGTGCCAGTATTATTGAAATGGAACAAAAACTAAATACAGAAAAATCACTGTCAATCTTTATTGTTCACAGTAAGAAAAAAAAAGCCAGAGAAAATGGTTTTGTGCATTTTCCATTTGATTTGGGCAAAATAAACAGAATTTTTTTATTTTATTTTTTTTTTAGAAAACGTTTAGTTTTTACATATACAAGCTAATCAGGAGAGGTAGCTCAGGCAGGTTTATTTCCACAAAATCATCAAATGGTAGACCAGGACCTTAAATGGTTAAAATCAATTAAAAACATTGCATTGAAATTCTGTTTGAAAATAATTCATGCTTGTATTTGGTATGAACTACAATTTTCTTCCACAAAACAGCAGTCTGCTCTTCAATCTCATGAGCCTCATTGGTACAGCAGTCAAGCCAAAGGAATTAGGAAGTAACTTATCTTATTCCAGTGTTCCTCCTGTAACCACGTATGTTTGATGGATTTTAAAAATTTTATTTGGTAAAGAATTTGAATTTTCAACAAGATGCTGCATTCAACTTCACTTTCATCATGATTTTAACCTGAAGTATTTTCATTTCCTCCTCTTTAAGAATTTCCCATTTTAGCAGTTTTTAACTGGAATCAATGACTAAAAGTGGTTTTCCCATCTGAATAAAACAGGCACATCATGCACACACTCGTCACCATTTCTCTGATTTTTGAAAAGATGTTTGGAGAGATTTTTCTCAGAGTGCTTGATGACAGTATCTAAAGCAGGTTTGGAGTTGCACAAGTGTGAACTTGATACCGAAAACATTTGGCATGACTTACCACATGACAGAAAGGATAACATTTAATATTTTGCAACACACCAAACATGGGTGTAAATGCAGACGATCTGTTATCTTTATACCAGCCAGACATCGCTGAAATATTCATGAAACTGAAAAAGGAGAGTGCATTGATTGATTAGCCTGGAATAATAGTACACGTTGGTCAAAATAAAAAGCCTGCAGGCTTTAGCTACAGGATGTGGTCCAGTGTCATGGGTGAAGCTGTTACGTGTGTCTGTTTGAAAGCATGAGCCTGTCAGCATTCAAGTATGAGTTTCCATTGTAGGGGAGGTCTGATGAGAAGGCTCAGTTCACAGTTCACACTGATGCTTTCATTTGTCAATCAGCAAAAGATTAGAAGGTCACCGTGTCAAACTTCTCATCCTGTCCCCATTCACAGGATGGCAAGAACCCAAACTGCAGGGTTGACATGGGGATAGGATTCCTAATTTATGACTGATTTCACTCCAGACTGAGTTGCACTACATATTTTCAAAATGGAGATTAAATCAGAGGCCCAGTTCGTTCTTGAATGCTGGGGCAATTTTCTCTACCTCACACATGGGCTAAATTATGAATGGGATATTATTTGTTTACTCCATGTTGGACTGAAAGATGTGCATAATTCATTCGCTCTGACAGGACAGACAGAGGCTTGGGAAAACATTAAAACAAGCACAGACTAACGGGATGTTGGGAATTTCAGCGGCTATGCACATGCAGGAACTCAGTCGCAATCAGGTTGTTTTCAGTCAACCCCCAGCAAAATGACGGTTTGCTCAGGAAGAGGCCATCTTAGTTATATTCCCAAGACAAAACTGGTGTTTCATTTGATGGTACTGGTTATGTGGTCCAGCCGCTGCTTTCTGGCCTGATATGCAGTTTTTGTTTTAAACGCATCAGAAAGACAGGACCTCTCAAGCTAATTGGATTCATATGCTATTTCTTCTTAGTACTGAGAGATGATTTCCGGCAAGCCCCGAGTGATGTGGTGGTGGCTGCTGGTGAGCCTGCAGTGTTGGAGTGCGTCCCGCCCCGTGGCCACCCTGAGCCTACCGTGTCCTGGAAACGCAACAACGTCAGAGTCAGCACTAAAGATGAACGCATCTCTGTAAGTTACACACAAATACTCCCTTTGTGCAATAAGTGAACTGACAACACAGTTTATCTCCATAAGCCCAACAATACTCATCTTTACATGCTATTTTTTTTTTTTTTTAATTTTATATTGGTGAATGAGTCTGTGTTTCCATATACATATCAGAACACAACACATAAAATGGTCCACAATGTTTCCAATTGGTCTAATAAGACATGTTGACACATTATCCCAGTGATGATTTAAATCAATGTTTCAGATTCACTGCCCACTTACTATAGAGTGATAAAAAATAAAAGAAAATTATCATATTTGGTATTGTATGGATGTTTGTAACTTCAGTGAATATAACTTCAGTGTTTCACATTTGCCAGTGTGTTGAAATAAACGCTCAAAATGAAAAATCTCTGTGGCATTATAGCCACATTTAGCAGCTTAAAACAATAATAGAGAGAAAGTCTAAGATTGTTATAATAACTCTTAGATGCACATTGACCTCAGAGCCTTGAGGAACAATAACACTACAGTATATCCAGTACATGGGCTCAGGAATACTTTGAGATGCCATTATGATCAACAACAGCCACCCCTACTTGCAGAAATGTGACTAGAGACTATAGTTATGGTTCAAATGTATTAAAAATGAGAAATAAAGACACTTTTTTCCCGTTACATCTCAGTCTCAGACTTACACTTTTCTTTGACGTTTCTATTCTCCTTCTTGCAGCATTCGTTACTCAACATCCAAGGATAAATCTATTATACAAAAGGGAGAAACAATTGAATTAGATTGACAATAGTGTCAAAAGACTATAATTCAAAGTGAACATCTTGTTACGCTATGAACTGGAAAATGTT
This sequence comes from Telmatherina bonti, assembly GCF_933228915.1. Lineage (NCBI taxonomy): Eukaryota > Metazoa > Chordata > Actinopteri > Atheriniformes > Telmatherinidae > Telmatherina > Telmatherina bonti. The sequence continues at coordinate 26,474,657 of NC_136627.1, read as the reverse complement.
TCTGGTTTTTGCAGGTCATTGTCATTCTGTTCTCTCATGCGTAAAACTAAGAGCTGCGTTCGTGATTGTTGAAAAGCATCATTGAAGGTGACCTACTGAGGCTGACACGTTGAAGAAGGACATAATTTGTCGATGTAGTGGTAGACGAGCTATTTATCGAAAACAGAAAAAAAATCCATTAATAGTAAGAACTGAAGTCTGACTCTGAAGATATCCCATAGTTCCACAAGTACAAATCCAGTTCGCTCCACAACGTAGAGACATACAAGAGTGATTTACAGAATTTTAAATGCAAATGATAAATAATAACTATAGATTTTTCCATCAAATGTGGAGACGACAGCATTGACTTGTGTCTATATTTAAGGAGTGGAGAAAAATAATCTTGAGCTGTCACTGGGCTTGCTTTTTAGATACGAGGGGGTAAACTGATGATCTCTAACACCAGGAAGAGCGATGCTGGCATGTATGTTTGTGTGGGCACGAACATGGTTGGAGAGAGGGACAGCGATCCTGCAGAGCTGGTGGTGTATGGTAAGCGCCAGATAGTTTCTCTGTAAGTCCCACAGGGAGGATAAAGTGAACAAGCATTGAGCCGTCCTTTGTTCTGCAGAGCGTCCTGTGTTGGTGCGGAGACCGGTGAACCAGGTGGTCATGGAGGAAGAGACTGTTGACTTCATATGTGAAGTTCATGGGAATCCCGCTCCAACTGTGCGATGGCGAAGAGAGGAAGGGGAACTTCCCCGTGGGAGGTGAGGGTGACGGACATGAGTGCAGACCAGTGAATAAAGGGTTCTGAGATACACAAGCTGAATCAGAAAACAGCTTAGTCATATAGAGGGTTATTAACATTTATGACCCAGAAACCGAGTGTGACAATGTAGCTGTTCTTTTATTCATATCAGCCTCATACAGCAGTATGGAAGAGACCAAAAAGTATTCATTAGTTGGCACAATCCTCAGTGACCAGCTTCATCCATCATTTTTAAATTCAATGATGATAATAATGTCACGATTATTTAGCTAAGCCTGTTAAATTATTTAATTTACTTTCCATTTCCATAAGAGCCATAAAAATAATGCTAAAATAGCAACTTTTACCAGACCTCATGAACCACTGGACTACTCAGTTTAAGCAAAGTAAATTGGATGTGGTTAAATCTGCATTAAATGAATAAGCATATTATGTAATCAATCATCAGTTAATTGATGCAGTCGCGCTGCAACCTGGTGCTGTCACTGAGATCTGATTTGTTGTTTACTTGGCTTTTTTTTTTCTTAAAATTGATAGAATCTCTGAGAATTAAACATTTTGGAAATATACACAGTCCCTTAAAAGATGGTTTTAGATTAGAAACCATCCCTACTTTCTATGTTATCTTCTCCAGAGTTTAGTTTTCATAACTGCGTATTTCTGAACGACCTCTCGCTGTCAGAGCTTAGACGATAGAGTGGTCATTTTCTAACAATTGGGAAATGGATGATATGATTTGTCAGTACCTTTACATGTCAAGCATGTCTTTGGGCAAGACGCTGGACCCCCTACATTAACTGAAAATATGCTCATCAGTGTGTGACTGCGAAGAAGATGAATTAAAAAATGTGCATTTACAAAGTGTAATTATGTGATAAGAACTTTGTCAGTGTTTGTGTGAATATGTGAAAGAGAAACACATTGTCAACCTACGAGGTTAAAATTTCCTATGAAAGTGTGGACCATCTGGTAAATATTCTCCCTGCTCCCAAACTTTAGCTGATATTACTGTTATACCAAATTAGCTGTGGTATTAGCAAGGTCATAACAAGTGTTAAATTAAACTTGCTACACTCTATGGAAACCTAACTGGTCTTTTTTTGTAATTGTGATGAAAAAGATGTAGTTTATCAAATATTCCTTCTTTTTGGATACTAAAGAACAACTTTATTTTAGCAAAACGCAGTCAACACATTCTGACTGAAAACAGGAAAGTAAAAAACATTGATTGTTTTTTTAAATTCATTCATTCATTATCCTAACCGCTTAGTCCGATTAAGGGTCGCGGGGAAGCTGGAGCCTATCCCAGCAGTCTTTGGGCAAAAGGCAGGGTACACCCTGGACAGGTTGCCAGTCCATCACTGTGATTGTTTTTTTATTTATTTATTTTTTTTGTTTGTGTATTTTTCAGAATTGTACCTGGCAGTGTGAAGGATGAGTTAGGGAGCAAGTGAATATTTTCTCTTAGAAATTCATGTGGTGGGAGCAGTAAGAGAGGAAAGTCTAAGGATTTGATTTTAAAAAGATCAAATGGTGATGGTTGGGGTCATAGCTTCTTCACAGTTTAAAAACAACCCCCCCAAAAAAAGCAAACTGGGTCAGGTTCATGGGTGGCTGACGCTCATTGATGCTGGCAGGAAGTGAAGGCTGACAAGTGTTGTTCAGTCTTACAGAAAGCTACTGTAGCTCAGAGAGCTGAACAAGTTCATGTTGGTCCAGCACAGTTTTGTGTGTATGGGTCTGCATAGCTGCACACTGGTTAGGGTGTCCATGCTGACCCATGACCAGAACCATGTGCTTATTCACAGGGATTAGAACCGGACCAAAGAGCAGTGAAATAGGAAACCTGGTCTGATGAATCATCTTTTCTTTACCATTGTATTACTGGGAAGAACGTGAGACCAGGATGAATTATGGCAGTGTTTCTCAATTCCACTCCTCAGGACCCCCTGCCCTGCATGTTTTATAGGTAACCCTACTTTAACACACCTGAATGATATAAACGGCTGATGAGGACGTTCAGCAATCTGATCCATGTGCTTTGGAGCAGGAACATGTCTAAAACATCCAGGGAAGTGGGTCCTGAGGACCTGGATGGAGAAACACTGAACTATGGGAAAAAGGTGAACCAGTAGGTGGAGTGGGATGCTTCTGGCAATGTTGTGCTGGGAACCCTGGGTCCCACCATGCATGTGGATGTTACGTATCTTAACATGGTTACTGAACACGTGCATACATTAACTAAATGCTTGCTCCCTGATGACAGAAACATGTTGAAAACAATGCACCACACTGCAGCCTTGCATTTAAATTCTTCTGATCTCAAACAAACTGAGCATGTTTGGGATGTGCAGAACAAGCATTCATAGAGTTCAAACCTGCTCGCTTACAGATCTTAAAAGACACTACAACACACACGCCACACCAGTGGAGTCCATGCATCCACAGGTCAAGGCTGCAAGTGTTGTAGCTGCAGTCTGAGGCTTTACCTATCCAAAAAATAAGTAGTAGTTATGGTTCTAAAATGAAGCTGTTGCATTTAATGGCTGCTAGGACTTTTTTTCTGGCTTTCATTTTTAATTTATCTTATGTGTCATATTTCTTCAAGGACTTTCTTCTTGGTCTTCTTGATGAATGAAGGAAGTTTAGTCAAATAAAGGAACAGATTTCAATCATGGCTTCCTTTTCAAAAACAATGGCTACTGAATTCATTTCTGTAAATAATTCTCCACAAAGGTTGTTCTGACTTTTTTTTAAAATCTTCCATTGAGCAGTAAAAGTTCACAAAATAAAGTAAAAGATTTTTCTTGATTAGTAATTTTCTAAAGATTTTTCTTGAGGCCAAAGGCAATATTTGACACAGATAAGGCACCATTATTTCCATGGTTTTCAGATAACACCACGTGATTAGAAAGAAATTCCAGGTAACGGGTTGACTGACATGGAAAGGAATAATGTTCTCTTGTAACTCGGGTAATTTTTTTGCTTTGTGTAGATTACTGTAGGGACTTATTTCTCAGTCTTTCTGGTTTCGCTGCGCTGCCCTTTTAGGTCTTCCATTATCTCACTTTCTTCATTTCCAGGTTTGAAATCCGCAATGGCAACAACCTTCGTTTGTTCCGCGTCAAAGAGCAGGATGAAGGCACGTATACCTGCACATCTGAGAACAGCGTGGGCAAGACAGAGGCTTCAGCCATGCTGCAGGTCCATGGTAAGAAACACATCATGCATATTGAATATGAGCACACATACATACTTGAGTATGCATAAAGCAGCTCTCAGTCCAAGGCTGCGTTCACTCAGAGTGAGGTCGCATGACTACTGCATCCACACAAAGACTACTCCCACTTGATGTCCAATGTGAATCGTGTTTTTATATCAGAGCATCTGTGTGAGTCCATGTTCAGGGTTGTGCCAGGAGCTTATGTTAAACCATATGGATTACTCTATTTGACAGATGTTTGGTAGATGTGTGCTTTAACTCACTGCCAGAGAGCAGTCACAGTATTAATAAGACATGACTCCCCCCTTCTCTCTTCCTGTCTCTTTATCTCCCTCCTCCTTCAGCCTTATTCTCCGTGCCTTTTTTTTCTCATTCTCTCTCTGTCTTGCTTTGAATATTCGAAGATGACTTCATCCCTTAATGCCTTTATCAGTGTGAATGAAATCCAAAACCAGTAGTTTTTGCATTCTCTCTCTCTTTTTTTTTTATTTATCCATTTCATTAATTATCCATTTTTCTCCATCATGTTTCAAACCCTATCATCATTCCAGTCATGTCCGCCCATTTAGCAAGTTCCCGGGTGATCTAATTCTTATCTAAAGGAGGCATTTATGTTGTACTGTAATTTAAGGGGGGGAAAAAAAAGCTATTTTCTGCCTGGTATTCTTAATGGTTTTTAAAAGCAACAGTCATTGCTTAATACCGTAAATAAGTCTCTCCATTAGGGTTGGACATGTTGACAACATGCCTGTTGCTGCAGTGAGGCATTAAGGAAGCTTTAGACAGAGTGACTTAACGTACACCAGATTAAGGACTCCTCTTGTACACATCTGTGTCCATGGAAGTATGTCACGATAATTTGACATGTAAATCCTTCCTTCAGTGAAAGTCAGTGAAAATGTAGCAGAAAGGCTTTCAGTCTCAACCAAACTAACATCTTGGGCTTAGATAAGAATGCAGCGTGACCCTTGTCTGGCATTACCAACCATTTAACCAATTTAAAGAGAGATTTCTTGCCTTGGGGTAACTGAAACACTGAAATACTATGCGAAACCAATTTCACAAAGTGCAGCTTTATAATTGTCTTCCTGTGTAACTGATAAAAAGCCCCACTCTTGTTTTACTTCTACGGTTTGCAATATTTATTTACTTTTTTATTTTTTTATTTGATGCCTCATGTTTCAGACAGGACCCTCAGGATGTCACTGTGACACCATCAGGAATATTTTTCCTCAAATTTCCACTATGGCTGAAAAAGGGACACACATTTATTCTCTACAACAATTTCCACAGCTTCACAAATAAATGCAGATGAGCAGAAAGTGTTAAGTATGGAGAGACATCAGAGACATAAGAAGACCACAAAGAAAACTCCACAGTAATATCTGTGATTGATTTATTGACATTTGTTTAGTTTTCTGAAGTTAAACTCAGTTGGTATGCCAGTTGTATATGAATATGTGATCACACGGATAAAGGCAGGTAGTGCACTAAATGAATGCATAATACCTTGTTTTTAATAGTTTATGGCTAACTTTATTAAACAATCATAAAGATTGTGTCCTTTGTATCTTTTTAAATGTTTGATGATAAAACCACCTTGTCTTGTTTGTGATTACAGCTGCTGCTTCACTGAGTTTACTCATTCACCAATGCCTTCTCATGAATCTCCTAATATTTGTTCTTACGTTGTACTAGTGAGATTTTCACAAAAACTCTTCATCAGATTCATAAAAATGTTTGCAGGCTGCACATTTGTCAGGATCTTCCCTCTGTGTGAGGACAGACCAACTAACCTTACTTTGCATAACTAAATGCACCAAAAAAATTCCCATAAGGTCAAGACTAATGGGCGGTGTGCAAACAGGCATGAACATCAATGAGACTGAGAGGGAAAAGCAACAAACAAAATGCCAAAAGAATTAACGAAAACAAAAAAAAAAAAATATGATAATGAAAATGTGCACTGAAACCTTGTCCACATTTTTAAACTATACTGTGGTTGTAAATAAAGACAGGGAGATTCAAAGAAAATAAAAGCAGATTTCTCTACAAACGATTAATTATTTTCTCTTAAATGTATAAACTAAAACACAGGTGAATGTTTCTAGGTGCAGAAATATGGACGTTGGTTGCTATTACCAGCCGCTATCCATCGCCAAATCCTATGAACACACACATTTTAGGGTCTCATTTACAAACAGAAGTTCAAAGATTTCACTTTTGATCTACAAACAGCTAAATTTAGTTTGATGACTGTTTCTCAGAGACACTGCCAACCCTGTAGATGACAAAAAAATGACACGATTCTTTACTGCAGTGCCTGTCAAACAGCTGGATTATCAAAACTGGATGTGTTGTGTCTCATGGTACATTCTGAAACAAAACTAAACAGAAATGGCCATCAAAAATCCCAAGGCCTCTGCGATTGGAAGGTGATGCGAGTCCAGAAAAATACTCACAACAGTCTGGCACACCAACCAAAAGCATCGGCACATTGGCAGCAGATCAAGTAGGATCAAAGCGACAGACTATTGGCTACTTTGCTATTTTTGCATTTCTCAAACATTATGCCAATGAATAAAGGGGAAATTATTCATGGTAAAACTTCTCCAATAAAACAACCAAACACAAGGCAGAGGAGGAAAGAGGAAAAAAGAAAATGCTACACAGTTGCGGACCATCTCCGTCCATTACCGGTTTCATACTGTGACATTTTTGGAAACTTTTGGAGAAGTTTTCATTTCATTAATGTGTTGACTGAGAAATATTTGTTTTGTAATATTGTAGCAGATTCGATGCTGAAGTAATCAACATTAGCAACATGTTTCAGATACATACTGAAGAGAAGGCTTTTATCTAGTAAATACTTCAGTTTTTCAGTGTAACTAAACATCATCTCAGAAGTGGTGTTCAAACACAGGTTTGATCAGATATTTTCCAAACAGAAAAAAACACCAGATAAGCACTGATCAGATACCAAGTCCATGGAGAATTGTAATCCTTCTCACTGCAGGCACAGTTTGTTATCAGTAAATGCTATACGTAACTAACACATTGCCTTTGCTTAAAGGTGCTGCAGCACTCAAAGGGAATAGCGTTTGCAACAACAGTTACTTCACTTTCATGTCATATTAAGACACGACTCAGATGACTCAGTTTTCTCATTTCTCTCATTTCTTGAGCCAAATATGTGTTGCTGTGCTGTTGTGTGAGGTGGAGGTATAACTCACGGTGTGGAACCTGTTTGCACATTCCTATTTTGAGCTGCGTTTAATTGAAGACACGTTATAAGTTTCGAGTTTGGGTAATGGTTATAGACAAGATGTAGATCAGTGTAATATCTTCTCACTTCATGTTGATTGTATGTGTGTGTGTGTGTTTGTGTGTGTAAAGATTTGTAACCAAGATGGGACCATGCTGGATAAGCTCCTCATTGGGTGTGGAGTGTGAACCAATTATTCAGACTAGGGGTAGAAGGCAGTGGTCAGTATAAATCTTCTTCAGAGGATGTGATAACGCAGTGATCTGACCTGAGCTGGAAATTGGCAGCTCTGTAGAGACCTTTCCCAAAATAACTCAGTAAATGTCATGAGGATGGCATTGGCTTGTGCTGCTATGATTCTTGTTGTTTTATTTTCACACTAGGTGAGCTGGAAGTGATTTATTTCATTAAAGATGAGAGAGTAATAAGAGTGTAGTAGCAAACTTGTAAAGTTAAACAGTTATCCAGTCCTTCTTTTGTGATGGGCGCTTAATGAAAACATTATTGATCAAGATCAGGGTAAACAGATTGGGGGAGAGTAACTGAGTACTTTCATTTATTTTACATGCAGACTTTATCCAGTTCAAGGTCATGATGAATGGGGATACATACCACAGTGTATATCTGTGACTATCCATCAGGCAAATAGGTGAGATTTCTTGAGCAAGCCACCCGGGACAGGTCGCTCTCACTCAACCCTGCTGTCAATTTAGAAAACACAAATTAAAAACATGCATGTTAGGTCAAACTGTTGGCAGAAGCTGTAGTACCTGGAGAGAACCCAGCTGACAGAGCGACAACATGCTACCTCCACACAGAAATGCCGCAGATGAGACTGAAGCAAACACCTCCTCACTGTGAGACAACAGTGCATCTAATTTACTGCATTTAATTGATAAGTTGTTCTCACTTCAATTTTTTGAGGAGCTGTTTCCTTTTTCTATCTTACTCCTTGAATTTTTCACACATCTGTACAGATATAGAACATTACCCTCCAGATTCCCAGGACTGGGGTTCTAGAGGTTAACATCACTTCCATCAATTAGGAAGACACTGACATTAGGATCCTTTTACAGCAGTTTGGCTTTGCCTTATGTAGAAATGTGTAGGAAGAAACTATCTTGCCTTGCCTTACATAATCAGTTTAGAAATGTTTAGATTGAGGGGAGACAGATGTGGACACACATCCTCAAAGTGGTGTCACATAAAATATAGCAGCAGTGAACTGTTAACCACTATTATTCAGAAACTTGCAATAATAATAAATGCATTAGATTTATAGGGCAATTTTTAAGACACTTAAAGCACCCATTCATACCTGGTGGTGGGTGAGCAACCCACGACCCACCTAAGTCACTGCTACCCCAATAGATACAAAAATACCTTGAGCCCAATCAGAAGCTTTTATAGTGTTTGTTCAGCATTTTTAATCCCTTAAATTTAAACATCAGATGCTAATATAAATTTACATCCTCTTAATAACCTGCAGCCAGTCTTGGCAGATGCATGTTTTTACTTATGTAAACAAGGCTGTGTTGCATGAATGCATCACTATAATCAAGAAAAGTGATGGGATTGACACTCTCCAGATAAAAATAGTGACATGGTGTGATCACTTGCAACCAAATGTGTAACTGTTTACATCTGCGCCATGACTTGGCATTATGGTTTGTGATAGCCACAAGCATTTTCTTTCTTTAGGTTCCTTGATGATGACTGCCTCAGCACTCTTCCCAGTGTCATGTTTTGTAGTTGCAGTGGTTATTTCAGGGTTAATTAGCATTTTGTAATGTGGGAAACCATTCTCCCTGTTTTTTTTTTTTATACCCCCTCTATTTAATATAAGTCTTTGGCTGCAAAACCGTTTCTTGCTGTGTGCCATTTTTAATGCAATTTACAGCAGTTGTTCCTGTCTGTGCAGGCATGCTTACATAATAAGGGAAGACGAGGGGGGAGGTGGGGTAGTTCTCAGAGGATTTTAGTTGCTTTTGCATTCAATTGCACTTGTCAGCAGAGGTTCACCTGCATACTGTAGATGTCAGCATACACTGGATAAGATTTAAATTTGATGGTTTAAAATCCAGTTTTACACCCTCTGGCAACTCTTTAGGCTCTGTTCTTGGCAATAATTATTTAGATATTATGAGAAAAGCTTGTTTCCTCAAGACACTATTATAGTTCATTCAAATGAGTTACTTGTTTATATAGTTGTGTTTGCACTTATAGAAATGAAGGAAGTTACCACTTTTCTCAGCAGTTCAAGGAATTACGATGTTTACATCATAAAAACATACAATGTAAAAAAACAAACAAACAGGTGTTTTAATGAACAAAATAAGCCTTTTTAATGGACTGATGCCCTCCTTTTTGGTCTTTCAGTACCACCACAGATTGTTGCAAAGCCCCGAGACCAGATTGCCACCCAGGGGAGGAGCATCACATTCCAATGTGGCACCACAGGAAACCCTCCACCTGCCATTTTCTGGCAGAAGGAGGGCAGCCAGGTAAGAGACTAGAGCAAAGCACGAGACAACCTTTTGGGGCACCACACATAGAAGGAAAAACCTCAAAGCTCCAATATATATAACAGTTGTTTAGTCAGAGACTTAGAGAAGTTTCTCTTTCAGGAAAAGCTAATCAGCTGGTTGTTTTGAACCTATAACCATGACATTTGTTGATCAAATAAATTCCAACGTAGGTGTTTTTTCTTCTCTCTGGGCTCTTTTGTCCCTCCAGAATCTGCAACATGTTCATGGATCTCACAGTTAGTCACTGCAAACTTACAGTTTCAAGCTGTAGTTGTGTTGGTGGAAGATTAAGAAGAAAAACAAAGTTTCAAGCACTTTTGTTATATCATAAAGCCACGTTCTGCAGTTTTGTTTTAACAGCAACAGGGACTCACTAGAAAAGGAGCAGGTGTTCTCTTATTTAATATGACACCTTTTTTGTTAAGTTGCCCACACACAACAAGATGCATTGTTCGGCGCAGCAGCTAGGACTGAAGTTGGAGGATATTGCTGTATTGTGTTGGTGAGAAATTTACCTCCTGTTTGCTTCTGCAGCACACTATAATGGGGATGGGGGTTGAAAAATGAAGCAAGTGAAAAAATGAAGGCTTGCAGGAAGTAAAACAGGTGCTGAAACTGTATCTCCAGGGCAAACCTGCACACAAACACTGGCCTTATTCTTCAACTTTTAGCACAAGGTCACTCAATTAGCAACCAGGATCATAGACTCGGAGAAGTGGTTTCAAATGTTTTCATGTATTTTTTTGAATGAGCTGCAGTCTGCAGGATGGCTTGGCTGTTTGTAGAGGGGCTTTTTTTTTGCTGTATGTGAGAGATTATCTGTAGCCTTATAACCTTGGACCGTCAACTGAAATCTAAGCTTCTTAGAGGAATGAAATGGATGGCTGAATGGACTGATGCATCCCTTCCCCCTTGTTCACATCCATGTCAGTCACAGAAAAACAGGATGGGACAGCTATGTAACGTCTGTTAGTGGACATCAAGTTTCAAAACAACAAGGCAACCACTTCCAAGATATTTGAATTTCTTTTCTTTTCAGCTGTATAGTTTGGAGTTAAGTGGTTATGCATTGGATGAGTATGTAAATATAATGCACCTAATAGGAACTGAATAATTAGTCCATTAATTAAGCAGTGGATTAAAATCTATTGGAAAATTAGCTGGATTTTTTCAAATGTTAATCATGTCAAAGCTATTTTATCAAAAAAGAAAGGCCAAATGTCAATGTTATTTGTTGATTTTGTTTGATTCCTAAAAAGGTTCTGTAAAACAAATTATCATTTTGACCTTGTAATTGTAGAGTTATGATGTCAAACAATCAGTAAAATTATAAAACTTTTCAGGATCAGTAAAATTTAAAATTGAGTTCAGAAATTCTTCAAAAATCTATTTGCATGTTCCTAATTTTATTAAATATTTCAATAAAACTTTTATTGTTATTTAAAAAAAACAACAACAGCTAAGACTTTGAAAATGAAATATGAAAATGAAATTAAAAAAAACAAAACAAAAAAAAAACAACGATCCAGATCCAATCTTTGTTCTCAGGTGGTTGGAATCATGTTATTTATAGTTTACTACAAAACAGGATGTTTATCTTCAGTTTCTTCCACAACAGTAAAAATAAAAATGGTCATAATCATTAGAAATGTTCTAATGTTTTTGTAGCGAGATGATGGAAAAAAACAAAAGAAACCCAGTGGGAGTTTCATGCATAGATTGGTGTGAATGGTGCAAAACATACCATGCAGGACATTTACAGAGCTTCAGGCTGCTCTGGGGCAATTTAAAGTGTGTGTGTATGTGTGTATGTGTGTGTGTGTGTGTGTGTGGGGGGGGGGGGGGGGGGGGGGGGGGGGGGGTATATTACTGTGTCACACTTTACATGTCTCACTGAGACTCTGTGGGCAAAAGTCAAAGAAAACACTGATAGTGAAAGAGAGGTAAGAAAAAATGTTCCGACTAATGTTTGCAAAATGATTTTGAAGCGCAGTCTTCTTCTGAACATCAGGTGTGGTGGAGCTATTTGGAAATCTAGTACATTAGTTTACATGCATAAAAAAACACCCATGAGGACAAGCACACCCGGTCTACATTTAGACATGGCAGAGTTTCTATCACAATGTGGAACTGCTTTTGGTTTTTAAGTCACCAAATCTAATGAAATTTTTAATGAAAGATCTGGCATATTTTAAAGACACACAACCTACATCCAAAATGACAAAATCTGGGCTAGAAAGGGAAATGGCAACACTGCAAACCTTTTAAAAGAGCTCATTTCTATTTTTGCATGATGATTTCCTACAAATATCAAGCTAAAATGCACTGACCAGTGGCAGTGATACAAATGTAACAAATGATTCCAAGTTTCTTTTCATTTCTTTTCTTTTCATTTATTTTGTGTTTGCATTTCCTTCTTGAATAAATTGCAGGCTGTTTTGACCTAAATCATTTCATGAGAATGTTCTGATTGGACAAAATTGCTTTGCTAATCTCAACACAATCAATTTTTTAAATTGCCAAACACTTGTCGCATTCATTGTCTGAAATGTGAACGTTGAACATTTTGTTGTTTATTAAAGCTTTGATTAAACTTCTTTTGGTTCTTTGGACTTTTACTTGAACAATACAAAGAATCAGGTGATAACATCTTTAATCTGAAGCAGCAGAAAATCTGCAATCATACATAAAGTCTGTGTTAATCAACTGGATCACTACAGAAACTTAATTTTGCTGTGTTTGTTTAGATATTGTTGTTTCCCGGCCAGCCACCATCGCAGTCTGGCCGTTACTCTGTTTCCATGAGCGGAGAGCTGACCATCACGGATGTTCACCCTGAGGACTCAGGCTTTTATGTCTGCCAGGCCATCAGTGTAGCAGGAAGTGTTTTGAACAAGGCACTACTGGAGGTGGAGGGAGGTAAGCTTTTGATCCTGAGTCATATTTGAGCCAAACAGAGGTTTATTATATACCATCAGCTAATGAGGGGAAACATATTAATAACAGTAAGGCCCGTGGAGGAGCAATGAATTTAAGGCTTACTGTTCTTTCTCAGGCAGCTTGTAAACAACTGATTTATGTTTTTTTTGCTTTTTATGCAGTCTATTGTTCTCTGCATGCTAAGCACCTGAAGTATTTTGACCTTTTTCACCCAAAACAGCTGGTAACTTTATAATAACATCTTTGGTCAGCCTTTTGTACATATTTTTTTTAAATTTATTTATTGATTTTAATTGATTTATTTTTGCTATTGGAACCAAAGTTGACGGCTTTAAACAATGGATCTCATTTCCACCTAAACTACAAGGTCCATCAGGTCGCATCCCACCAGTCATTCGGCAAGGCCCGGCCAACCAGACAGTATCTCCTGGTGTGGCAGCTCAGCTACACTGCCGTGTAGTTGGAGGTATCTCAGTGAAGATTTCATGGGAGAAAGATGGAGAGAAGCTTCAGGGAAATAAACCCCGACTGACCTTGATGGAGAATGGCACGTTGCAAATCACAGATGTAAAGGTGGGTGTTTTTGTGTGTGTGTGTGTGCAGAGAGCATTTAGTGGAAAAGGCTTGAAAAGGATGAGCTTTGAAAGTCAACTGCTTTCAAATGGAAAGGAAAACTGGCTGAATGTCTGATGGAAATTACAAACACTGAACAGAATAATGGAACGTTTCATCTCTGACCTTTTTGTCGCCTTCTCTGCAGGCCACAGAGTCACAGAATTTTATCTCATTTCGATCAGAAATTCCATTTTTGTTAGCAAAATTAAGGTGAGACAGAGTTTCAAAGACCTGCCTCTCTAAGGCGGCGCATTATCTCTCCAGCGCAATTATGTGCTCATGCGGTGTGTAATTGTAATGTTAATGAAGGTGCTTGTTTATAAATGCTAATGTGTTCTGCTTTGATGGAAGAGGAGTCAAAGGCCCTTTTGTATTATAACCCCACCTGGAGGTCAGTGAATGTATGCAGGACAGTGCAAAGGCAGTATCGGTATCATTAATTGACTTGCGATAGCTGATTAATCATCTAACCAGCTTTTAATTAAATCTCCTAGCTGGACTTTGGTGCATTTGCTTTCTCCAACATCCTCTCAGCAGCGGTGTGCAGCAGCTAACTTTAAGCATTATGGTGTGGTCCAGTGCACCGCTGAGGCAGGGGAAGTCTGTGCTCCAATGTGCTCAATGGAACAGAAGACATGCATTAGTGTGGCATCAAGGGGTTGACATGGGGGGGGATGGAGATGACGAGCAAAGAGCTAAAAATATTTACCCTGCTGATGCCCCTAACAGCCATCAATATTTTAGCAACAGTTGAAGTCATCTAAAAAAGTTAACCTGCCTGCATACTGTGCTTTCTGTCAGCCAGAGGTCAACACTGCGGCGGATGATCTCATATGGTCTGATGGTAGTTCCAGCAGACTGGCTCTCAGCCAGGACAGCGCCGACTCAAACACCACGGGTATCAGTCAAGCGCGCTGGCGCATACAGTTGATGATATAAACAGGAAGGCAGGTTGAATGTGAGGCTGGGGGGGGGGGGGGGGGGGGGGGAGGTGGGGGAGGTCTCAACAGGGTGGAGAAGGCTACTGAAAAACTGTGAAAGTGTTGTTAAATCTAAAAAGTTGGTCAATTAAAATATACTTCAAGTAAATGTTACTGTGTGAGATGTTTAAAGGGCACAATGTTTTACCTCATAGTTATTAATAATTTCCCCTTTTTACATTAGTAAAAAAAAAAAAAAGGCACCTTTTGGAACCGACTGGAAAACTTGAATATCAGTGTGTGTTCTTGCTACACCTAATGTTCCAAACAACACTGAATGCCCTCATCTTCATCTGCTCCTCTGCAAACAGATGATGATCAATTATGGATATGTAACCGCCTTCCTCTGTGCCTTTTAAGAATGAGCCAGAAAAGAGGACAGAACTTCCTTGGGGGAGGGAGGAGATGTCCATGGACTTTATCTAGTTATATTGTATGCATCACTTTGTTTTGCTGGATTTGGCCTGCTAAGCAACTTAGCCTTGAAGTAAGCCTTGGCTATTATCTTACATGTTTACATCTACATGTTCATCAGTATAAATGGTTCCTTTAATAAAAAATACGGAAGTAAAGCTGCATAAGGTATTCCTTTTTATTAGAAAATAACAGGGCATTTTACACATATACTATTAAAATAAAAAGCTATCACTAAAGTAAAACTGCTCTCTCCAGCCAGCAAAAGACGATCTTATGATGACTCTTGTTTTGTCCCTTTCTCTCTTTTAATCTTCTTGTGTTTCTTTGCTGAGTCAGCAATGTTACGTGTTCAAATCAGCCAGATCCTTATTATACCGTGAAGCGGTGAAGCTGCAACGACACCTCGTGCCCCGGACGTAAAAGTTGTATAATGTATAGTGTTTCTCAGCTTCAGGGAGCTGCTGGATACAGTAGAAATGCACATGATAGATGTCACTTTGTCATTGAACAAGTCCAGAATGTGGAGTTTTAAGGTCAGAATGTTACATAATGAGTATTTAAAGGTGTGGCCCCAGACAAGTGCTTCACAGCTAATATATTTGTATCACAATATATATGATCAGAAGGCTAAAATGGGCGTTATGCATTTTGTTGCTCCATCAGCATACTCGTGTTTTAATTGCAAAGATTATGCTGTAGTATTATATGAAGCGGGTAGCGACTGTAGCTCAGCAGGAGCTTCAGATGTCTTCCAAATAGGAAGTTGAGAGATCAATTCCAGATTTGCCCTTATGTCAAGTCTGAAATTGAAACAGCATTTGCAGTTGTGCAGGGCTGATGCATCAGAGGTTAAAGGCTAAGGAAGCAGCATGGTACAAACAGAACCTAAAACAAGCGATTAGCTTCCTGCAGCTGCATGCTTAAAGGGGCTCTGTGATGCTATTTCTAGTTTTCTGAGCTTTCTACAGTGTTATAGTGTTGAATACTCATCAGACATATGAGTAGCATAATTTCTTTTTATCACTTAAACGCATGTTTGAGTTTTCCACGTTCGGTTTCCATGGTAACGGAAACAATTGGTTTTAGAGAATTTTTTCTTCTTCGAAATTTTAGTGACATCCCAGGGGATGGACTCAGTGATTAGTAATCTTCTCAAGGTTGTACACATGTTCACAAGACGAAAGCCACACCCACCTTCACTGCTCAATATAACCACTCCTAGTAGTTGACCAATCAGACGCAGACAGGACATAGGGCGGAGCTTTCTCTGTTCGTTTGTTTCGTGCAGAGGCTGATCTGAGAGGATCAATACAAAATGAATGAAGGGGTTTGTGAAAAAGGCTTGATTATTTCTTGCCCTTCTGGACTTGCATATTAAAATAAATGAGATGGAAATGTGTATAATAGAGCCCCTTTAAGTTCACTGGTTTTCAGCTGTATGTACATTTTTGAATAAGCAAAGCTGATGGTGCAAAGTGGAGGTTTTACATGTTGAGGACTTGAAAGTACCAAAGATTCCTAACTTGAGCTTCCAACGAATGTGTAAAGTGTTAAGAATTAATTCAGTCATTTTCTGACATGCTGACTCGCTTTAACTTTACAACAACACAGCAGAAGAATGCAGAAGTATTTCTTTTGTTAAGTAGAATTGGTATTTACGGTATACTGACAAAAAAAAAAAAAGGTAAACTTTCACTCTCATTTAAGCCTTTTTTCTGCAGGGAAATGCTTTGATTTTTCAAGCTTATGTTTAAATTATTGGTCAAAGAAATTTTAGGGTCCTTTACGTGAAGCTGCTAGAATAAATTTCTTTATCTTAACACAGAATAATGAGCCTGTCGATGCGTTGAAAGGTGCTGTTTGTGGTAACAAAGCGTACAATTATCACGGAACGCTGCAGTTGCCCCCAGCTCTTTTGAGCTTTGTGATGTGCTCCAGCTCAATTTTTAGTTGTTATGACCTGCAGTGTTACTGTTCTGGTTGACTCGCTGCTCTCATCACTGTCAGGCAGCTGCGTTCAGTTTAAAAAAAAAAAAAAGAAAGAAAAAGAAAACAAAAGCAGACATCACACACATAAGTGAGGATTTGCTCCTTAACTTAAATAAGGATTGGTTTATATTCGCTCTGCAGGCTTAATGGGGTGGCAGCATTTCAGTGTTGTTTACGGCTTGTTTCTGCTCCACTCATGTTTATCTGTTTGTGCCGGCTCAGCGCGAACAATTCTTGTACAATTTTATGAATAACTTTCACAATTATTACAAAGAAATTTGATTGATGTAATTTTGTACTAATTATAAGACTGTTGGTGTGCATAATTGCTACAATAATTTAAAGCACCAGGTTCGCTCAAGTCGCAAAGAGACGTGGTATGATATGGGAAATGCACAGTTTCTAATTATGATTTCATAATGAAAGAATAATTAATGAGTTTAAATGGAGCAGTTCTCTCAGGAGTATTTTCTTTTAGTAATAATATACATTACAGTGAAGACATCTTAGATCAGACATCATTATGAAATTATTTGGAAGTTACTGACTTTATAATTATCATGATGAAAAAGGTTAACATTAAAAATACATAAAAATACCTTTTTTTGACCTGATTTTATATGTAAAAGTCTTATATAACCCACACCTACAGCTGGCAGAAGAATGCCGTAAAGTAGAGACGCAAATAATGTCTACATCAGTCTGACTGTTCAGAAATTCATTGTTTTATTGTTGTTTTGTTTTTGGTTTTTTGTATCCATCTTTGAATGATGAATTTGATTTTTTTTTAAAAAAAGTGCAGTCCATTTTGTTTTTAAGTCATCTAAACCATTTTCATGCATTCACTCTCTGCCCTTCACTTGTGTTGTCTGTCATAAACACTGACTGCTGTTTAACAGGACACAGACTCAGGGATGTACACATGCATGGTATCTGCTGCCACAGGGGAATCAAGCTGGAGCGGGATGCTTACTGTCAGAGGTACTTACTCCAAAACTCTCCACACTGCCTTTCTGTTACACTTCACACTCTGTCAATCTCACACAATGCTTGTGTGCTCAAGAAACTACACACTGAGCTGGTATTTCTCATAAGAGCACCATCTGTAGCCTTAACAAGGCAGAATCCACAGCAGTTTCAGTCAAACCGATGATCAGAATCAACCTTTTTTGTGTGATAGAGGACGGATCATCTTCAGCATCCAGAGTCTCAGAGTTTATCCAGCTTCCAGGACCTCCACAGAAACCTGTGGTGACTGATGTGACCAAAAACACCGTCACCCTCACCTGGCAGTCCAATCCACATGAAGGCGGGGCAGCTGTCACCTCATACATTATTGAGGCTTTCAGGTAAGTGTTTACACACAGAAACAGAAGAACAGTTGGGTATTTGTGTAAGTCTTTTGGTGGCTTTTAGTCCCCTTTTAATATTGTAATCAGATTCACTCTCACCCGTATTGCTTATATTTCCACATGATAAAACACCTTCCATAAAAGCACTGCAGTTAGAAGAGTCTCTGTATCGAAATCAGACTTTGTTCTGTCAGCATATGATGGAAACTTCTGAGATTTTCTAACACAGACTGCTTAGAAAACAGAATAACTTATTGAGGGTATTGTTTGAATTCATGTTTTTATCCTACACCTGATCCTTCACACTGAAGAAAATACAACACTAATAATTATAACTGATTACATTTCCATAAAATGTATTTTGTTCTCATAGAGAAGAGAACACTGATTACAAGTAATTGATCAGTTCTCTCAGATTTTATCAACCAGAGAAAGTAAACCAGCTAGCCTCTCGCCTAGCTAGCGCCTAGGTAGACTTCATTGTTGGAATTTAAGTCTTGGAGAATGAAAATGGTAAATGAAATAATGAAATTACACAATATTTTTGTGTTACAGGGGTAAATTGTTTTCAAAAGCATCTTCCATCACCCTTGTTCATATTCATGATGTGAAATAAGCCTTTCAGTTTCACTTTACTTGACTTGGGTTTTTTTTGTGGTTTTTTTTTTAACCACAGTTTTGTTTTTGAAATTTTGTATCATGGAACAATCATCAACTCTTAAAACCATTAAAATGTCTTGGAAGTTCATAGAAAAATACTTGTCTGACAATTGTACTCTCAAATATGCTTGTAGCGGAATAGCCTCTACAAATTATGAATTTATTAATTACCTCGGAGCACCACTCATCACCTTTAATTAACTTAAAATTCAGGCGGATGAGACACCTGAAATAAACTCAATTCAATAAACAGTCTCACTTCAAAGGAGTAAATCCTAAGAACGAATGAACCAGAAATCGTGCATTCAGAAATTATGACAATAACGGATGAATTGATTATACATATTTATTTACAATGATGGTAAACATACAGCAGTGAAAATGAGCAATGATGGAGAGATGTTATTGGTGAGATGGTATGATGAATTTGTCAACATGGAATTTCATTTATAACATTAATAAAGAACGCTGAGATTAATTAAATGAGATGGAGCAGGAAGAAACTGGTTGGAATTAAGCAAATAAATCGGGATGATTATCTTACTTAAATCTTTGACAAGAACGTGTTCAATAATTCTAAATTTGGATAAGAATTCGAATTTAATTATTTAATTAGAATTGGATGTACTGGTTTGGGACATCACAAATGTCAGAGCGCTATCAGATCCTACTTTGAACGCTGAATCCGGAGTGTGGGTCGAAGCGGGTGGTTGGTCCCCTATTCGGCGCGTTTCCGGGGGAATTGGATCCCTGGAGCGTCAGAAGATGTAGGTCTACGCAGCTACTCTGGCCTTCTGGATCCGTTCAGCGGAGTTCCAGAGCGGTGTGATGATGATCCAGATTGTCCCAAAAATAGATAGTTCCAGATTTTACGTGTAAAGACGTAATGGAAAAAGTTGGAGCTACGGTTCTAGTTAATTACTGATCTCGGGAAAAATACTGGTTACCAATAAACACTTGTTGTACTTTCTCCCGTTCGGAAGAACGGAGAGGTAAAAACTTATAATGAAATAACAAAAGAAAAGAAGACGAAAGGCTAAAGACAAAAGCTAAGGACAAGAAAGAAACTTAGAGGAGACAAAAAGCTTAAACGAAGACAAAAAGCCTGGAGGAGAAAAAGCTCAGGAAGTTGGTCTGCCAGTCTAATTTAAACAGACCCGCCTTTCGAACTTCCAGCCAATCATGAGTTGCTTCTGTCAGAGGCTGACCAACCTTATCCAATCAGGTCAGCTCCAGTTCCTTCTCTCTGCATCTCATTAATGTGAACAGGATACTTTCAATTCCTTGCTTTGTCTGCCGCAATACACATCAAATCACATTCTTTCAGAGTTATGCAGATTCCTCGTTTGCTGGGGAAGGAAAGCATTTTATAGTATTACTTTCACACATGAAAAGATTGGCTACATGTAATTTTTATTAAAGGTGGATTAATTAATTGTCATGACTCGTCCTCATTGGGTGATCCTAAAAAGAAAACTCGCATTTTATTCATTCACATTAGTAGCTTAAGAGAAGTCTGAAGCTTGGAAAACATAATCAACAATTATTTACTGCAGTGTTTATGATTAATGTGTGTGTGTGATCAGTTCAAAGAATTAAATCACATATCAAGATAAAATAATGGAAAAGAAGAAATTCAACCAAAACAATTAACCACAGTCTTTTAGACTAAGTTAGATCGGTTCCTTCAATTGGGGAAAGAAGTTTGGATTCCTTCTGTCTCCTTCTCCGTCAGGGGAGGGGTTGTTCTGGCGCCATGGAGTCTCGTCTTTTGGCTTAGAAGTGTCATTTGTAACCAAAGGGAAAAATGTAACATCTAACATGTTTTCTCCATGAGAGATTCAAAATTCCCACTCTTCCACTCAGTCCTTGAATGCACTGGTCACATGACAGTTCACCTGGTCTCTCCAGCCAATCATGGTTCCATACTTATGCTGCCTCACTTCCTCTCAGCTGAGTAGTGTGGGAGAGGAGCTGAGGACAGCTGCTTTGAAGAGGCCAACTTGATCTAAGGACTGGGGGACTGTGCCTGTCATTTGGGCATCTATGATCTTTGGAATTGGCCAGGTGCCCTTTAATGGGTGATGTGATGGCGAGCTATTATCCAGGAGCTTGAAGACCCTGAGTCCCTTTCACTGGTTGGGTAGGAGGCTAAAGTAGCCTGTCTCTCTCCCACCTATTCTCCACCCGTTTCACCAGTCCACTTCTCAATCTTTCAACAGTTAATCACGCGTTTCCCATCATTCTAAATTTGAATAACTCTATGGACATTCCACCGGTGCAAACGAACTGTTGAATATCCCCCGAACAGGAAAAAGAACTCAGGACTATGGATTTTGGAAATTATGTTTGATTTATTTTGATTCCTTTTCTGTGAAATGGTTGAGGATGTAACAAATAAGAAGTGCATTTGATATTTCTCATTGTAAATACTGTATTATTTTTGGGTTTTGTGGTTAATGGTTTTAGTTATTGTTTTGTTTTGTTGCAACTACTTTCAAAATATATTACTTCTAAAGCAACCTAATTGTCTTGTGTCACTTACCTTTGCCCTCTAGTAGCTGTATCTAGTCTTCTGATTAATATTTACTAGCCTATTGCAACTTATCAATTATAACAGTAATGCATATTTAAATTCACACTTGCTATATTCTTGGCGAGCTAGCCAGGAGGGCATTTGGTACAGTGAATACAAAATTTTTTGTTTTATTTTGCTCATTCAAACTTACCAATTCCAAGATGGAAATCTTTGAAAGTCTTGAAGTAAAAATTCCGAATGCACTTTTGGTAGATGGGGCCACAGAGTCTGAATTGCGCGACGATGTTTTTGAGTTTCTAGAATCGCATGGCGCAATAAAACGAAGCGTTCCGATTACTGGTACCGATTCTGAATTTTCAGGTCGACTTGTCGTTGAATATATGTCGGGCTCTGTTTTTGAGCTTTTACCAAAATTACCATATATTCACATTTCTGAGCTGGGCAATAAATATTTTATTGAAAAACTATCTGACGTTTATGCTTCAAAGGGTTGTGCTTCAAAAACTGAAACTTTTATGGAGGATGTGAAGAACATGGCTAAATTTTCCGGAAAGGAATATGGAGAAATTCTCCAGGAAATGATGGCACAAATTAATAAGTCCATTGCTGAGCTTTACCATCCTGCGGCTGCTACCAATGCTGTCATACAGCAACAGACTTTTCCTGTAACAGTGACAAAATCAGGACCTCCATTAACAAATGTTTTATCTGCACCCAGCGTTCCAGCAGAGAATCGACAGAGGGAAGAAAGGCAACCCACTGTGAACATGGCTGCCAGTGATCTGAACCCTCCGGAAGTTCAACGCTATGTGGTAGAACACGTTGTACGGAGTGGAGACAGTTCACAGTCATCCCATAAGCTGAGGACATTCTCTGGAAAAGTACCAAGACCAGCACAGGAAACGGACTATGATACCTGGAGATCTGGCGTTGAGTTGTTTTTGAGAGATCTATCTATTTCCGACCTGCAACGCACTAGATTGATCCGGGACAGTCTGCTGCCTCCTGCTGCGGATATGGTAAAACATCTCAGTCCTGACACTTTACCTGGGGTGTACCTGCAACAATTGGAATCTGCATATGGGACGGTGCAGGATGGAGATGAATTGTACGCGAAGTTCCTCGATACTTACCAGAATATAGGTGAGAAACCATCCACATACCTTCAGCGCCTCCAGGTTGCCTTACAGCATGCCGTGAGAAGAGGAGGAGTTCCTGTAAGTGATGTGAATAAACGGCTGTTGACCCAATTTTGTAGAGGATGTTGGGACAACAACCTTATTGTCGAGCTGCAGTTAAAGCAGAGGAAAAATGATCCACCACAGTTTGCCGAGCTTCTCCTACTCCTTCGTACTGAGGAAGATCAGGATGCATCAAAGGCAATAAGAATGAAGCAGCACCTGGGTGTGGCAAAGCATAAAGTCACAAGCCATGCACAATATGTACAACCCGGCGAGGAACCTAATTTGTGTGCCACTTTCATGTCATTCACTAAGCAGCTCATCGAACAAATGACTGCTATACAGCAGCAGCTGGCCATGCTGACCACCAGTCAGTGCAGCCTTAAAGTTCCTGCTGTCACACAAGTTGAAGGACCCAAGCCTGGAAAATCTGTTAAACATGTTAAGCCTGGATTTTGTTTCCGCTGTGGAGGGGACGGGCACATTAAGCCCCAATGTGACTCGGAACCAAACCCTTTATTAATGGCAACCAAACGTAAACAACTTCAGGAGAAACAGCAAAAATGGAAGAAGCAAAGCTCTCACTCGACTGGATCTTTAAACTAGTTCGAGTTCCTGGTGTGGGACACCCAGGAACTGAGCCGGACCAATCCAGTCCCGCCAAGAAGTCACTGTCAGTTCAGTGTGCAGAGCTAAAGTCCAGTCTGAACAAGAAACCACACATACCAAAAGGTTTAATTGGATCACGATGCACCGCAGAGATCAACGTCGCTGGTCATAAATGTCAATGCCTGCTGGATACTGGATCTCAAGTCACTACGGTGCCAGTCTCATTTTATAATGATCACCTCTCTGACCAGCCTGTTCATTCAATCAATGAGCTCCTTCATGTAGAAGGTGCTGCTGGCCAGAGTGTGCCATATCTGGGATATGTGGAGACCACAGTGACTTTTTCTGAAGATTTTGTTGGGAGGGAATTTACCATTCCTACACTTGCTCTGGTAGTTCCCGATGTGAGACCAGGGTTTCCGACTTCCATTCTTGTTGGTATGAACACACTTGAAACTCTTTATGATCAGTTTTGTGAAAGTGGGAATCCAACCTTTCAACCACTCTCATATGGTTATAAGGCTGTGCTAAATACACTTCAGCTAGTTTACCAGCAGAGTTGTAGAGACACTTCGGGAGTTGTAACTTTATTCAGTAAAGCTCCAGTGGTTATTCCAGCTGGCCGCACAGTTGTGATTGAAGGATCTGCAAAAGTTCATGTTTCGACCAGTCAGTCTGCTCTCTTACAGCATCCGGAGTCAGGCCTGCCGGGTGGTTTGTGTGTAAGCAGCTGTCTGATATCTCTTCCTGCTCATTCACCTCACAAGATTCCGGAGCAAGACGTGTTCATTTCCCCTTCTACGGTCATAGGAGAGCTTGGAGCATACGACTGTGTTATTTCGGAGCATAGTGTGACCAACTCCACCTCTACTGAACACTCAACTGTTCCATTGAAGTTCAACTTTGACAACTCGCTGATACCTCCAGAGTGGAAAGAGCGCATCACATCAAAGCTCAATGCCATGCCAGAAGTCTTTTCCCATCATGATCTGGACTTTGGTTGCACAAGCCGAGTGAAACATCACATTAATCTTCATGACCCAACCCCTTTTAAGCATCGAGCTAGACCTATACATCCACATGATGTTGAGGCTGTACGGAAACATCTGCGGGAGCTCTTGGATGCTGGTGTTATTAGGGAGTCAGAATCCCCTTTTTCTTCTCCGATTGTGGTGGTCAAGAAGAAGAATGGGAATATCCGGCTGTGCATCGATTATCGGAAACTCAACCTTCAAACAATAAAAGATGCTTACGCATTGCCCAACCTGGAAGAGTCTTTTTCAGCCCTCACTGGATCTAAATGGTTCTCAGTGCTCGACCTCAAATCTGGTTACTATCAGATCGAAATGCATGAAGAAGACAAGGCCAAAACAGCCTTTGTAACTCCCCTTGGCTTCTGGGAATTTAACAGAATGCCACAAGGTGTCACCAATGCACCTTCTACCTTCCAACGTATAATGGAAAAATGCATGGGGAGTCTTCACCTAAAAGAGGTCTTGGTGTTCATTGATGATTTGATTGTGTTCTCGAACACTCTTGAAGAACATGAGAACCGCCTTTTGCGAGTGCTGAACCGTCTGAAAGAATACGGGTTGAAACTTTCCCCGGACAAATGCAAATTTTTCCAGTCGTCTGTGCGATATTTGGGTCACATTGTGTCGGAGAGAGGTGTGGAAACGGACCCAGAAAAGGTTGCTGCCTTGAAATCCTGGCCAATTCCGACCAACCTGAAGACCTTGCGATCATTTCTGGGTTTTGCAGGCTATTACCGGCGATTCATTAAAGGATATGCCAAAATTGTAAAACCTCTCAATGACCTGACAAAGGGGTATTCGCTTCACAAATCAGTGAAGAACAAAGTTTCCAATGCCCGACAGATGGATCCCAGGCGGCCATTTGGTGCCCGGTGGACTGCAGAGTGCCAGCTTGCTTTCTCTACTCTCATTGAACAGCTCACTAGCGCACCTGTCCTTGGGTTTGCTAATCCTGCCTTGCCTTACATACTCTACACTGATGCTAGCACCACTGGTCTTGGCGCTGCCCTTTACCAAGAACAAGAGGGGAGGCTAAAGGTGATAGCATATGCCAGTCGGGGATTGTCACAGAGCGAAAGCCGTTATCCGGCACACAAACTCGAATTTCTGGCACTAAAGTGGAGTGTGACAGAGAAATTTCCTGATTATTTATATGGGTCAAACTTTACAGTGGTTACGGATAGTAATCCCCTTACTTATGTTCTGACATCCGCTAAACTCGATGCCACCAGCCACCGCTGGTTGGCAGCTCTTTCAACTTTCTCATTTAAGTTGCAGTACAGAGCTGGCCGACATAACTTGGATGCCGACGCCCTTTCTCGTCGTCCTCATGAGAGCACGCAGAATGAATTCATACAAAAAGACTATGAGCTCCTGCACCAATTTGCTGAACAACATCTTCCAGATGGTGATGAACAGATCTCTCCTGCAGTCGTGGAAGCAATTTGTCAAAGCAGTCTTCTTCGAACTCAAGCGGAAATCTCTCTCGTTGAATCTCTCTCCATCACAGCTGAGTCAGTTTCTGAAGCCTTCACTGGAGATCTGCATGGGCTCCCTGTTGTCCCTGCATTTTCTAACGACGAACTCCAAGACATGCAACGGGCTGATCAGAGCATTCGAGAGGTTATCCATCAGTTGGAGACTGGTGACAGAGTATCTCCAACTGTTAGAGAGGAGTTGCCGGAGCTTTCACTCTTCTTGAGGGAGCTGAGCAAGTTGGAAATTCTCGATGGCATCCTGTATCGCAAACGTCATGACAATGAGCAACCATCTTACCAACTTGTTCTGCCGGAAGAACTCCGTTCCACCATTCTCCAGAGTCTGCATGACCATATGGGCCATATGGGAATCGAGCGCACTCTCGATCTAGTTCGCACACGATTCTTCTGGCCACGAATGTCTACTGATGTTGAACGCAAAGTTAAGACTTGTGGACGTTGTATACGTCGGAAGACTTTGCCAGAGAAAGCTGCCCCTCTGGTTAGCATTCGAACATCACGCCCATTGGAACTTCTCTGTATGGATTTCCTCAGCATAGAACCTGACACCAGCAACACAAAGGATGTTCTAGTACTTACAGACCACTTTACAAAGTTCGCTGTGGCAATTCCAACGCCGAATCAGAAGGCAAAGACTGTGGCCAAGTGCCTTATGGACAACTTCATCGTCTGTTATGGGATTCCAGAAAGGCTACATACTGACCAAGGCCCAGATTTTGAGTCTAAGCTGATTTATGAACTTTGTGATGTTGCTGGGATTCAGAAGTGTAGAACAACTCCTTACCATCCTCGAGGGAATCCCGTCGAGCGATTTAACAGGACTTTGCTAAACATGCTGGGTACTCTGGAGACGAAACAAAAATCAAAATGGCGCGAGTTTGTCAAACCGCTAGTACATGCTTATAACTGCACGAGGAATGAAGTAACCAGATTCACGCCATATGAGCTAATGTTCGGGAGATCTCACCGTCTTCCCGTGGATTTGGCTTTTCAACTCCCTGTGCATGCAAAAGAACATCAACCACACACTCAGTACGTGAAAGATCTGAAATCGAGACTTGAGGAGAGTTATAAAATTGCTTCAAAGAATGCTGCGAGGAGCAGTGGTCGCAACAAAGTTCGCTTTGATAAGCATGTCCGACCTTCTCAACTCGAAGTTGGTGACAGAGTGCTGGTTAGAAATGTGCGGATTAGAGGCAAACACAAATTGAGCGACAAATGGGAACAAGACATTTTCATTGTTGTGAAGAGAGCTGGAGATTTACCGGTTTATACCGTGAGGCCAGAAGGAAAGGATGGTCCAACCCGTACTCTACACCGTGACTTATTGTTGCCATGTGGGTTTCTTCCGGAGGTTGAATTGGGTGCCTCGTCTGAATCCATTCCTGCTGCAGAACCCAGACAAACTCGTCAGCAAAAACGAGCACAGCTTTTGTCCAAGGAACCTGCTGAGGAGGATGAAACGCCTGAAGAGATTTCAGTCCACTTAGTTCCTGATGCTATGAGGTTTTCAGTGGAGAAATTTCAAACGCTAAAGGATTTACCTCTTATGGATAAAGGGCTTGTTCCACAAAATAATTTTCCTGCTGTTGTATTGTCTTCTGGATCTGAAGATGAGCCAGTGGAAACACCTGTGGAAGATTTATCTGAACTCTTACCTTCTTTTGGAGAGATTCACTTACCTGAAAATGAACCTGATCCTGTGGAGATAAATCTACCTGAAAACCTACCTGAAGAGGATCATCCAGTCCCTAACGATGTACCTGGGGAAAATAGATATGAAGGAATGAACAGCCCTGAAGTCGATTTGGCTGAGCCAACTCACTTTGAAGGCATAAACGACTTACCTGATAATGACAGTATAAACAACCAACTTACTGAGTCCGGCCTTAGACACCCAACTCGTCATAGATCACCCCCTAGGAGACTAAAGTACGTTTCCTTAGGTAATCCGCTGATCTCTGTCGTTCAGACTCTGTTACATAGTTTATCCGATGCTTTAGGAACTTCGACTTCGAATAGTTAGTTGTCCTTTGAATTATGCAACGGGACGTGCATAGGTTTAAGAGGGGAGGGTGTAACCAAAGGGAAAAATGTAACATCTAACATGTTTTCTCCATGAGAGATTCAAAATTCCCACTCTTCCACTCAGTCCTTGAATGCACTGGTCACATGACAGTTCACCTGGTCTCTCCAGCCAATCATGGTTCCATACTTATGCTGCCTCACTTCCTCTCAGCTGAGTAGTGTGGGAGAGGAGCTGAGGACAGCTGCTTTGAAGAGGCCAACTTGATCTAAGGACTGGGGGACTGTGCCTGTCATTTGGGCATCTATGATCTTTGGAATTGGCCAGGTGCCCTTTAATGGGTGATGTGATGGCGAGCTATTATCCAGGAGCTTGAAGACCCTGAGTCCCTTTCACTGGTTGGGTAGGAGGCTAAAGTAGCCTGTCTCTCTCCCACCTATTCTCCACCCGTTTCACCAGTCCACTTCTCAATCTTTCAACAGTTAATCACGCGTTTCCCATCATTCTAAATTTGAATAACTCTATGGACATTCCACCGGTGCAAACGAACTGTTGAATATCCCCCGAACAGGAAAAAGAACTCAGGACTATGGATTTTGGAAATTATGTTTGATTTATTTTGATTCCTTTTCTGTGAAATGGTTGAGGATGTAACAAATAAGAAGTGCATTTGATATTTCTCATTGTAAATACTGTATTATTTTTGGGTTTTGTGGTTAATGGTTTTAGTTATTGTTTTGTTTTGTTGCAACTACTTTCAAAATATATTACTTCTAAAGCAACCTAATTGTCTTGTGTCACTTACCTTTGCCCTCTAGTAGCTGTATCTAGTCTTCTGATTAATATTTACTAGCCTATTGCAACTTATCAATTATAACAGTAATGCATATTTAAATTCACACTTGCTATACATTTCTGACCAGAACCAGGGTTTGGTCAGATGCGACTCTCGGCATTTCCCCCGACCTGCAACCATAAATTGTTAGATGTGCTTTAATCCTTCGTGTTGACACAGCTGCATTCTGTAGGGAGTAAAGGTGTAAATCTCTGAGTGTCACCACGCCTCTTGGGTCAAATGGTCACTCTCTCTTCATCCTGTGTGGACCAATCTTACTGCAGAGAAAGAAATACAACTATTGTTTAATCCAGTCGAATGTTTTTAATCCTGGGAGGCCAAGATCACTACATGCTTTTGGGGGCTCATTTAGAAGCTCTGTTGACATAAATTCTGCAATAAATTGGCCCAGCTTGCTAAAACACTGCACCATCTGAATACTGATGTAATTTAATGGCAGTCTGTTACCTGTGGGGCCTTGACGTCTACAACTGGTCCCTGGGTGTTGAAACATGGCAGCCTACTGCTCTCTTGCACATCTAGAGATGGGTCAAATGTGCAGGTGAATTTCCCAATTGGAATTAATAAAGTAAAAATTAGAAATAACGTTTTCAGCTGTGTTGGTTTATTTTTATATCTTTGAGTAACAAAACACAAATTATTTAAAAAAATTTTAACGATTAAATTTTTAAGGAAAATGAAATGAAGAACAAATAATTCAATTACCAAGGCGACGGCCCGGATTCAGCATATTTTTCAAAGCATTCTTCACTATGGGGGAGTAGGGATAATTTTGCAATTAGAGCTTTTAACCAAAAAAAGAAACATCACTGCAAAAAGAATATGTAATGGCTTGGTGGAGATCTGTGTTTTCTGAGTTCTTCTAAATATTATTAGTGTCATTATCATTTCACAGTTTGTCCATCACATAAAGACGCCATAAGCATGTCCCTTTGTGTATTTTTATTTTTTAAATTAAGATAAATTTGTTTTTCAATACCAGGATCAGCTGGTGAGTTACTGATACTGCAATTCAATTAAAAAGAATGAGAAATGTATGTTTCAAAGGTAGAACTTCAGTGTAATAAAACAGTGAAAAACTCAACAAAGTAGCAATAAAAAAATCATATTTCAAAGTCCAGACACATTAATATATGAATGTGTTGTAAAAAGCAGGTTATCAAAAGAAAAAAAAGAGCAAAAGTCTTGACGTTCCACTTCAGAGACTACAATAAAAGCATGATTTTACTAACTCGCAGGTACTGCGAGTTGTAGCATTAGCCTATTCACTGAATGAGTCATTCACCCACATATTCTCCCAAAAAGAAAAGAAATGATTTTCTTTCCTAATAGCATCTTCCACTGAAGAGTTGGCATCACAACTTTTACATAGTATTTAGGAAATATAAATCAAGTAACAATATATAAAATGGTTCTGGAGACCTGATGCATATAATTTGATAGCAGAAATATAGTGAAAGGATTTTTAGCGTACTGCTTTGGCTCATTGATCCCCTCAGATATTGGCAAACGTGTAATTAGGTAATCTGAATATATAAATTGATGCTTGCCATAATTTGTTGGTTCAGAAAAAGTGGCTGATTGTTGAACATTTGCTGGTTCTTGCTGTACTATCAGCCCCACTTGGAAGTGAAATATCAGATAAATAAATGTTATACTTCATAAATTAAAACCATTTAAATTAGTTTAACTCCATATAGTCTTCAGTTACGCTCTCCTCAGGGTGGTCCACCCTCAATCGCCATGACGAGAATCCTTGCCACGCAGAGAGGTGCTGCATTTCTGTTTGTCCTTTTGGCAAATGGGTGGGTTTTTAATTTTCCCATGGAGGTTTTTATTTGGGTGTAGACCGGGTCATCTATTCAGGTTTTGTGCAACATGAAACATAAACTGCTGTTGGCAAGTCGTTTGAGGTCAGATAGGAAATCAAACCCTGAACCTCTGTGTCCCAAACAACTGGGTCACTGATTTTCCTCACACCTTCACACAAGTTCAAGAAATTACATGCAACACTTTGAGAAATAGTCCCTTAATGTTTGGCTTGTGGTCTTGTACAGTTAGTTTTACTTTTGCTCTTTACTCACTCACTTTTTTTAATTGATTACAATTAATACTGAAGAGGGTTAATTTGACTAACTCAATCAATGACTAGATTTAACTACATCTACTAACTGAAGTACCACATGGATGCAAAATGAGTTCATTTCAAAATTTTGTCAAATTACTGTAAAATCTGAGGGAAAGTTTTGCAAGTTTTGGTCCCAGCAGCAGCATTTTGACTGGAGAAAAAAAGTTCCAGGTACTACGGGTTTTTCGAGGATCCTTAACAAGAGGACCAGAGGTTAAACAGAGCACTAGAAGAGGTAATTTACCCCTGAAAAAACCCTTTGTAGAGAGACAGTAAGTTGGAGTTTTGCAGAACTATCGTGTGGGACTTGCAGATCTGAACATTTCTGATATGAGTACTTGCAGCATCTTATTTCTGCCTTTCTGTCTACTGCATATTCACTGTAGCTCATAAAAATCTTTCAGCTTTGATTAAATCCTGATTTCTATAACCATGAGCGTGAATATAATGTCTGCAAAAGGATCATAACCCTGGGATGAAAAAATCTTAGAAAGCCAGGCTGTTAAATTCTGGGTGCTGAATTAGAATTAAGCTAAAAAGTCTTGGTGGCATCAATTAAACACAAGTTATGTTTTTTAAGTGTTATTTTTGTCAGTTCTACCTTACTTTTACATGTTCTACCTTACTTTTGCATATCCATGAATAAAGGTTCTGCAGACAACCTATGCTCATCATTCCACTTCTGATAAAGATATCACTTTCAGACTTACTGTTTCTTGATAATGAAGTCTTCTTCATTTAGAGTTGTTAGACCTTGGGAATGACTCATCCTTCCCTGAGGGAGACACAGTTCTGTTAAGTGACATCAGGAAGTGAAACTGTGACACTCCTTGCCTCATTGTTTAGCCACATTGTCCTGAGAAGAGCTGTAGCAGCTCTAACAACCAACCACAGGCTGCAGCAAGACACACAGCAAGTGAAAGAGGAGACAATTACTGTAGTGGACAGCCTGGCAGTTCTCTCCTGTCCTTGGGCTATGGAAGGTAGGGATGCACTCCAAGTCAGAGACTTCAGTCATTACAGGAGCAAGAGAGAGTACAGCTACAGAGTACAGACCCAAATAAATATGTACAGTATATGTATGTAAGAGAAAGAGTCAGACCACCACCTACAAATGCCTAGAAATCCTTGTTTATAAGCAACCAGAAGCAAAAAAAAAAAAAAAAAAAAAAAGAACAAAATCACATATGGTAAGCCAATATTTCTTGGTCGCTACATCTCTTGAACGTCATCCAAAGAATCATGTACATGTTTTTGTCTAAAAGACAGGAAATCCTTGTGGAATACTTGGAGAAAAGCAGTAACTGCAGTTTCCACTTAAAAAGCAAATCGCAAATTATTTTTGACTCTTTAAAATGGTGAAACAGCATCTCCAGAGAGCATTTGTTGAGAAAAGCAGCGCTGATGGGAGCTGTGACCTGCGTGATGTAATTACCTCGCCATTTTCCTCTCCATGGAGTGGAGGAAAAATGTTAAACAGCACTCAGGCTGTTTGAGAGCTGTGCCTGCGCAGTTGTGAACTGTAGGCTCCTCATTGGACTCATTCGCAAAACCCTTTTGCATTAAAGGGCCGAGCGAAACTTTGTCTGCCACCTGAGACCTGCATTGCATTGCTAGACGACAAGAATCTCAAAGATCCAAAGAAATATGACTAATTCCTCCATTTTTTTTGTTAATCATGGTTTCTAAAAGATTGTTCGGTACTTTTGCTCATTGACATGAGGGAGAGATTTAGGAAAAAGCTTTATCTGTTCAACAAAAGGGACCTTAGTGACACTTATTTACCAATAAAACACATATGATATTTGATGAGTTGCTAAGTTACTGTAAAATGTGTTTTGATTTTTTTTTTGTTTTTTTTATACCACTGGGGAAAAAAGGTTGTCTTTTATTTAATTGTTTCCCAGTATTTATGTTAAAACTAATCGGCTGAAGTTGTAGCTTCATATCAGACAAAAAGTGTTCATGAGGATGTTTTATCAGTAGCTTACCTACAAGTTTTTTTTTTTTAAATTGTTACTTTTAAAACCCTTTTTCCACACACACAAAAGTGTAGTGTGTCTGAAATCAAGCAGTTTATAGATTTTCAGGTGAACTTTTTTTTAGAAGTTATGGAACATCAAGAACAAACACCATAAGATTTTTGATTTCATGACCCAATCAATATAAAAAATCAGGCAACCGTAGAAAAAAAAATAAACTTGACCTAATTTAACTCTTCCAATAACATTTAACAGAGTTTACTCATCCTGTTTGGATCTAAAATAAAAATTTGGATCAATAAAAAAGAGAAAATAATGACTGTGTGTGTGCAGTTTGCATCACTTTCAATCTGAATTGTGTTCAAGAATTGTTTGCCGATCATCGGAAGTGAGCAAGTTTATATTTCGATAACCCAACGGATAAGTGAAGAAATAAATAAACAGACAAACAAATGAATAAGTGATTTGTGTGGTAAAAGTGTGTGCTTGATTATCAGTTATGTTAGTTGTGCAGCAAAATTATTCCCAAGATGAGTAAAAATTAGATCCAAAACCTGTTTAAACCTTTATTTACTTTATTATGACCACACCTGTAAATCTGATTGGATATACAAAATATTTCAGCGCAATGTTTGTAAAGGCCATGAAAGTTTTCCACACCAGATCAGGCTGCATCCCAGCGTTAAAAAAAACAAAACATCTTAGTATTGACCACTTGCTACTGTATAACTTTTATAATTTGAGAATAGTATCCAAGTTTTAACGATTTCAGCGATTGCGTGATAAAACATTAAAAGTCCCATCATGTTAACTCTTTAACTCACGGTAACTCTTCTATTCTTAAACTCCACAGACACAACAGCTGATTTTTTTTAAGATAATTAAAGGTTTTCCTTTTTCTTCAGACTAATTTTGCACTGTTTTTAATTTCTTGTGATCCTGCAGTCAGTCAGTGGGCAGCACCTGGCAAACTGTCTCAGACCATATCAAACAGGAGAGGCACACAGTTGTTGGACTCTTCCCGAACACCGTTTATCTCTTCATCGTCCGAGCCGTCAACTCTTACGGCCTCAGTGACCCCAGTCCAATCTCTGAGCCTGTCAGGACACAGGGTGAGTTACATAAGCAGAAAGAAATCCCTGCTTCACAATTCACTTGGATTAGAAGAGTCCCACCACATTTCAGTCTCTTCTTTTAAAGAAATTAAAGCTACTGGATGTAGGCCAGAGATAATGTGCTATGTGGTTAAGAAAAACTTGCTTTGTATGTGCAGACATAACTAATTGCTTTCTCAGTGCAATGCTTTCTGCTCTAAGCAAGTAGGGCAGAAGCAAGTATTTTTCTCCCGTCTTTGGCTGAATTGCTGTATTTTTCTGTCCCTGTCTTACCTGAACTGAACGAATTTCTTCATGGTTTCAGATGGTAGTCCAGCAGAGCAGGGTGTGGACCACAGACAGGTGCAGAGAGAACTGGGTGAGGTTTCTGTCTACCTGCAGAAGCCAGTGGTTCTGTCTCCTGCCAGCGCCAGCATCACTTGGACAGTGAGTTCAGTTCAGGAAAGAAAAAAGTTTTTTTGATTTGAAAGCAGTTGTAGCGTCGTCTGGACATGCAAATCCCCCAATCGTTAACTTGGGATCTCTTCCGAACATGACATTGCAGAAAAAGATTACACTGAAGTAGAAGCATTGCTCATTACAGTTTGCTGACTTGATTACTGGATTTGTTTGTCTTGCCAACTCTTTTCAGGTTGCACGTCAGTCCCCGTACGTCCAGGGTTATCGCATATTTTATCGGACGATTGGCAGCACCTGGTTGGTCCAAGATGTCGAGGCCGCGTCTGACTACAGCTGCGTCTTGGTAGATCTCCACAGCAACACAGAGTATGAGGTTAAGATACGGCCCTATTTCAATGAGCTGCAGGGACACGATAGCCTGATGGTCCTGCTGCGTACG
This sequence comes from Telmatherina bonti, assembly GCF_933228915.1. NCBI lineage: Eukaryota > Metazoa > Chordata > Actinopteri > Atheriniformes > Telmatherinidae > Telmatherina > Telmatherina bonti. Next base: position 26,440,127 of record NC_136627.1, on the reverse strand, counting down.
CCCGATGAGGGTAAGAAATGCTCACCAATGGATCCAAGTTAACGTGTACAAAAACTTTGACTCTGTAAGAAAAAAATAATTTCCTCCTAATCGGTGGAGCAGCCTTTCCTTCCAAGCTCTTTGAGAGTCACTCAGACAATTCATTGATTTAATACAAAGCGGAAAAGCAATTTCTTCTCACTGACTGCAGGATATCTCAGCTTTCATCATTCAAGCTTAGTTTATTTACTTTAGTATTTCTTATTTTTATTTAAGTTTAATTCCAATTCAGTTATTGGGAATAATTATTATATAGTTTGTTTATTATTCAACTGAGGCTGATTTTCTTTTCTGTCTGTGTAGTTAATCTGGTTAGTTTAGAAACTTGATATAAGAGATTTAGCTGACCCAACAACAAGCAGAAAAATTATTTTAAGGATGTCTTACTATTATTACCATGGAATGAAATGTTAATCTGTTATTTGAACCTTTCTTTTTACCACCTTTGTGTTTTTGAACCAGTTAAGTTGTTTAACATATTTACCCGAATGTTACATAACTCATTCAACAGATCATTGGACTCTAACATTTATATATAAACCACTTGTTACAGTTAAACGCACCTCAGAAAATCTTTAAAAAGCTGAATTTAATTTCTTAAGCTTAATTAAGAAAGCTTAGTTTCAAGTGTTGTTTTTTTTTATTTAAAAAAAATGTTAAATTTTTCTATCAGGAATTCAAATGGCTGTAGCTTAGAAGTGGTTGGAGACTAAATAATGATAAAAAAAAATAAAATAAAAAAAAAAGATAGAGAGACACAATATTCAGGTTGAAATGTATAAATGATTCATTTAAACCTGAGTTTATGATGGTAGAAAATTCAGTCATCTCTTTTGCATATTGAATGAGAATTAGCAAATAGTTCTGCTTTCTGTGATCTTCTATGTATCGCAACATGGAGCCTTTTTGATCCAATCAATTGTCCAATCATAATTTAAAAAATGTGTCATGTAAACACCTGAGGTTATCCAGTCGGCCGGAATTGTAGAGTTTTCCATCTAAGAGGGGTGGTTTTAACCTTTTTACCGCCTTAAAGCTCGTTCTGATTGTTTCTGTGGTGGATGTTGTTTCTGCACATGCTAGAGCTACATGGGATTAAGATGACAAAATGTATTTGAGGGAAAACATGAGAAATGGCAGCAAAACAGATGGAATGAAATTAAATTAAATGAATGAAAAATACTTTATTAATCCCCAAAAGGGAAATTCAATTTTCAATTTTTCAAGATTGTGGCATATACATACTTTTTGTCGGAAACTCAAAAAGTAGTTTTATAGTTAAAAAATAGTTTTTGAGCATTTTAATGGTCATATGATTATACAATTTTAGAAAATCTGCCCGTGAACAACACAACTGACTGGGTCATGTTATCTAGTATCCATGTAAAAGTGACAGCTGGAATCTCTGATCAGACTGATTTCAGGCAGATGGATGAAAAGTTGTCCATGTAAACGTAGCCACTGACTCTCATCTCTCATCCGGATCACCTCAAACTCAATTTTCCTCATAAACTCTAAGTAGAAACCTCAAAAGGAATGTGGCATGATTGTACATACATGTGTATGTCGTCGTACGCTAGAAAGTGGTAACAGATTGCTGCTCTCTTTCAGGTGGCATGTCCTGTTTGATTCAGTTACGTTGCCTGGTCGCTACTGTCGCTACTTTGGCACTTAGAGAGTTAAATTAAACTAAATGATGTAGATGTAAATGCAGTTTCAATGAGAATAAAACCAAATCTCATTCACTGTTTCCTGCAAACCACACAAAACTCATAGACCTAAAAAATAAATCATAATCATAACAATGGCTCTGTGTTTTTGTTTGTTGTTCTGTCACCAGTTTTGAGTGATCCTCCACAGGCTGTGTCGGTGGTTCAACTCACCAACAGCTCCAGTATCAGTGTTTCCTGGGAGCCACCGCCTCATAATATCCAGAGTGGAAACATCCGAGAGTACAAGGTTGGACCACACCTAACTCTTTCTCTTCTTGTCTGTATTTGTGTGTTTGTGTGTGTGTGTGTGTGCGTGTGTGTGTATGTGTGTGTGTGTGTGTGGGGGGGGGGGTGTGTGTGTGTGTATGTGTGTATGTGTGTGTTCTTTAGAGACTGTCAGACAGTGAGTCAGCCGACTAACTGGAACAAGTTGTATTCTATGCAGGTATTACTCATTGCTTTCCAGATTTCTTCTTTCGGTGATAATGAAAAAGATTCCTAATCAACAATTCGCAATTACTCATGGCTGTTCATGTGCTGCCAGTACATGTTTTGTCATCCTTTTTTTTTTCTTTTTTAGCACTGACTGTCCTTTTCATCTGTTTATTCTCTGAACAAAACAAAGTCCTGATTATCTGTATGTCTGCATCAGCACAGCACTGACTGCTAATCATCAGGAAAACCTTTAGTTTTCCTGTTTGGATTTACTCTTCACATCTGTGTCTTCTAGCTACACAAGCTGGATTGTAAACATCTGGATGTTTTTAGTGTGACTGTAATTTGACAGGAGACAAAAATCACATCAAGTCTCTATAAATACTTCTTTTCAGAGAATTTTTAAAGGCTTAAATGTTGAAGATTAAATATTGAATCCCTTGGAGAGTATTTCAGCGCACATTTTCATTATGACCGCCATTGTCTTAATCATTGAAACTTTGCAAAAGGTTAATTAATTACAGATTTGCTGATTAATATAAATATATATGTACATAACAGCAGAGTTATCAACAGAGCATTAACTATGACTTTGTTGTTGATTAATATATCTGATATGTAACAATGTGATTAATAGTGACCAGTTAAAACAAAGAAAGCTCATTGTCTCTCAGCTCATACACCTCTGAAGGTCTGACTTTTTCAGCCCTGTGTGTTGCTCTTAGACCAAAACTTTGTGGTGGAAACTATCTGCAAATAAAGCAAAAGACTTTATTGTGTACATATAGTAGTAAACCAGTTTGATGGTTCCTACTAAAATTACTTTAACAAAATACATTATCTTTGTTTAGTCACTAGGCCGAAATGTCCTCATTGAAAAATCTATACTTAAAAGCTTCTTGTCATTAATTACATTGTGTTCCAAACTATTGTGCATACTCTATTTTGTTCATTTCTCCTAAATCATTAGCAAGAATAATTGTAAATATAATGATTTTATTTGTCAAAAAATATTAGGTTATATACTTAATTAAACAAAACTATGAAAGATATAAAAATAAAGTTTGTTTTTTTTCCCAGTGTTCCAAATTGTTATGCAATCTTTGTGAAACATTTTACATGTCATAGTGAACTGCAGATGTGCACCTGTCATTTATCATTTCTCTAAAGATAAAAACATTACAGCTCAAGTTGCATTTTAACACAGATTTCTCCGGCATCACATTAAAATGAACTCTCATGCATTGAACTTGAAAGTCTGTGGATAGTTGTTGCCTGTCTCCTCTGAGGAAACTAAAACCAAATATTAAACTGAAATCCTACATGTGGAATAAATCAAAGCACTGCATAATCTCACAATAAGTGCTGCAAATATTTTGTGAAAAAAGTTCACACAAGAAAATAGAGAAAATTTTAACAGAAAGATGGATTAAATATAAAGCAAGTCTATTACACAAATGAATACAAATACAGTACCTGGCAAATGTTTAGGCATAATTTACTATTAAATGTTTTCAAAACTTTTGACTGGTACTGTATATGTTTTTTTAATAAACATTTTAATAAAAAATATTTGATGGATTTGACTGAAATGCAAAAATATGTTTAGATAAGCATAAAGAATATTTTGGCATGCTCAGAAAAAAACATAATATTAAATCACTTGAAAAAATCGAAGAAATATTTAGCAAAGTACTCATTTAAATGTATTTGAAAAACATTTGTGTGAAAATGTGGCCCGAACTTTGAAGTAGAATTAATTAATCTGTTTTCAATATTGAATAAACTGAACTCTGAATAATCAATACTACATTTTTTCTGTGATGTTAAAAAAAGGTCCACAACTTTTAAATCCAGTTTCTTTTGCTTATTTTGTAATATAATTAAAATGTTTCATTTTCATCTAACATGTAAAAAATCCTCTTCAAATAAGTCTTTTAATGGTCATTAAATGCCTCCTGCATCTCTCTTCTCAGCTCCATATTGCCAGATAAAGCTTTGGTCCCAGAATGATTTTAATAAAAGCCTTTTATTGGAATCAGAAACAGTCAGAAGCCTTGTGTCATTTTAATGTCAATGTTAACTCTCACTGTCTGCTTTTTAATCAGGTCTGGTGTCTGGCTAATGATGTGGAGCCTGAGAGCCAGATAAACCGAACTGTGGATGGAGCAGTTCTGTCCATCCTGCTGACGGACCTGCAGCCTGACGTCCATTACACTGTGGTGGTGGCTGCTATCACCAGCCTGGGTGTGGGCACTGAAAGCCAGCCTGTCAGCCTGCTTCTCAGTGAGTCACTCAAACTGTTATAGCTACCACACAAAGAGACTCTCAGTAGGGCAAGTGTACGGCAGGTGAAAGCTGCATGTGGTATGTTATTAGCCTGTTAAAAGGAGGTGTTACATAATCAATTCTATTTTTTCCATAATGTGAAAGTAGTTCATGAAGAACTCACAGTAGATGTGTTTATATTGTAGATTATCATTTAATTAGCCTTGTTAACCTTAGTTCTTTCTACTTGTCTGCTTTCATCACTTCCAAGTAAAGCTCCTTGTGTTGTGGAAAATAGTGTATTGAAATCAATTTCCAACAGCATTTCCTGCGGAAAGTAAACCTTATATATGCAAATAAGCTCATATTGCTTTTAGATAACAGATGTATGATTACATTCACAGGGTGGTGAACGGGTGAATACTCATCCTCCCGTAGCTGTGATAATTAAGAATCCATTCAGCTTTGTCCATAAAACATTGCCACCTTCTTCCGTATTATCCTGTCTCATATCTCAGGCTCCTGATTTGCATGTGTGAACAAATGGATTAAAGCTCCTCGCAGGACGGGAGGATCTCTTGATTTATAATCATCCCCGTTCGCTGAAGGCCAGACTAACCTGCGAGCTGACCGTGTGCACTAAGACAGGATAAGACAAGGATTACTACATAAAGGAGTGCCGTGTTTATTACAGTCCAGCCAGCAGTTAGGAGTTATAGATGTGGGGAGAACTGTTTCCATTTCCAGCCTTTCTTTCACATCCACTCCAGAACCAAAACAACCCAAAGTGTCAGTTTCAATTAAGCTTTTCAATGTTTCGCTCTGTAGAAACACAAAGCCTCTAACAACCATTCACTGATCCAGTGTTGAATTAGTGAAGCAAGGCAGAACTTGTTCAGTCAGGTCAGGGTCAGAAACAATTTCGTATGTATTAACAGAGGATCATTTTATTCCGTAGATGTAGATTCAATTTTCTAAATACAACTTTTTCAAACTGAACCAAATAAATTGCATTTCATTTAGTTGTGAAGTTTCAGGGTCAGAATGTAAGGGCTTAAAGAAATGTCAGATTGACACAGTTTTTCATTGAAAGCACCAAAAGTAACGTCATTATCTTCTTTGCTTGTGAATGAAAAGCCAATGAGCTGTAATTTGTGTACTAAAGTATGTAGTGTGGATATTTGAAATAAGACCTAAAATATGTATTCACCCAAGTTTCATGGCAATATGTAAAATAACATTAAAAAACGAGTCAATTTATTCATCCCTACATTATTACATCCATACACGATTCTTGCTGCTATTTTTCTTGCTGCTGCAAAAATTTTTATGTGATTTGACTGAGAAACACAACATCAGTGGGTTACATTCATAAACTGGATATAAAAAGAAAGAGGTTACATTGGATCAGGGAGTCCAAAGTTGATTCCTCAGAGGCTGCTGTTCTGCAGGTTTTTAATGCTTTTATACTCCAACACACTTGTCTCAGATTAGATCAATTGAGCAGACAAACCTAGTGGACCAAAGTGATGTACAAAAAAAAGGATGAAAACCAAATCCATAATTCAAATAAAATAAAAAAATCTATCAAATAAAACAAAATACAAGAACATACAAATTAGCTTCCTAATAGGAGTGGGAAAATCAAATAGAAAAATCGAACATCGAGATTTTTTGCTTCACAATTTTAAAATCAACTTTTTTGTTAAAAAATCTTTTTTTTTTTCAAAGTAAAAATAATTCATTATAATTTTTTTTTTGTCATTTTTGTTGTTTTCATTGATCTTTTTACTTGTATTCTTGGGCATTACAGCAGCAGAATGACGGTCTGGCTACTGGGTTGTTGTTTTTTTTCTAATTGAAATCAAGAAACTGACATTTTTTTGTTTTTTGTCTACAAAATTCAGCAATATAGAAGAATCGGGAGAATTGCAATTTAAATCAAATCGCAATTAAAATTGAATCAGCACCCAAATAAAATCTAAATTGAATTTAATTGGGACAAAAGCATATCGTCCCAGACCTACTTCCTAATATACAAACTAATATGCCATTTGTGCAGACAGGTTTTACCTAAAACCTCGAGACAACAGCAAAACCTCTGAAACTGATTTAAAAGCACATTTCTAAAAGGCTAAACTATTAACTTAGATTGCCACCTGATTGTTGTACAAAATTCCAAAGATTGATGAAGACAAGTTGTCATTTGTCGATGTATTTTATCTACTCTTTCAGCTCAACCACTGGAGGTGAAGAGAAGCAGTAACTTGAGCATAACGGAGCAGATCACAAGCATCATCTGCCAGCCAGCCTTCATCGCAGGACTGGGTGTAGCTGGGTGGTTGGTGCTGATGGGCTTCAGCGGGTGGCTGTACTGTCGACACCGCAGGAGGAAGCAGCTGGGACACTACACTACATCCTTTGCATACACACCAGCAGGTGAGCTGGATAAGAAGCTTTGACTTGTCTGTCTGAACTGGGGTTTTTGTCAAGTTGTGTTTTAGACAAGCAAAAATAAGGTTACACCGCCATGACTCAAGACTTTGACGTGCTCAGAACTGTCAAGTCTTACAGAAAGGAAGATGCAGAGAAAAAAAAAAAGCTTCATCCATCAGATTTTGTTTCAACTAAAGTTTCTAACAGATCTCTAGGGGTATCGCCAGCAGTGATGAAGGTTTTCAATTTCGGGTTGTGTTTGGCAGAACCATTCTTGCACTTTCATACTCTTATACTGTTGATTAAAATGTATTTATCCCCACTGGGTAGTTTGCAGGGCAGAAATGTAGAAAAACATCAGAGACTAACTGAATGCAATGCAAAATATAATGACAACAATGAAGGTTTGGAATATGGCCTTTGGCGTGATGCATAAGCACATAAACAAATCATTTGTTCAGTCCTCCACGCCTTTAGCAAAACGCGCAATTTGATTTTCCACCAGTATTTCACACTGACTGTTTTATTATATTACATTTTAGTGTTGATTCCATTGTGATCACATCAGTTTAGACAACATTGACTTCAGCCATAGATGAAGAAGAAAAACATCCGCATTTTATGTATTGCAGGCAGACTGCGCTGTATAGATCTGTTGTGCCGTTCTTAGCGTATGTAGGTCAGCAGTGTATTTTCATAGAAATCAATTCAAAGCTGCTTTTGTGAACCCCGCTTGAGATAAACTGTTTAATGGATCATATTGTGAAACATAATGATTCAGAACTAAATGTCTTTATCCTCTACTGAATCAAAGAAAAAAAAAAATCTCTTAGGGCAAAAGCTTTCTCTGCTGTCAAACAAGATTTATATCTTTGCTCTTTTTCTTCATGCAGTTGGTTTTGCTCACAGTGAAGGATCAGGAATCATTAACGGAGGGTAAACTTTACATTGTGGTTTGGAATCAGATGACAAGCGCCACTTTGTGTCCTAAACAGCATTGACGTACTCTAACCTGTCTTCCCAGACCTGGCTTGTTGGGATCAAACGTGGGTAACTACCCCTGGCTGGCAGACTCCTGGCCCACTCCAAACCTCCCCCACATCAGCAAAGACTCAGTCAACTGCTGCTCTGGAAAAATTGACTCAGACAGATATTATAATTGTGAGAGCCGTTGTAACATACATTAGAGTACTGAAGAGATGGTTTTGATTGATAATATAACACAGTCCTGTATTTTTCAGCTGTTGGGATCATCAACTACCCGAGTCAGACAGAGAAACGCAGCACAGCGTCCAACGACAGCCCCATCTACAGCACCATTAACACAACTGCTGAGGATGACCTGCTGGCATACTACGACACCTACTCCAGTGTGTCCTTCAACCAGGGTCCAGACCCATACAGTAGCAACCCAGTACTCTCAAACAGTGGGCTTTCTGGTCTGGAACAGGATCTGGACCAGTGGACCATCAAGTCTGGTCAGTCGGGGTCTGAATATGCCAAACTACAGTATACCAAAAAAAGCAACGGTGAGTCTCCCATGTCTGTGATTTACAGGAACAAAACCTACATTCATAAACACAGATAAATGTTTATAGAGCTCATCTAAATGTCTTTTGTACCTGGACAGTAGCTCCTCTGATTTATCAGATTTTTTTGTATCAAATCAATACAGTAATAGCTGGCAATAATATATAACTCATTTAGAGTAGTTGTCCATAACCAAGAATATTTCAGGCTAAAAGTCAGGGTGCACATGGAGTGCCTGGTGCAGCTGAACAATGGAAAAGGTTAAACAGGAAGAACAAATAACAACAGCTTCACAAGTACCACACTCACAGAAAAGCTGACAGCATTTAGCTGTGATGAGGGACAGCCGATCCAACGGTACCGTCCCCCCTTCCTGCTTCTCTTGGCGCGTTTTGAATGATCTTGTTTTATGCAGCTTATAAACATGTAAACAATCTGTTAAAAATATTAATACATAACCAAGATTAATTGTTCTAATGCATCCCAATAAAGAGAGAAATGTATTTTAATATTGAACACTGCAAAAACTCAGCCTTAAAAAACAAGAAAAAAAAAATACAAAAATTAGGTAAATTGCTTATAATAAGATAAATTATCTGCCAACAGAACAAGAAAATTTGGCTTGTCAAGATTTCCCAAAACAAGTAAAAATACTCTTAAAACAAGAGGAATTCTCTGGCATAAAAACTAAGAATTATCTTACCTTTAAAAAATAAGCATATGTGTACTCGATTTAAGATTTTTAATCTTACTTATATTTCAGTTTTTGCTTCCTTTACATGTAAAAACATTGAAAATATTCTTACAATGTATTCATTTATGTCATTCAGTCAAGTGACAAGTTGCCCTTGCCCTCTCAAGTATAGAAAAAAAGAAAAAAAAAGAAAATTACAAGCATTTAAAAATTTTAAGTGGGCTACAAAAAGAAAAATACAACTTAATGTCTGCAGATAGATTTTTTCCTTTTTTAATCCAAAAGCCTTTCAGAGCAACCATTTGACATTTTATTAAATATGGCACAAATGTGGCAATATCTGACAGTTTGTGTGTTGTTACGTTTATTATTTAATTGCTACCTTACAAGGGCGGCAATTGTAATCAGGTTAGGTTACATGAAAAAGTGCTGTTGCCTTAGAAACCTCCAGCAGCTTGTCAGATATGCATGTTTAATCATTGTTCATATATAAATTTATGTCTGATTCTTTAAGTATAAAGTTTTGATAGTTAAGTAAGTAACATTCATAAATGTAGGCTTAATTCTTATTTATAGCAAGTATGTTTCTAGCCACCTGGCTTTATTTTTGTACTATTAACACAATTACAGTATGCACTACACATCCATTTTATGTCATTTTTTAAATTAGTTTTTGCCTCATCCTGAACGAGAAACAAAACATCAGGTACTATTAGGAACTAGGAATATGAAGATGAAGAAATGCAGCAGCAAAAAGCTGCGTGAGCCCGATGTGCAGTGGATCCTCAGACAGTCAAGGTGTTTCTGCAGATAGAAATAAAGAGAAAAGAGATGAAAATGTCAACCTGGCAAAGTGTCCTTTAGGCATGAACAAGCAAAGCAAACAGAAGAGGTTTTAACAGATAACATTTGATTGACCATATTCATTATGGGTCCTAGTGAGCAGTTTGTGGTTAAGAGTCAGGGCGAACAGGAAACAAGCTGCAGCACAAAACTCAAACACAACTTTGGGCTGTAAATAATGTCAAACCGGTTAATGACGTAGAATGAGCTAGCTCAGACTTTGCAAAAAAAAGTAAGATCATGGAGGGAAAGAATGCCAAAATCCTCTAAAATGGGACATTTTATGTTGTGTTTCTAGACAAACTAGTACAACACAGATCTACTGAATCCTCATCCAAGTCAGCTCCTCTCACCTGGGTGGATGTTTTATCATTGCCTCTTCCTCCCAACAAAGACAGAGGTCATACAAAATCAGACAAAGAAGAGGCACAGCACAGGTGAGACTTGTCTCTACACTGAAATGTATATTAAAGTTTGTTTTTTTTTCCTTTCCTTCAGGAGCAGATATACTTCTTGTGCTTTCATTTGTCTGGTCTTTATTTATCTTTGTCATTAACATCAGTCGCTGACATTTCTTTTGTGACAGAGGCAGTAAAACTCGCTGGATATCAAAGCTGCCCTCTAACAACACAGAGGCTGTCAAGTGAAACTTAAGCGAAGTTTGGAGTCCGAGGAGTTTGCAAATTAACAGTTGTGTCCGTAGGCAGCGAGTTGATTGCGCTTTGGGGATGCAGAGAGGAAGCGTTGGCTCTAACTAATACTGACACATTAGATTGCGGACATAACGGGGGTGGGATCCGAGGGCTGTTCTAACTGTGCCACGTCTTTTGTAATGACATTAGCATCCATCTGACAGGCTGGATTAGTACTTTTCATTTTCAATGACATGTTGGTCATTAAATTAGCCCTTATGGCACTAAAGTGACATCAGAAATCAGGGAGGTGGATCTTGTTCTCTGTAACTCTTTGCTGCTTTCCTTTTCATGGACACATATTATTTTTCTCTCTTATATTATATCCATACAAAAAGCAGGTTGCCACTTGATAACCATTTATAGTAAAATAGAGTCAGATTGTTTTTAAATAATTATCAGGATTCATTAGATGACAGCAGACCTAAATGCAGGAACTGAGAGCGGAAAGAATGCTAGCCCAGTGCAATCTGAAGGTCGAGCTTTTCTCATATACTTCACTTGCACGTATGGTGATGCTTGCTGGATAAGGTCAAACACAGCTACTCCTCTGTGGCTCAGAGTATGGACGCCATTTAAATTAGATATGGCCTTCTCAGATTTGCAAGGAGTATTGGAACCTAGACGTAGATGTCCTGTGGGAGTAGTAGGCGTCTGCTGAATGAATTAGTTGGGTCTTACAACTGAAAAAGTTATATTTAATTTTTTTTTCATTTCATCAAACATTTACTGTCACATAATAATACTGTTATTTCTGTCCCAAAGTTGTAGTTCTTTATTATATTTTGTGCATGAAACAAGGTTGACTGTCAGTTTGTTAGAAGAGGGGAAGAAACTGTCATAGCTGCAGCTTAACAGATGTAAGAATTCCCATTTAATGGCTTTAGTTTAAATAAAGCTAAAATTATTATTCAGTTTAATATTCTAACACAAAACAGTAAAATATATGAACTACTATGAAACCTATTCCTGTCAGTAACATCTATTGACCCACTGGAGTGAGTTGTGGTGTGGTGTTGTTTGCTGTGTTTAGGATGATTTTAAGTTGTTTTGAGCAGAAGGTGAGTAACACCATCCAGTCACAGTATGTGGGTCTGAAAACTTTAAAAACGTAACCAGAAAAATTCACAATCTCCCATCAGTTATGTGCAAATGTAATTTTGTCTTGCACGTTCAGCCTCCAGTCACAGAATTGGGACCTCAATATGACACCTATGGATCTCATGTGTCTTTTCATTTGCCTCAGAGGCGTACGCTCACACTGCTCTCACTCATGATTCGTCCTTTAGTTCTGAGGAAGAAGATGATGACTGGTGTCCTCCACTGCCAGCCAGAACCTATTTAATGGACACTTCCAGAGAGGAACTCTCCAGCCAGTCTTTCAAACCAGAAGAGCTCTCCTACACAGCAACTCTCATTTCTTCAGACGCAGCCAAAGCTAATGGCAGTCAACACGTTGACCTCCTGGCCCGTCACCACTTTAGTTCCCAGGTGTCCCAATCCAACCCGGATCTGTTTACCAACACTAAGACCAGGGATGCCGGTGATTTGTACACCTCTAGCCAATGGGCAAACGATTTCAGGGGGGAAAGCCTAAGCAAAGGTCAGTTTAAATTTACTATAATGCTCTTACATCATTAGAATAAGTCTCACAGTGGAGGATGTTACTTAACAGGAAGTATTTGTACAAGAAAAGCTTGTCAGATTTATTTAGGATAAAGCACAGTATACCTTGTGGGTTTTTTTTCTTCTGAGGATGACATTGGTGTGCTTTCTTGTCAGTACAATCTGCAGCTGCAGAGTTGGGCCCCGCAGCCCAGGCACACAGATCCAGAAGTAAGAAGAGAGTGCCCAAGGATGGACTAAACAAGCGAAAACTGCACAGTGAAACAGGTAAGATGCATTGTTTTCCTTTAAAAATTGGGAACGGTACTCGTTTTTAAGACTTTATTTAATTGCTGTGGCAGCATTGCTCTGTTAGTGTATCAGTTTATCATTTTTGGTTTGAAGTAAAATAGCTCAACAACACTAAGATTGCCCTAAAAGTAATAATAATAATTATACAAAAGATTGATGCATAAAAAACTTTATTAACTAAACCTTCTGGCTGAGAAATAGACGCACCGCATTTCTTCTCAGATTCTTCTGTAGATCTTTTTTTTCGTTTTGTCCTGATTACAAAAAACTAATGATCCTTTGTTCCTCAATGGCAACTAGCCACCAACCTGTGTACTAATCAGCTGATTAAGCAGAAGGGAGAAAACCAAAGCAAGGATAAAAGTTTCTGGGCAAACCTAACAGAGATGCATGAGCAGCAAAAACACAGCAAACAAGAAGTGATGTATGGAAACCCCTGACTCCAAGAAAACAGTTTACTTTACCAGCACAAGTGCTTGCCTTGAGGTGTTTTTTTTATTTTTTTATTTTTTTTTACTTTGGTCGTCAGACACAAAGTTTTACCAGACATAGTGAAAGGAAAAATTCAATTCAATTCATTCAACTTTATTTATATAGCGTCATATCCTTTCCTAATTAGCCCTGTCGTCCATTCACTACTCACTCTTACCTAAAAAAATAAAAAAAACTCCACAAAGACAAGCATGTCCTAATTTTGATTTTTATTGTTAAAACTATGCAGATTACTCATGAACCTACAAGCAGGGGTCCAAGTTAACTTAACCACTGTGATTAGTAGTTCTAAAATTGTGATAATAAAGAATAAATAAATAATAATACATTTTATTTTTTGGCACCAAACAACAAAGTATTCTCCATCTCTCTGTTACTCTGACCTGCTACACTTGCATGGAGCATCTGTCTCCTTCATTCTTTAACTTAATATTATGATCCTTATCTGTTCTCTCATGAGAGGCACATGTGACATTTTAAACTTTAATTTCTACAAAGAGCTCCTTTTGATTTTTTTCTGTCTGTGTACAGTTCTATTCATTTACTTGTGTATATTTGCATTAAATAGTTTAAAAGCAAGAGACAATGGTTTATCTATTATTATTGAATTAATTGAGCATAGTCTATATTCTTCAGAACTAATATTGATTAGGATTTCCATGGCTAATTATAAAACCTTTATTAGAAATTAAGTTAATTAGGAAACCTAAAAAATCTTTGATAAGATCTCTACATGTTTGTGTTTAGGGTATTGAGCCAGCATTGATGTTTGACTGTTTATCTGATGGTGCTTAGACAGCTACACAATGTCTACTCCATGCACAAAGAATGGCCTGTTATCTGTTTATTAAAATTACATTTACACAATTTATGTACATAGATATGTACATTTTAATTGTGGGTCATGGTGTGTCACATAGTGAGCTTATGCATAGAGGTCTCTGGCAGTGTTTTTCCAGTTTAAGCAATGAAAGCCTACTGTCACCGCTTGGAATGTGGATTTTTCTCACTGCTCTCTGCGAAGAAAAACATGACAAACCAAAGGCAGACCATGAAATGATGTTGACTGAATCCCTAGGTTGGATCTAAACAACTACTAATCATTTTCACTCTTCCTCCTTCAGTATTTCTTATCTTCATTTCATTTTTAAAGACAAAAAGAGTCAGAATAATAATATGATGTCATTAACTTCATCAGCTATGTAAAGAAATGTTGAGCGCCTTTAAAAATTTTATTTGTTGGTTGCTGAAACATTTTTTATAATTGATAACCATCTAACTGTCTCCTCTGGTTGCCTAGCAACTTGTCATGAAGGTAATGAATGACTGTAGCATGTCCAGTGGTTGTTTTTCACATTGTAGCTGTTGTATGATTAAACAAACATGGTATAACATGCTAATCAGAGTGTTTTAGACTCACTGCTACATGAGGGCAAAGCCACATAAGCTGTTCCCCACTGTTTCCAGTCTTTCATGCAAAGCTGCATCTTCATATTTAATACACACACTCAAGAGCGGTATCTTCTCATCTAAGTCTCAGCAAGAAAGTGAATCATATTTCCCAAATGTCAAACCATTCCCTTTAAGCTGAATTCCTCTTTTGTCTGTTTTTTTAATCATCACTGATCAATCAAATGCAGAACTCCCGCCTCTACCAACCCCTCCCTCCGCAGATGACTCCCTGCAGCTCTTGGTGGATGTTTTGAGCCGCAACCGAACAGACAGTGAAAGAAAAGAAGGGAGTGACTCACCCATTCTTCCAAAGAGGGGAGAACATTTCTCACCTCAAAGAGGAGGAGCTACAAAGTGGTTATCAAAAGGTACAAAACATTCATGTATAAAGGAAAAAAGACAAAAGCACACAATATTTTCCTCAGCAACACATGTCACGTAGCTTCAACAGCTGGACCACAAGTAGATGTGTATTAATATTTTTGTGAAGCTTCATATAAATCCCTTTAAGCTTCAAAAGACCCAACTGCCACCACTGTAGGCACACTTGTTATCCTGTTGGAGTAATTCTCTTTGTGGTTGCAGGGGGTCCATTTTCAGCCTGACCCATCACTTAGGATTTAACCTAAATAAATGCAGCTGCAACTTTGAGTGATCTGCTTGTCATCAGCAGATGAGAATGTAATCCCGTATGGTCAGCCAAGCAGTCTGCCCAGGGTCCAGATGTCAGGTTATGGGTCCCTTGGTGGGAAAGCCTTTCCCCGACCTTCCACTGCTGGCCGGAGGAGAGATGAGGTACGTCTAGATGGACTAATGGGAGCAGACGAACTGTTTGTTTGAACGTGGTCGTGGTTGGTTCTACTGTAGACCTGGGGTGGTTTTAGACCGTGAAATGTGGGTTTTGCCATGAGCCTAGAAGTAGTTATCCAACACAGTGACTGCAGCAAAGCACCCTTCCTGTCTCTGCTGGAACTTTTGGTAAAATAAAGGGAATTTAAAACTGGCTGGGCTGTTATATAGTTTTAATGTTTTAAAAGTATAAACAGACTAATTGAAATCAGTCAAATCATTTTGAGCCACCGTCATATGAGTTTCAGAAACCAAACATGAATTCCAGTTTGTTTAAGTAAGAGGTTTGTGTTTGTAGTTTTCTCAGAAATATTAAATAACACATGGATTAAATTTCAGAGTTGAAAGAAGACGTTATGGGCCTCATGGGGTTTTCTTTTTCCCTTAATGTTAAGATTAGCTTTCTGTGCATGTAACACGGCAGCAGCGTAATAAAGGCAAGCATTCATAGCAAAGGGGAGTGAGCCCTTACCTCAGAACACACCTCAAATGCCTTGTTTATGATGCATAATGTACATGAACATTAAATAGATCATATCAGAGATGGATGAAGCCCACATCATCAGCTGTCATGAAGGCTTCAGTAAATCACTTAAACAAAAATCATTCAAGGGCTAAAACCTAAAGCTGATTTTAACAGTTACTTTGCCATTATAAAGGTCTGAGCTTGGATGACAGTACATTTGAGCCTGAGATGTTTCAAAGCCACAGTCGATTATTGCAAAATAAATATATAAATAAAAATGGCTCCCTAATTGGAGATGTCACATATGATGCCACATTTTAAACAGTTTTTGGGTTTGTGGTATGGAGCCAAAATTACTGTTTTTATTTTCCAGCTGACCAGTCAGAGTTGTTTGGGCATAATTTCCTCATTTTCTCTTGAGACAAAAATGACTGCACTACAACTGAGGAATTAATCAGCTAAATGCTTAATACCAGACACTGATCAGGCATAAGCCACTTCTTTACACTCATCACAATGAATGGCTAGTATTTTGCCATTTCAAAGTGTATTTACAGATGTCGGTTTGGTAACTTTGGGGGATATGTTTTATTTTTTACATAACAATAATGCATAAAAGTCTTTAAAAGCAAGAAAAAAAAGTAGATTTTTCAACATTTAGAAATCCCATCTAAAGGTTGAACAAAAATAGAGGTGTATGTTTTTTGCCAAATGTATTAACTTTGAACACTTTATAAGTAGTCTGAAACATGACTGTAGAACATATCTTAGGTTTGTGTCTGAATTCAGTTTTATAAGAATTTGAATGTTTTCATCATCTACTCATGAACAGACTGCATTTAACAAAAAATCATGACACACTTGAGCAGAACTCAGAGCTCAGTGAATAAAAACAACAGAACCATAGAAGAAATGGGGTATTTATATAATAATCATTTTTATTGCTGAATGTGAATTCTTCAGGAATATCTATTTCTAAATGAAAAGGTGTCTTGTGTGTACCTGGTGGGGAACTAAAATAGAATAAGATAAATATTGATATGAATGTCACATATCACTGTCAGCCTCTTAAGATTCGGTTCATATTGATCTTTGAACTGATAAAGAACTTCCACGCATTAGTGTGTAATCTGTATTTAAACATCCCTGTCAGCGAAGATGTTTGCATTTGTCTCATTACCCTCTGTGCTGTGTTTTCTTCCCAGAACTTCATGTAGACAGGAGCTGATTACGTGATGTGACATCCTCCTTTTTCTTCCCTGTGATCGTGTCTTTGCAAACCGTCAATCTGTTGCCATGGCATCTTTTGAAAGGCTGAAGACGAAAGAGAAAGCATCAAGGCTCGCCATCTGCCTTTTCACAAGTTATTTGTGTCATTTTTTTTCATGTTATTTTAATAATTTCCTTTTTATTTCTTTTGTGATTTCCCTCTTTTTTTTGCATATATTAACATCTTGGATACATTTTTTTAAGAAAAGATGTAATCAGATTTATCAGTAAAAAGGGTTGTACAGGAGAAATACTGTATTTTTACGCAAAGGGAAGTTGATTAAGTGTTTCATCGTTGTACAGCAGATTATTGAATGTATCTTCTGTTTAGTTCAAACCATGAAATCATGATGTGTGGCAAAAGCACATGAGGCAGAAAATATGTTAATAGCCCATAATGTTTGTGTGAGCCTGTGTGTGTGCGAGAGTTTGTGTGTTGGTGCATGTGTGTGATGTTTGTGTGTTAGTGTTTTAATAACTCATTTCTGTGTGACTGTGTACAGTGTAATCCTGTAGAAAACCAGTGTGTGTTGGTTTTTAAACTGAATAATAAAGCATTTGTTACAAAAATGTTTCAGACATTGTGTGAATTGGACTAAATGTCAGGGAACAATAGCAGCTGTGTTTTTCACAGCAAGACTATGTGGATGATAATGCGTGCCTTTCTTTGGAGTACACATTCAAGTTAAAAATAGTCATCATGACTGAGCAATTCATGCTATAATATGTGTAATTTGTGCTGAAGATACAACCCAGAAATAGTGGAATCATCAGTGGATGCTAATTCAGCTTTTTTTTTTTTTTTTTTTTTTTTTTGTACCCACTTTTTAGTAAATTAACTAAATTACCATTTTATTTAGCAGCGAACCTGACGGCTTTGTAAAACATAACGAAGAAAACTGAAATAAAACTTTTGCTTGTGCCGTTTCCTTTTGCAGGAAAAGAAATAAAATGGAATCACTCTACTGTGATGGAAAAAAAAAAAAACAAGAATCATCCAGTAATTTGCATTTCTAAACCAAATACCTGTGCAAGTCCAAATATGCAAATAAGTGTGCATTAAAAGAGCTGCTGCACTGCGCTGATTAGCAAGAAATGAAGCCCCGACCTGGGCACTGTCAGCAGCAACAATGGAAAGCATGATGTAATTCCTTAAACAGGCTAATTTAAGTTGCACAATGGCAAAAGTTTTTTGGCTGGAACCAGACAGCTGAGTGATGCTTTGAGCCAGAACAAACAAACTGGGAAGGCTGTAAAATATAAATATGCAGCCTGACAAGCAACCAAGGTAAACATGAAAGCATCAAAAAACAAAAAAACTAAACTACGTGCTTTAGAAACAGAAAATAACAGATATGGGGAAAAAAATATGACCACCAGGAAAACAGGATGGTACTTATACTTTATGGTATAGCCTATACACATCATCAGTTATGTAAAACAAAGGTTGTTGGGTGTCAGTGGAGTTATCAGACATGATACACCCGCTCCCCTTTCGAGTCATCGAGATCTACCTTCCGAAAACTTTCAGACACGTCTCTTTTCCAACGCACCTGAATCAAACAGCTGAATTTCCTCCTCTGCATGTCATCCACCTCTGCAGAGGCCTGATAACAAGCCAATCATTTGATTCAAGGCTTGCATCTAAAAGTTACTGGATGGTAGCTCTCAAGGACCGAACTTGGTCTAGACCACACATCTTTTTTTAACGCAGAGCTAACAGGATGCTTTTTAGGTAATGTCAATAATGTTTTTGATGGCTCTCCCATTGTGCTCCCCCCCCCGATCCCCGGCTGCTTGATGGCCCTGCAGAGTGACTGACCAGTAAATCCTCAGCCCCTGACCTGTATGGGTAGCATAAGGTCTTCCATTATCTGCTTCAGCATTCTCCAACAAGCTCCTCGTATTTTCCCCTTCTTCCTTTCAAATATCTCCTCCATTTGGTCTTCCCAGGGCACATGCAGTCCCGGCATGTCCCCTTGCTTAGACTTTCAGTTGTCCCTTTCATCTAGCTGGTACCAGTTTCCTCCACCCCTGCTCAGACTTATTTCTGCACCAACTGGTGTCTTTCCTTCCCCCAGGTCTTGTTGTAATGGGGATTCTGTAAGCTCCCAAGGCCAGCTCACCATGTTGCAATGGTCCCCACTAACGAGTTTCCACAATTTCTTTACAAGGTTATACATCAGATTAAAGGACAAGAACCGTTAGTTCCTATTTTTAACATCAAATTTTGAATATGTTTCACTTTCAAAGAATGTTTAATGAAGATGAGCTCATTTTTTATCATTATAATGCAACTTGGTACAGAGCAAAGACAGTTTAAACTTTTTTGGCGGGGGAAAAAACACACCAGCAGTCATACAGTTTGGATCTCACTCAGACTAATAATTCATTATGGGAATTTAAATAAAAGATCTATGATAAGGCTTCACAACACAAAGCTTTTCTACTAATAAACAAAAGAGATGTAGCCTGATCAATAAGGAACGCTGCTTTTGTAAAGTCAAAAAAATGAATTCAAAGAATAAAATCCATCCATCAGGGTACAAGCTGAGAGTTTTGCTTTCAGTTCAGTTCACTTATATTTTCTTTTTTTTCTTTTTTTTGCTCATGATTGGAAGACTTGTTTTTCCTCTATTTTTAATGTTTAGTATATATCCTATGATAAGACTGCTGCTTGTGATATGAATGGGCAAACAGTCGAGGAGTTTCTTCTCAGGCAATTGCAAAAACGTATGTGGGATGTGATCAGACTGTTAGCACGAGCATAAAGAGCATTTAATACTTGGATTGCAGTGCATACGCCTCATTACAAAGGCGATTGCACATTGAAGAGTTCAGTGGTGCAGAAACAAGGCGCACTGATCTACATAAATATGGTAACAAATTAGAAGAGTTGAGTCATGATTGTAAATATTCCTAACATGCTATGAGGTATGATTTGTCTCTTTACATTTAGTTTGTCAGTTGTTTGTGAGTTGATGTTATGAGTGGGTGAGAGAGCTTGTTGATGAGAAGGCTAAATCAGCTGAGATTATGTTTTTCTTTCCTTTTTTTTTTTTTTTACTGTTGACATGGTTTCCTTACAGGTTGCTAAGTGATTTTAATGTAAACAAATAAAGAAATTGAATTTCATTTCTTTATATTGTGTATTGTGCATTGTGTATTATATCATATTGCAACACAAAATGTATTGCTCCACATCATATAATAGTACTGATCACCTTAGCTCTGTAAAAAAACACATTTCACCTCTGATGATCAATGAATGATCAATTCCAAGATGCTCTTATAAGACAGGGTGAGTCTCTGTATCTCATAGTGTACATGAATCATAAAGGCAAAGCTTAATCCACCACACATACATATAGTACATTTCTTATTGACTGCACACATTTCTTAATTGTGAGAAGAAAAAAAAGAAATTATAACTGTCTGCTATCAAGATTTCAGTCTGTGAATCTGGTATTTTTATTTTTGTATTGAGTCACATTAAATACATAAAAGTTAGAAAGCTTGTTTGTGATGCAAGCAAAGTAAACTAGAAATAATTTTTTTCTGTTACATGAAAATTCAGTGGCCTCATGGTGAGAAAAACAAGAAGACCAAAAAATGAGCTCACATTTATACACCAGTGTTAATTGACCCAGAGGTCCAAATAAACCCTGAGTTTGTTGTATCCTGTTCGCAGTAATGTGCTGTCTGATGTAAGACACTGTGTATGATCTGATGCCTTCTTCACATTGCAGAACCGTGAGACTGCTTGGTTTTGAACGTGGTTTAATGAGAGGGGGAAGCCTTCATCTCACTGTATGACTCCTGAAACGTGACAGCAGTGGGATATGAAAGGCTTTTCCTCATGTCTACGCTGTCATCCAGTGTGTGAGCCCACTGCATGCAGATCTTATTAGTAGAAGTTCTACAGTATTTTGGCTTGGAAGGAGTTCAGTAGTGGGGAAAGTGAGCTGGACTGCCCTTAGCAAATACCTGCTAGGCTCTGCCAGGCTACAAGGATAATGTTAATCTGATGCAATTTGAATGGGTTATGCAATTTAGAGGGGTACAGCAACTGAATGCTTTTAGGCCCGTGGCATGGGTTAGAGTTTCTGTGGTCTGCTTATCCTTCCCTCACAATGACCCCGAGGCTTGTCCAGCCAGTCTGCTAATGAAGCCAATTCACAAATCTGCTAATTTACACCACCTTCTCTACAGACACTGATTGTTTTCTGATGATTACTGGCTTATAGATGTCAAAGTCAGACAAAGCTCCAAGTGGTAGAAGACTTTAAAATCCACAGTGTGTCATAAATGAAATTAAATGGCAAGTTTTATGTGCTACGTGGTTACAGAAACAAACCTCCAACCCCAGGTATTGTATCTGTAAACTCATCAGGAAGAGCAGATGCCAACATTGTCCAAATTAATTAATAAGCTAAATCAAATAAAGCAATATTGGTTTATCAAATGTCAACATCAACATCAAAATACACTGAGGCTTTCTATAACTTAAAGTGAGTACAAAATAAGGACTAGATTTAAACATAAACTGATAGAAAGAAGCATCAAACACAGAAATGGAGCACTGAGAAATCCGAACAAACCTGCTAATGAGAGAGAAAACTTAAGCACCAAGTCACAATGTTGCAAGAGTAAATGTAAAGCGCCACCTAGTGGATTTAACCAGGACTAACAGGATGATTGTGATAAGCAGTGACTCCACACAGATTGGTCAGTTATGGTCAGTATATGCAGCGTGGGCTTACTGTGAAATGAAAATAGCAGAAAACTTCAAAATGATACAAATACAGAAAAAAGAAAAAGAAAACTGGAGTAACCTAAACCTTTAAATCCAATCCAGTCTCTGAAAGCAACCACAGTTTCGGTGCAGGCATGATTTTGCCGTTTTATATAAATGTGCCCACAATAGAACATAAACTGAATAATAAAAACATCAGCTACCATGGACATGTTCGGAAAACTGTTCATACTGTTAAAGTATCTCGTTCATGTATTAATTTTAGCTTCAAACAGAAGTAAGAAATAAACAATGAGGACATGTTTGTAGAGTTGGAAGACACAGTTCGGAAAGAAGTTGCAAGCCAGATGTTTGCTGGAGTTGAGTTATTCTATTGACTGCTTCGAATGCAATTATTCTAAAATTTGATGATAAATTTTGTCATTTTACAAAAGCACGAGTCAATAACTTGACTATGAAACTGTCATGTAACTGCGTTAGCACTGCTTCTTTAATATTTTGTCCAAATGAACAATGCTGAAGAAGATTACTAAACTTCCTTATTCCCCAAATTTGGCGCAGGAATTTTTTAGACTTGATCTGTATGATCCAACCTAGTCCAACCCAAACCACCAACTGCAGCCGCATCAGCAGCATCCTTTTGATGGATCCCTTTGCAGCACATTGCTGTGATGATCAGTTTCTTCTTAAAATCTTTGCTGAGACCTTTCCATGTGGAGTTTCGTGTCCTCCCCAAAAGCACTCAGGTTTCCTTTCACAGTCAAGTTTCCAGTCCCACTCTGTGTGATAGTGAATAGACTCCAGACACCTGCGGCTCTGAATAGAGTAAAGTGGGTACAAAATATTATCCACTTGCCTGTTAGTCCTGATAATTCCCTTTGGCACAGTTCCTAAAGGTTGAACATTTTATTTTTGTCTTATATGTAGAAGTATGAATCACAACCATGTTTTTCTACATGACACTCTCCCTTTAATATATTCTTTCCTTTGCCTTTGTTTATTTTGAGTGTTGAGGCCCAAGTATACAAGAAAAGTGGGTTTTTTTTCTCAAATGTCTTATCAAATGTAACGTGTCTCTTTGTGTATTCATGTCTTTCTGAAAACACCAATCATACCAGATTTTTGTGGCTCTACTCTTTACGATCTGATCTATGTTCTGAAAAAATGTCCCAATGTTTCAAAACTTCTTCAAATCCTTTCAAATTGAACACTTATACTTTATGTCATTGATAAGCAACAGCACTAACCTTGACCTACAACCACCCAACACTCCTTCCACAAGGTGCTGCAACAAATATGTCATTTTTTATTGCACGTTCATTGCCCAAACTGAACAAACCTAAAGCTTTATTAGCCTCACTCATCACACCCTCTGCTCTGCCAACCTAATCATATGCATGTGGGCTCAGGAATTTATTCTGTTTGGAGACATTCAATTTCCTAATTATACATATATGTTTTCTTTTATAAACGTCTGAGCAATTTTTCCAACTCTAATTAAATGAACTTCTCTGGAATTGCTGAGTGCAAATTAAAAGACCTCCACTTGAAAATGTAAGACTTAATGCATAATAAATTGAAGAGAACACAATTTGTCTTTCAGTTATCATTATTAGGGTTGGGAAGACATTAAAAGGAGACTGCAGTGAGAGTAATTTCAGTCATTGCTTTATCAATAACCACATATGGCTGAAAGATGAAATGCAGGACCGATTTTATGCAAATTGTACAATTTCAATTATAATTATCTGCTGCAGAAAAGCGCGTTTAAAGCCAGAAATCACCTGATACTGAGTGGAAAGAATGTTACATTATGAGCAGCAGGCACAAAGGGAAGGACCCTCAACAACTCATTAAATGACAGAATATTCTTCTGCACAATTTCAACTCTTTTCCCAGCAGCATTATAGATGAGCCCAGTGGAGGCCATGAGTTTACTGTGGGAGGTTGTAGAGCATTTTGAATGAAAAGCCCAGTGTCATCAGTATTACTGAGATGTGCACAGCGCTTTAACAGTTTTGTATTTTCAGCAGATTCCCTGAAGTACAAAAACTCATCTTCTGTGATTGGTTGTGGCTCATCCTGCTCCATTGTTCCATCAATCCGTTTGTTCGCTTGGTTTCCTACACACAAACAAAACTTTCCTGCCATTCTGGACAATATTGGGCTCCTCTGTGGTTTGGCAACCCGGATTATTGGATTCTCTGACTTTTTCTGAGAAGAAAAAAAAAGGATAAAGGTATGTCATCAGTCTGTGATAAGTCATAAAAACGTCTGTCCAATATTGGGCATTTTTAGAGATAAAAGTGATTATCTGATATATATTTTGATTTCTTCCTTTTAAAATGGTTGAGAAATGAAACTGCATAAAATATTCAAACATAATACTTTTTTTTCTCTCTTTTTATGGATGCACTATTGATTCTAGCTGGAAGAAAATATTGAACTCACCCTGTTTAGCATGCTACATTTGGTATCCCTGAAAATGTAACTCGCTCAGAATTTCAGATATGAACAGTCGTCCTCAAATTTATTCATACACTCCCATTAAAGAATGAAAAAAACAGCTGAAATTGACAAAAGTAATAATAAATACAAAGTTATGAAAATCCTTACATTATTTTCTAAATCTGGCTCAATACAAATATTCTTTTAAAACGCAAACAAATGTAAAAAAAAAAAAAAAAAATGTGGTACACTACTCATGAACTAATATTTTTTTTAACAATCCGTTGCTGTTTTCACTTCATTCAGGTGTTTTCTGTACCTCTCAGTCAGACTTCTGCACCTGTTGACAGGTATTTTGTCCCACTGTTAATCAGAAAAATCTTCTAATTTGTGCTGGACTGATTTGTTTGTTTGATTTTTCTTCAACTTAATTAAATTTTAAAAAAGTGTCTTATATTACTAAATTATAATTTACCAAACTTTTAGTTATCGTTCCTTTCTTTAGTCTCCAGTTATTTGAAATTCAGCCTTTTGTTTAATGAAAGGGTATGGAATAAATTTGAGGAGGACTGTGTGTAAAGATGAAACGACCTCTGTCTGGCAGTGTTAATGACTTGTCAGATTAAACTAGTTTCTTCTCTGTGTTAACTAAATGCTGTCTTTCTCTAATCATATGTCTATCTCTAGCATGACATTTCTGCCCTTTCCTGAATACATCTACACATTGTTTTATTCATATCCATTGCTGGCCTTCGGTCTGTAACAGGAAGCATTTGTTGTAACTGGTTGTGCAGCGGCAGCCAGATGTGGCGAAGCCCTGATCCGCTCTTTTTTACTCCTTGTGTGTCAGTCAGTGTATTTTGGCAGGATGTACAGCTTCATGGGAGGTGGGTTATTCTGTGCTGGAGTTAGCAATATACTCCTGATTGTCTCCACGGCAACGGACTACTGGATGCAGTATCGACACTCCAGCAGTTACATGCACCAGGGCCTATGGCGGTACTGCGTGCCCGGGAAGTGCATGACACACACAGACAGCATTGGTGAGACTGTGCTCTTTGTACTTTCGCTGCATGGATACATACAGGCAGATCCACATTTATATTTGTTAATGTACTGACAGCTGGTCTATGACTGATCAGCACTTAGGTTACTTCACTCCCTGGCTTAACTGGGAAGTCAAAACATGGCTGAGGCGTCTCTTTTTTTAAAATTATTAAAGCCATCAGATGGTAATCTCAGGTCGTTTCTTAAATGAGGACAGACATAAATTATTTATAATTAAACATACCTTCACTATATATGACAAGGATTGGATGTGTAAAGACTGCTGGAGATTGCACGTCTCTGTTTTCTTTAACAGCGTACTGGGATGCCACTCGGGCCTTCATGATTCTCTCCCTGCTGGCCTGTTTTATTGGCATTGTGATTGGTGTCATGGCCTTCATCCACTACTCCTCCTTTGATGGATTTGACAAGACATTTGCAGCCGGCATCCTTTTCTTCATCTCCTGTGAGTGACACTCTCAACAGCCACAAAATGACCTCTGTGCTGCCATGAAAATATCACCCATTGCGATTTCCTCCTGCGTAGGCTTCTTTGTGTTGTTGGCCATGGCTGTGTACACTGGAGTAACAGTGAACTACTATGGAAAACGCTATGGCAGCTGGCGATTCTCCTGGTCCTATATAATGGGCTGGGTGGCTGTGGTGCTCACATTCTTCTCAGGTTTGCATCGAAGATAACAATCCCTTTGTTGCGTTGCACTCTTACCAATACTGTTACTCCCTTTTTCTTTTAGGTATCTTCTACATGTGCGCCTACCGGATGCATGAATGCCCAAGAAACTCGAATACGCGCTGACCTGCCAAATACTTCCACACATATTGTCAGCTTTACCAGCACTCATCCATGAAACATGGCAAAGAGGAACCAATATTCAAATGAACTTTCCAACCAATCCCTACTTAAAAGTATATATTCATGAATAAGTTAAATAAATGAAGAAAAACATGCATTTTTCTGACTTGTCTGCATTATTAATCACATTGCCATCATATCAGTTATCTTCTAAGTATCTATGCCAGATCATCAGTTCAGTACCAGTTACTACAACCGATTGAGCTGTGGGTATTATACCAAAATGATCACTAAATCTTATTGGGCCACATTTTACAGGCAGATTTTAAAATAATGGACCAAAAAAAAAAAAAAAAAAAAAAAAAAAAAAAGGGTCAAAGTCAAAAGAATATTTTATTTTGTTTGAATAAGTAGCTAAGAAACACTTTCAGAGTAACCAAGAGAATACTGGTAATGTAAACATCAGCAAGTCTGCTTAAGCGGAACATAGATACCAAGAAAAGGATCTAAATGATGCCTCATGCCTGGCATACAAAATATATTAGCAAGACAACTCCCCCAAAGAACAATTATTAGTTCTTGACTTTTTAAATAACTTTGCAACAATACTAACATGGTAACCCTTCACACACACCTTTTACAAAAGGAAAGAATATATTTGAGCATGTAGGTCCTGCCACTTTTGTAGTTTAGTCAACTTCTTCAATGGTGGGGCCAGAAGTAGCTCCTCCTGCTCCGGGAGCACCTCCAGCTCCAGGGAAGCCACCAGGCATTCCCCCAGGGACACCTCCTGCACTTTGGTACAGCTTGGTCATGATGGGGTTACACACTTTCTCCAGCTCCTTCTGCTGATGCTCAAACTCATCCTTCTCTGCTGTCTGAAGAGTCGAAAAATAAAAGGAAGGCGACATTAATATTCACTTTAAATTCAGTACGTCAATAACTCAAGTTTAATCTGCAAAAGCCAACAAACCGACCTGATTTCCATCCAACCAGCAGATGACCTCGTTACACTTGTCCAGAATCTTCTTTTTGTCCTCCTCGCTGATCTTGTCCTTCAGCTTGTCATCCTCCACTGTGGACTTGATATTAAAGGCATAAGACTCCAGGCCGTTCTTGGCTGCAACCTTCTCTCTCTGCACATCATCCTCGGCTTTGTACTTCTCTGCCTCGTGGACCATACGCTCGATATCCTCCTTGCTCAAGCGGCCTGGTTAGCAATGAAAAATATCAATTTAATGTAAACAAATAAGACTATGCCTCATATTCCACAAGAGCTTGTAGGCTTTTCGGGCTACCTTTGTCATTGGTGATTGTGATCTTGTTCTCTTTGCCTGTGCTCTTGTCGACCGCAGACACATTCATGATGCCGTTGGCATCGATATCAAAAGTAACCTCAATCTGAGGAACTCCTCGAGGAGCTGGTGGAATTCCAGTCAGATCAAATTTACCCAACAGGTTGTTGTCTTTAGTCATGGCCCTTTCACCTTCAAACACCTGCAAATATCAGGTTAACCCATATAAGAGGTCTGGTTTTTTGTCCTTTTCTTTGTTAAATGCAAAGGAAAAACTCTTAGTTTTCTTACCTGAATGAGCACACCCGGCTGGTTGTCCGAGTAGGTGGTAAAGGTCTGGGTCTGCTTTGTGGGGATAGTGGTGTTTCTCTTGATCAGCACTGTCATGACTCCACCAGCAGTCTCGATGCCCAGAGACAGCGGAGTCACATCCAACAGTAGCAGGTCTTGGACATTCTCAGATTTGTCCCCACACAAGATGGCTGCCTGCACAGCTGCAGATCAAACATGTGGAAATGAGCTGTGGAAATTATCTACCGTTTGGTTTTCAGACACACAAGGCTCATACCTGCACCATAGGCAACCGCCTCATCAGGATTAATGCTTTTATTAAGTTCCTTTCCATTGAAGAAGTCCTGCAGCAGTTTCTGGATTTTGGGAATACGTGTGGACCCCCCCACCAAGACGATGTCGTGAATTTGAGCTTTATCCATCTTTGCATCACGGAGAGCTTTTTCTACAGGCTCAAGTGTTCCACGGAACAGGTCTGCATTCAGCTCCTCGAACCTTGCCCTGGTGATGGAAGTGTAGAAATCGATTCCTTCATACAGGGAATCAATTTCGAGGCTGGCCTGAGTGCTGGAGGACAGGGTTCGCTTGGCCCTCTCACATGCTGTCCGCAGACGTCGCACTGCCCTCTTATTATCACTGATGTCCTTCTTGTGTTTGCGCTTGAACTCGGAAATGAAGTGGTTCACCATGCGGTTGTCAAAGTCTTCCCCACCCAAGTGTGTATCGCCAGCTGTTGACTTCACCTCAAAGATGCCATCTTCAATAGTCAAGATGGAGACGTCAAATGTGCCACCACCAAGGTCAAAGATGAGGACATTTCTCTCAGATCCAACCTGAAATTACAAAATGACATGACTGAGACTTCGAATTTATTCAATAAAACAACTGAAGGGACCAGTAAATGCTCAAGGGTAGGATATCATGTGTTTATAAATTTGTGGAATTGTGTGACCCAATAACATCACCTTTTCTATAAGTCAAAGTTGAAAAGAAAATATATAAATAAAAAAAAAAAAAAAAAACCAACCCAAAATTAAATTAGAAAAATAAACAAACAAAAAAAATTGGAAAGCCATAAGGCAAAATGGTCCTAAATGTTGGTTGAAACTAGTCATAGAGCCTTATCTGACATTTTAATGATAATCTCCACAATAACCTTTCACATAAAGACTTCACTAGAATTAAAAAGAAAAAACCAGAACACTACAGAGACCAAGTGTTCATCTTACCTTTTTGTCCAGGCCATAAGCTATGGCAGCAGCGGTTGGCTCATTAATGATACGAAGGACATTAATGCCAGAAATGGTCCCTGCATCCTTGGTTGCCTGACGCTGGGAGTCATTGAAGTAGGCAGGTACGGTCACTACAGCATTTGTTACAGTCTGCGAACAAGGAACACTTGCAGGTTAAAGATTATGATGAAACACTGTGACAACACATTTTAACCATTTTACATCAAATAAGTACCAGCAAACACAGGACATAGTGTTCAGCTTCCTCTGTTACTGTTTGGTATGGAAAAGTACCTTGCCAAGGTAGGCCTCTGCAATCTCTTTCATTTTCACCAGCACCATGGAGGAGATTTCTTCTGGGTAGAAGGTTTTGGTCTCACCCTTATATTCCACCTTTACTTTTGGGCGTGAAGCATCATTAATTACTGTAAAAGGCCAGTGCTTCATGTCCGCCTGGACAACGCTGTCATCAAAACGACG
The DNA here is from genome assembly GCF_933228915.1 of Telmatherina bonti. Taxonomy (NCBI): domain Eukaryota; kingdom Metazoa; phylum Chordata; class Actinopteri; order Atheriniformes; family Telmatherinidae; genus Telmatherina; species Telmatherina bonti. The sequence continues at coordinate 26,410,670 of NC_136627.1, read as the reverse complement.
TCCAATAAGACGCTTGGCATCTGAGGGGAAATAAAAGATGCTATTGATAAGTAGAGACAAGAGTCATTTATACTTGAAAAGACAGTGAAAGGAGAAAATAAATCATACCAAATACTGTGTCATTGGGGTTCAGGGCCACCTGATTCTTGGCTGCATCTCCAATCAGCCTCTCTGTGTCGGTGAAAGCAACATAACTGGGTGTGGTCCTGTTTCCCTGGTCGTTGGCAATAATTTCTACTTTGCCATGCTGAAACACTCCCACACAGGAGTAGGTAGTGCCCAGATCAATTCCAACTGCTGGTCCCTTGGACATGGCTCCTGAGGAGAGAAAAAAAACCAAAAAAACCAATGAATTGTAAAATGAGTGACATTTTATGTGGCTCAATGACCCTCCTGGTATGTTTTGTAGGCAGATGTCATCATGCACATTTGTGGTATGGGGTAACAAGGCTATAAACGGAGTCTGAGCTTCTCAAACAGAAGCGTAAACATTGTTAGTCTGTTAGGGAAAGTCCACAGCACCTGTTTTTATGCCTCAAACATAAACTGCCTTCATTATGGTGACGGACTACATTGATGTTAAGTCTGAGAAAACAAGTAACTTTATTTTAGAAGGATCTGTTTCTTACCATGTAGGTTTCTATCGTATTTAATATTTTATGACAGCAAGAATATTAAAACACTTTCTGGTTACCATTATACAATATGTATTCTAATATACAATTTTGAGGTAAATCTAAAAAAGGCATTATAAAGGGTTCATCGGGACACAATGCTGAGGAACCTGAAAAAGATTTGAAATCAGCTTTTCCTTCTTTTAAATAGCTTGTTTACTGTTGCTACAGTGACTGTTTATCAACACACTGTCATACTGGCTTTATGCTGAACCAAAAGGGAATCATTACTAACACTGGTATTTCTCAAACAGGGTTGCAAGGCTACAGCATACAGAAGACGAACCATCAAACTCTGCTGACTTCTCTTAGGGCCAATCACATTCTGTAGCTGCAATCTTCTCATAAAAAGAAAGTTTTGCAACCAAATGAGTCACCATCTGCTGGCCATGAAAAATAATGCATGTTGTCTGCTGACTTCACTTCAGATTTTTTCATTTGTTTTTGTTGAGTACCACAACACTGTGGTAAAATCAGCAAGAGTTTTTGAATGATCAGAGGGGATGATTATCAGTTTTTCCATTCAGCTCAGCCTTTGAAATGTTATCTATATTACATGTGAGGGTATCCGTTTGAGCTCTGGAAAACATCTTTTACAATAATAAACTGATGTGCAATAAATCCAAATTTATCATTTAACCAGATTCAGTGAGAATTTTGAGACATCTGCTTTTTTTCCCATCCACTCAAGTCTTTTGCTTTATTGTGAAGTTGTGCAATACAAATAAAGCTGAACTGAATTTAACTGTATGATCTCCGAGGCCTGACGTTAGACTGTTTCTGCTATTGTGCATTTCTTCGGTCTGTGTGTGTGTGTGTGTGTGTGTGTGTATATAATATATATATTTCTTTTCCATTTTTAAGTTCTTCTGTAAATGGTCTATGACCAAAAGCTTGATAGATTATACTTACACATTGCATGAGTGTGAGTGGATTTTTTTGTCCAGCCCTATTCATCTACCAAACCCCTACATCTTATCCAGATTAGCAGTGTTCTTTAACATTTAACAGATTCACAGATTCAAACAATTTAATGATTTAAAGTAATTAAATGCATTAAACCCCAAAAAATGCAAGTCACAGCCCACATACAAATTTCTGACTGTAGAAAAGTAGCATTCAAGTTAAGCAAAAGTAAAAAACTGATGTCTGTCAGACCAATCTTCTTGAAAGGAAGGGTGGGGGGAAAAAAACAACAACAAAAACTGCTTTAAGCTACATTTATCTAGGAGCTGCTGGTTGGGGTCGCTATGCTTTCATGACAAAATATGCATAATTATCACATTGATCGATTTAAACTATCCAACTTGATTCCTAATATCACATACTTATAAAAAGCAATGGCAGTTATAAAAAATGACTTAGATTTAGGAGCCTGGGTGTGATGACACCAGCAGTAAGCAGCAGGATGAAGCAGCATCTCAGTGATGCTGCAACATGAGCCTGAGCTGCCAACAGCAGCAGGAGGGCGTGTCACCACGTGTTTTAGAGAGCTGCGAACTTTCCGGATCTTTCCTGATTGTCAGCTGATTTTATATCGATAGAAATGTCAAGAAAGGTCCCTGGCGTCAGCAACTTTCCAAACATACCTACCTAGAAATGGGATAAGAGATGCAGTCTGGGTGTAATCTCACCGTGGCATCCAGCGTCGAAAACAACTTATCAGAGAAGCAAACTTTTGCAGCCTTATTATCACGACAGGATAGTCTGTCTTAATACTGGTAAACGTAAAGTTAGAATTTGAGGAGATTAAATAAGATTTTTTTTTTTTTTTTTTTAAATCAAATAAGCCAAAGTTTACATTAAACGAAACACTTGTCAACTTTAACGTTAACGTTCAGAAACTCGTACTACTATAAAGTTCACGTCCACCTCGCGGGCTACAAATATTTATTGTTAAAATTAACTTTTACCTACCGCCACACAGCTCTGTTTAATTTAAACACTCTCTTAGTTTCTGATTGCAGCAACTGGTGCAACTGGCTGCCTTGTAGCACTGGGAGTGGTGGGAGTCTCGAGCGCCGTCGGTGTCCGTTTACTAGACGTCCAATCGCCAGTTGTGTCAGTTGGAGCGGCCGCTCGTCTTAAAAAAAAACCCTCCCCACCCAGAATTCTCTAGAACGCAGGAGTACCGAGGTTGGCCAATCATCTTTCAGCAATTTTCCTGCCTCCTCAGACTGTCCAATTGAAAAAATCCTTTGCCTGATTTCCACAACTGTTGCTACCAGGAAAACAGAACAAGTTTGTTTTAAGTGAGGATTCTAGAAAAAATCTGTCAGAAGATAAAAATGATCTATTAGCATAAAATAAATATGTTTCATTTCAACTGTTTTACTACCCCTGTGCCAATTTTTGAGGGAGTACAAAAGTTGTCAGGATTGGTTGTGTAGGACCTGCAGCTCTTGCCTGAGAAAATATCTGTTAATATTGAAAAGTTTCCAAATTAGCTACAGAATTATTCTCCACAGACAATGTTAGCATAGTGTAGGACTAGGTCATTGCTATGCAATGGTCATTTTGAAATAACCTCATAGACTTGAAATGTTGCATTGATTACATTTTTTTTTTTTTTTTTTTTGATAATCCCCCTGGGACATTTGGGTACAGCAAATAGAGGTAGGGCTGATAGGTGTGCTGCTGCTATATGATACTGAACAGTTGTCAGTCAGATGTGTCCAGCTCCTAAAGGTATGGATTGAAACCAAGTTAATACCTCTTTAACCAATATCATATTTAGAAAAAAAAAAATACAGTTTTACAATGTGGCATAGGAAGTTGTAGTGGATAGTAAATCAAATGCCACCAGTGGAGTGGGTGGGTAATAATGTAATTTAATTCATCCAGCTGTGACAGAATGACAAATAAATTACATTAAAATGGAATAAATACAAATGCATCACTTATTTTATTTATTTGTTTTCACATGGAGTTTTATGGTTACTGCTCTGGCCCTGGATAGTTATCTCTACACATGATGGCCCCTCCATCCAGGCTGACTCAGGCCCTTTCTGTGTCTGTCTGACCTGCATCGTCCTTGCTCCAAACTATGACTTCTTTTTCATGACAACATTCTCTATTTCATCACCTGTCAAACATATTGTGACAAAAGTATAATTTAATTGTGATAAACTACTATTTATGTAGTTGAATAGTAACTGAAATGTTGAATAAATTAAAATGTGGATAACCTAGTTTAACAGTTTGTCTGGTTTAGTTTAAGATAACACAGGCATGTTCACTATAATCTGTAGAGATGGCATTAATCAGCATATTTTCAGTTTAAGGTCTTTGGACATAAATCTATAGTAAAGAATAAGTGTCTAATTTCTTTCTCTTTATTTCTCAAACCACACAAACATTTTCCATGCTAATTAAGGCAAGTAGATTTTAACACTTTGCACAGGTGTTAGCCAACTTCATGCAATTCAAAACTTCTTATGACAAAAGTCTCCATCATGCAAAAGTGCAGCAGCTCATCTTTTCCTCTGTCATCAGCAAATGTTTTCAAAGCTTCTTCAAACCAAATGCAGGGAACCAATCAAAAGATCAAACTAATGTCTTGGGTGTATTCACTTGCAGTCGGTAGGGGCATACCTGTCAAGTTCTGGGTTTTAAAATATGGGAAATTCTCTGGCAACCAACCAGACGGTCATGGTGTGAATAGGACAGGTGTGGCCAATCAGACAAGGGAACTACCTCCCTTGTGCCCCCACGGCAAAGCCAGCAATGATTACAGTAAAAGTGAAATACAGTCTGCTCACTGTGTTCTGGTGAAATAGTGGTGAGCACACATTTTTACTTTTTACTTGGCGTGGTAGTCACACTGTGACTATGTATGATCACCAGAAAAGTCCTACTTGATAGATTGATATTTTGATTGATAGATTATAATAAACACTGAGTTCACAGGCTGTATTTCGAAAAGAAAATGGTCAAATAGGTCACAGATGATCAAGTTTATAACTTACATTGGGATTGGTTTACTTTTACAATGCAGTACATGTGTCCTGATATGACCTCTAAAAAACAGGGCATCTCCTCTCACAACATCTTACAATGCTGGCACTACTCGGGTGTTGCATGAATCTAGTTTTACGTGTGACTCATAGTACAGAGCAGTCTATTTACAGGCAATAGTTCTGTGAAATCCTATCATAAAATAAAACTAAACAATTTAATAGTTTAAAGTTAAGATGACCCTATAGAAGTGTTTGAGAAAGGAAGAGAAATTTCATATTCTAAAATTAAACAAAAGGTATTATGTGCATGTTTCTACTAAAGTGGAGCAGAAAAAGTACTTTTTTGGGGTCACATTGATTGTTGTCATAATTTCTATTGTGGGGAAAAAACTATTTTTCATGTTGCAGTTGGCTTTCGGGGCTTGAAAAACCAAAGAAATTAAATAATTTATACTTTTATTGCTAAATAATCAAACTTAAAAAATATCCTTATATTGTATTAGCCTGCAATGGACTGCCGAGCTGTCCAGGGTGTACCCTGCCTTTCGCCCTAAGACAGCTGGGATAGGCTCCAGCTTCCCCGCGACCCTGAATAGGATTAAGCGGTTAGGAAAATGAATGACTGAATAAATATTAGATTTTATGCCTCTACATCATTAATGCAAAAACAAGCTATTTAAGTGTTGCTAAAAGTATTACAAGAAAAACATTTGCCACAATTTTGTGATTACAGGCTAATAATCTTACCTAATATATTCCCAAGAACAGCTTTCATAAACAGCCATTGAAGTGTTATGAAGTGTTTTTTTTTTTTTTTTCATTGCATACCTATAACAAAACTATCCCCTGACACATGCATTAGTGCTGTTCTTGCTTCATTGTAAATATCAGTACTGTCTTTGTTGTCCATTGAAAGTCTATTATTTCTCATGTTTCTGTCATTTACATTTAGGACACATGAGACATATGGTACCTATACTTTTTCACATAGTGTAAAGGATGTTTAAAAAAAGAAAAAAACAGGGCACAAAGAGAAAGCTTCCAGAAACTGCAACCCTGGGAAATACTGATTTACTTTAGGTTTCATGTGCATCATTGCAAGGTTTCATCATACTTCCTGAATATATTCTTGAGGATCAGTTGGGTGTGAAATTAAATTGACTTCGAGTTTGGGATTTTCTTCATTGCATAGCTTGTTTTGTGTGGCATGATCAATAATGAACCATGATATTAAAAAAAAAAGCTAGCTGAAAGGTCAAGTCACACCTTGATTAACAAGTGGATAGATGTTTATTTTTGCCATCACTTAATCTGAATTCAGCTTGAATCAGTATGCACTCGAAAAGGATCACTTTATTCACTGCAGTGTGTTTCATGCTGCCACACAATCAACTGTGTGTGAAAAACTTCAAGACAGTCTGATGCCTCTTACTTTGTGGGACACTATTGCATATTCAAGCAAATCCGAATTTACTGCACAGTCACTTTGTGATTGCATAAGCTATGCTTTTAAAATCACATATTATTTGAGTTGAGAAGTGACCTGGAAATGCTGTGTGACTGAATGTGGGTGGGAAGTTATCCATTTACAATTTCGGATGCATTTAGCAAACCAGAGTTAGCAAATTATGCTGTATTTTTATATGTTTAAATACTTTTTACAAACCTGGAAAACAAAGTCTTGGAGTTAGTCCTTGTTGTTTCAAGCTTCTCCTGTTTGTGTGTACTTGATAGGAACTGTTGACTTCAAATGATGTTAAACAAGATTCATTTATAGGTCTTCTCTACATAGAGATTGTGCTTTGAAACCACATCATGTGAGTCAAGGTCGTTTTCATGAAATGCAGACAAGTTGATGCAACTCCTCTAAGATTTTTTTTTTCTTATTGTTATGGCTGCCTGTATTGTTTTTCAGTTTACTAATTCTGAACCTTCAGCTGGGATTCCTGCTCAAACACAACTCTGATTGCTGCCTTCTGGCTGGGATTGGTCCTTCATGTCACCTGCTCATCTGCACCCTGCCCATTGGATAATTGGAACTCCGGACTCAGCTGACTCCACTAATCACCAGGACTTAAAAGACACCAGGAGTCTTTCATTCAAGGGCTACCACTGGCTCAGTCGTGGTCTGCCCTCAGCCTGTGTTGTGGCTCTAACGTGTTGTAGTTCTGGAAGGACTTTTTGACTTTGTATAAAATCCAGTCCTGTTGTGTCTGTTAGTTTTTGTTTTGGAATAGTTAAACCAATGCTGTATTTTGTTGGATAACCACTTTACGGGCTTGTTTTGCTTTTGGTTTGGCTATTTTGAGGCCATTCCTGGCCTATTCTTGCCTTGTCTTCCTCCTTGGACAATAAATCTGTCTTGGTCCACATGTACACCTGGCCACAGGTTTTTCTTTTGTGCGGCTCAATTGCCCTAGCAGTCTGGGTCGTAACACTTATTGACCCACATACTTGTATAGAGTCACTTTGACACTGATATATCAGTGATAAGGCAGGTCAAGTATCTATGGGTCATCAAAACCTCCGATGGGCGTTGGTTTGCTCAGAAGAGAACAACATGTCCTACTTGATTTAATCTTTTCTGATGTAAACATTTAATAATTTGTGTTTATGTTACAGTTTATTAGCTTGACTTTCAGATACAAACTGAGGTTTAATTCCTTGTCAAATCACACTCAAGTTATGGCAAAATCCCAGCTGAATCTTATTGTGGATTTCCTAATGAAGCACGTACACGTGTATAAAAACATTTGCTTTATGTAGAGGTCCTGAACCAAATCAGCCAAGCGTGTTAGCCTTTGGTAAATGTTTTTTCCCCAGAGTGACCACATTAAAGGCCTTTGGGTCTAAATTTGAGAATAAGTACCCTGAGTAACACTGATGGCATTGCTAGCAGACAAATGTTGTTTAGTGACAACAATGAAGAGATTAAAACTGGCATTTGATATGAGATACACCAAAGTAAGTCTATCAGGGACCTTATTCAGGATGTATCCTCAGGCTGTATTATGGTACCATTCTTTTGGGTCCCAGGAGTCCCTCTGTGTCTAAAATGGGTGTGTCTTTTGTTTGGACAGGATACAAAAACAGCACTGACACTATTTTAAGTGTACAAAAAAACAAAACAAAAAACATTATAAAACTTGCACTATGAACAATAAACATGAGACTTTAGCACACCAAAATATCTCGAGGGAAAACACTTGAGATCTGATCTGTGATCCTGGTTTTTCATACGCCTGTGACAAGTGCAGCATTGTTTGTGTGTATACGTTATACGTATTTTCTTAGACACACAAGGAAGCAATCAAGAATCTGTATAGCCAGAAAGGTTGTACTTAATGAATATAATAAAGGAATTACACGACAAACACATTGTCTGTATCAGTATACATTTCACTTATAATAGCATCTAGAAATTAATAACAAAATTGAATTATTTCTTTAAAATGACTGCAGTGAGCAAGATCTTTACACCATCATCACTTTAATTTATTTCTAAGCACCTTTTTCCAACAAGTACTGAGTTAACAAAATATATCTTTTGTTTTGCATCATTAATGCCAAAAATGATTAATTTGAATTTTTTTAACTTTCCAAGAAAAACTGAAACTTTAAAAAAAAATCTGTTATTCACAACATAACAAAAAAAACAAAACAAAAAAAAAACCAAATGAAAAAAAAGTTTGGTACACCAAAAAAAAAAAAAAAAAAAAAAAAAAAAAAAAATTGTAGCAATTACTATTTATTCAGATGACAATGATTTTATTATCATATATTAAACATTAAATCTATTTTCAGCTGAATACCAACATGCTACTGCTGATACAAAATATGCCATTTGTTTTCATTTGTGAGAGTTTTAGGTAATAAAATAAATGCATAAAACATAATCAAATACATTTTACCGTGTGAAAATAGAATTATTTAATTTTCTACTCAGTAAATGTGAATAATTTTTCTTTAAATTGATGAAAATTGTATTTTAATCATTTTAGATTTTTTTTTTACTCATTACTATATTTTCTTATTATTTTAAAAGCATTTCTTTACAGTTTGAGTTTTATTCCTATTTCATACTGCTTTTGTAATAAAAAAAAATAAAATAAAATTTAAAAAAAACAAACCTGAATGCACACTTTACAATCATGATTTTCCTTTAAGGGGCAAAAAGTATTTCCATCAGTATTGATTAAAAAACTTTGGTATCCATCATTCCACACCACCACAATCTACAACAAGGACATTTGAAAGTCAATTGGACTGGATAAATGTGGCCAAATGGCAACTAAGAGAGGGACGGTAGTCCATACAGGAAATATTGCATCACAGAGGACAGAATGACTGATGCTGAAGAGAACTACCAGTACCTCAAAATACCACAAGCAAATGGTAACCATGAAGACACCACAAGGAACACTGAATTGGTCAAATATCTGCAGCGAGTAAGGCGGGTCCTGAGAAGTCAGCTCAGTGGCAAGAAAAAGAATTTGGGTAAAAGGATTTGGGATTTGCAAGCAAGCCAGCTAGCATGGCTGGCTTGCTAGTGAACAGATACCCTGCTGGATAATAAGGTGGCCAAAGGTGGAAGTTCAGACCACAGAGGCTAAAACATAAAAGTTGCTCACGATACTAGAAGGGTTTCACCCCAAATCGAGTGTCCAGAGGCACTCGGGCTCAGCACCCTAGATCATCAGTGCCACTATCCAAGATGAAACATCAAAGCATCAGGAAGACCATCCCAAGGGATGAAGAACTTTGTGAATATTTCAGGCAATGGAAACTGGATGAGAAGGAGTTTCAGAGTTCATCACAGGAGGAAAAACCACTGCACCAACAGATAAGTGAATTGGTGGATAATAAATAAATCCTACTAATGGCCAGAGATGGTTGGACTGAATGGCAGAGGAGCTAATCATGGCAGCACAGGAGCAAGCCTTGAGCACCAGAGCAACAGAGGATGAGACCTACCACACTTTGCAGTTTTTTCCTCAATAAGTATTGAAACTTAGCGATGAATATGAATATGATGGAATGAGCAGAAATAAATTCTACTATTCTAAATTACTAGTATGACCAAGCTGCAGACATACGGCCAAAAGACAAAACATTTTAAATTATGCCAATAGAAACCATGACAATCTTTTTGTGATATAAGTAATTCAAAGGAAGTTAATCAGATTTTAAATCTAGTAAGTGAAGATTATTTCAGATGAACTGAATTAAAGCAAAAAAAAAAAAAAAAAAATTAAAGTTCAATTTAAAAGTGAAATCATGTGTTTTTATGTCAGGGGATGGTAGCTCATGCCTGAGTTTTCACTTAAGAATGCCCCTTTAATTGCTACTTATTATACTCGACTAACTTTATGAGCCAACTGTATACTTCTCATTTAAAACACTTAATTTAACAACGACTTTTGTCGTACTTTTACTGTAGTGGAATAACATTACACTACTGACTACTTGTTTTGTAAGAATCAGCGTATTTGTATAAGCACTAGATATTGCTTCCACTAAGAATAGTTTATGACAAAACCTTTACATTACCAATTTCTGGTGAAAATATTTTGCAGTTGGATTTCTAGTCAAAGTGGAAAAAGTGTTTTGTTTTGTTTTGTTTTGTTTTAATAAAAATGTATGCAATACTCAGAACTCAGTTCAGGTTACTTGTGCTCCCTCCCTGCCTCCCTCACCTGGCAATATAAATGGAGCGATGTGCTGACGGAGAGCATGATGCAGTATGTGGACGTACAGGTAAGTCCCAACAAGATCTAATCTGTAGGTCTGATATTTTAGACAATATTCTTTATGATGTGTAAGATTCAAACCCAATGTTAAAATTTGACATTAATGGAATAAATATGGTGTTTGTATTATTAATCAAAAGAAAATGGCATTTTAAATAAAATGACAAATCTGAGAGTATTACGTTTTCTTAATATGCTAACATTTTAAAGTTTTAATGAGAAATTATCGTTTGAGATATAATTGAATTTGTTATTGAGAATTTTTTTCTTTGAACTTAACTACAATGCACATATGTTCTGTTTCTGCGAGTGACTGCTTACCGTTTGTTGCATAATGGCCTCATGTAACTCTATTACCTTTCTGGGCTTTTCACTTTTGTACAGAAAGGTTGACTTGACTCCTTTTCCATCCCCAAAAAATGTGGCCATTATTTAAAAGTTTTCTTTCAAAGCACGTCTTTTTGAAAGAAATGGGTCCATGCTTTGTTCTCCTGTTTTCTCACAGGTCCCCACTGACAACAATGAAGCTGGTCATCCTTTTGTGCCAGCTTGGCCTAATTCTTCGGGCTGATGCACAGATACCAAATGAATGTATTGTTAGTGACACAAACAGACCTCCAGGTTTGAATTATTTCCCATATTTTTCGCTTTGCATTTTGTCCTTTTCAAACTTCTGCTTTGATTTGCTTCTTGTATTTTTATGTCTTCCAGAAAACTCTGATATAACTGTAGTCTGCGGCACCCAGTATGTCGACCTGTCCATCTACATTTGTCCAGTGTACCACGCTCTTTACAACGAGTCACATATGGTTCTCAATAATCAGAACAGACTTGAGTGTTCTGGGAGAGCCGACTGGAGCGTCACGCCACCTGTTTTAAAATTCAGATTCCCTATTAATGAAAGTTCCCTCTCAGTCTGCGGCAATAACTACAAGGTATACCGTTCAATACCTTCTGCTACTGATCTTATAGATGATTTATTGAATGATTCAAGCACGTTGGAAGATTAATATAAAATAAAATTATTTTTAACTGGAGGAAAGTTTAGTTCTGGTTCTGTCATGATAATATATTTCATTTTAAATCTGTGCATATTTTACTAAAGTTCATGTTTCCATTTTTTTTTTAATTAGATAAGCAGTAAAGTTGGAACTGGAGAGTTTGCTGATTTCTCAAATGTCCAGTTTGTGAACATCTCTGGCACGGTTACATCTAAAGACCCTTCTGCGGGTATGATCACCTATCGCCCGCAGATCTTGTACAAGTTCTCCTGTAACTATCCGATGCAGTACCTGCTCAACAACACAAAACTTGGCGTGTGAGTATAAAGTGTGACAGTAAAAACTTAAGTGTTTTGAAACACCACTGAAACTGTATATACTTTAAAAATATCATGGATTTTTTTTTTATTCAATGCAGATCAGGCGTGAATGTTGCCATCAGAGACAACAACGGTAGCTTCATCAGCACGCTGAGTATGCAGCTCTACAAAGTGAGACCTGTTCAAGCTTACAGGATCATTATGCATTTATTATAAGCTTTTACATAACTTTATTTTCTATTTTCTTTTCTGTGGAACAGGATGCTCAGTACCAAGAGATACTAACAATTCCACAAACAGGGCTCAACCTTAAAACCAAGATTCATGTTGCAGTTAAAGCTACCAATCTGACAGAGAGGTACTTACACCTTCACAGTTTATTCCAAATCAGGGCTATCAGTACAAAGATTATTTTAAATTCTGCTTCTGTGTTCTTAAAGGTTTAACCTGCTGTTGGACAGATGCTATGCTACAACAAGTCCATTTCCAATGCAAACGGCCTATTATGACCTCTTTGTGGGGTGAGTTGCATAGATAAAACCATACAAAGTAAAACCTTTTACCCACACTGACACCTAACTCCAAGGGAACTCATGTACTTCCATTTTACAATAACCCATTTATCTTTCATTGCACCCAAGGTGCGAGCGTGATGAGCAGACTAAAGTGGAGCTCAATGGGGTTTCACAGAAAGCACATTTCTCCTTTGAGGCGTTCAGATTTGTGATGCACAAAAATCTTACAGTTTCCACCTTCTACCTGCACTGTGCCACCAGACTTTGTGAAGCATCCACCTGTAGCTCATTGGTGCCTGTGAGTAAAGTTGGCGTATTTTTAGAACTTATTCAGTTTTCAATACACAATGCTGACTGTTTGCGCTAAGGTCTGTTCACTATTACTCCTTTTTTATAGGTCTGTGGATCTAAAAACAGAAGGAGAAAGAGGGAGGCGGATGATGTGCCAATCAATGCTACAATCAGCTCTCCTCCAATACTTGTGGGCGAACAGACCTCTGGTATGTCTGCAGAGCAGGAAAACCACAAATAAAGATATCTATTTAGTAAAGCAAATAAAGTCTTAAAATGTGAACATAACAGTAAGTCATGAGCAAATAGAAAATTATGTCTGTTATTCTCATCAATTGAGGAACTTTAGTATATTATATTATATTATATTATATTATATTATATTATATTATATTATATTATATTATATTATATTATATTATATTATATTATATTATATTATATATATACTATATACAATATATACTAACCATATATTATCAACTTCATTGGGAAATTTAAGGAAAGTTAGATTGCATTCTTTAAATCTGTTAGGATTGTACTTTATTTTAGCAGTTTTCCTTGGATTGAGAAATTAGCTATTCATCTACTGTATCATCACTCACAATAGACCAAAAAGTCCTCATTTTAAACTTTGGTCCTTTGATGCTGCATTTAAAAAAAAAAATTTTTAAATGTAAAAATAGAGAACATAAGACATTTTTGATCACTTCATTATAATATTGAGTTTGATGTTTATGATAACACAGTTGCTCTGGTTCAAAGCTTGAGAGCATTATGTCTTACAATCTCAATATTGTTTAATTTAACCTTTTGAAAATCAATTTGAGCATAAACTATTTATTAAATATTTATACTTCAAACCTACTCCTTTCTGGTGTCTTGACACCCAAAAGAGATGAAAATTTATCCTCACATCTTCTGTTGAGAAAGAGACGGTAAAATAAGAAGAGAGAAGTTGCAGGAGGAGGAGATGCTGCAGTGTATATAAGTTCTAGTAAATTCCCATTTGATTCTCAAGTCTTTTCATGCTATGTAGAGCACCAACTGATATGTCTGTGTAATCAGTGACTAAATAGTAGTTTCCGGTGGTCTTTCTGTTATTTTAACATTAATAATTGACTTGAAAATTGTATCTTACACTCAAGGCTGAAGTCATGGTAACTTTGCATTTACTAAAATACTGGTGCAGAAGGGTGATTGGTAACGGATCAGGCCACTAAAGATGACCAGATCTGAATAGGATGACTTTTAACACTCATATTCATTGTTTCAGAGTAAAACTAAGCAAATGGTGCTCAGTTAGATGCTTTAAGTGAACTTAAACTAAAGTAAGCAACTGGTAAGTTAAGGAAGGAAGATTTGGAGGGGTCGTTGGATTGATTTTTGTTGTTTTTACTCAACAAGTCAAATTATTTTACTTTGTTTTCAAGTTTGGCAGTAAGCTAAGCTCACCTAAAGGTACACTGGTTTAATGGGAAGGTTAAATACACACATAGTTTCTCTGGTAAAAACAGGATCTCAGGAAGCAGCTGAAGATGCATGTTTTTATTGAAGCATGTCACTGAAAGCTATTTTAGCCTTCAAGAACAGATATCAGTACATTCTTTTATGATTTTATATATTAAAAAAACAACTCTCTGATTGGAATAAAAAAAAAAAAACATCTTAATATGGGAGCAAACAGCTATTTGATATGTGAGTTTTAAATTCATATCCTCAACAGAGTGTAAAGTCTCTCTTTCTTGATGTGACTCATGTAAATACATTTAAACTGCTTTTAGATATAAAATGCTTTGGAAGGCTCCAAAGTGAATACAGGCTATGGTAATGGCTCAGATTATTTTGGAGTTAAATTGTATTGATGCATTAAAGTAGACCCAGAGACACTGAATTTAACAAGGTCTTTCAATGTAACAGGAAAGTTGAATTCGAGAATTATTGAAGCACTTATCTAACTCTTATCCAAGAAAGTGAAAAAGCATTTTTACCACAAACTTGTCCCTGAAGCAGACAACTTGCTCTGTAAAAGAAAAAGTGACTAGTAGCAAAGTTTAATTGGTTTCTTGGTTTATTTTTTCAGGAGATGCTAAACCTTTTGCAGCTTCTCAAGGTAAGAATCTGAATTATATCTCAAGATCCTCATTTCTGTATGCATGTACTCTGATATGAACCCTTACGGGCTTCTTTTTGGTTCTTGCTCATTTTGCAATGTTTGACTCTGATATTAATTCTCATTTTCTTTCCTGGGCCAACAGCTGCATCATCCGAGGTCAACTACAGCAGTCCTTTGGTGGCTGTCATCATCTGCATTGTCATCATTGCTATTTTCATTGCTGCCCTGACTGTTTATTTTGGGCTCTACATAAAACGAAGAAGAAATCACATTCCATAACATCTTCTGACTGAGAATGGAGCCCTTTTATTCAACCCCCAAACAGTGAACGTAATGCATCTACAAAGCATGACCCTTTTTACATTAGATAGTCATAAGGGACACTAGAAAGGACGCATCTACATGTTGCATTTCATTACTGTAGGCTTATCATTTCACCAACATAATGTCACAATACAGGGGTCACCAGCTTTCTTCACACAATGTTATAATCAGTACAAATCACATAGTTAATATGAAGATGAGGGCTTTATATATCTGTATTATAATGGTATATTGTAATTAAATGTTAGTTTTATTTAGCTTCTCAGCCTCACATTGAGATGTTTTGGTAATCAATTAGAACTGTTCTTTGGGATTGTTTTCACTGAGGAGAATGTTTTATTGTTTGTATAAAATAGTGATCATTGGACCAATTATGTGGGAAGTTTGCATGGATCTGACAGTTTGTTTACTGTCTTGTTTTGTCAGTAAAGTACCTTACTATTAAGGTACACAGAAATACAGAATAAATATGAAAATCTTTCATTTTTTCTGGAATCCAGTGTATCTTTGTTATTCGTAATATAGTAGATTTGGTGTCGTTCCTGTCCTGACCTCAGATAACCAAACGAAAGTGTATGATTGAATTAATATATTCTGCATTAATAGACGTGTTTTAATACCTTTCTATATGTGTTAGTGGATTTTATAGTCTATTTCATGCCTCAGAAACAAACTTGCAAACACCTATTATATTATAATATGATAATGACACAATTATAGTTCCTGTTTTGGTCTCCTGTAATATTTGTTGGATGGCCTCTTTGTTTTAAAATGTTCTAAACACTCACATATTCCTTTGTATTACTGTATTGTATTACTGTTAATACAAAGACAGCAATTATATAAATAATTCAGGTATCTCAAATGCATCACAACACTTCCCATGTACAAGGGCATTATGCAAAAGGGTTTAACTGATAACATTGTTTTAAATCAGGTCAGTCTAAATTAATAATGCACCTTATCCATATTACTAGTTTAAAATAATGGTGGATGGGTGGTTTCTGTGGGATGTTAACCTAGAAGACAGAAGATTTTATCCATTGTGAAACTAGAAGTAATAGTTTTCAGGCAAAGTTGGTTAGGTTAAGGGGGAAAGCTTCCTGATTCGGTTTAGGAAAGACCTTGTGTGAGTATAAATGGATCATTTTATGATCTCAACCATGATGATCTCTGGCAGACAGATCAAAAGGATAGGATATAGGATTAATGGGTCAGGATGGTTTGTTGAGCCTAAAATTTTTGACACTTATAAAAATAGAAAGATTATAGTTCACTTTTATTTTTTTGGTTTCACATCTGCCTGAGAAGATGTAATGTTCAGAGTTTCAGTTTTAAGCTGTCTATGAAAGTGTTATCTTTTGACAAATTCTTTTTGAGACAATATTAAATTTTCACCTCAGCCAAGGTGGAGGTCATGTATTTGCCAGCATTGGTTTTGTATGTCCATCTGTCTGTTTGTCTTGACAAATTCTGATTAAATTTTCAGGAAATCTCAAAAATGAACATATCATTTGATTTTGGGGGTGATCCGGATCACTGTCTGGCTCTAGGAATTTTTTTTAAAGGATTCTTTGTTATGGACAGATGTGGGCAATTTTACCATTTGAGCTTCTATTTAAAAAATAATGGCTGCAATCACTGGCTTGGCAAAGCTCTGCCCTCCCTGAGTGCTTCTAGTTACATTGAGTTTATATACTATTTACATCTAGTTGAAAATGCAGAGAATGAAAAAACCTATTAAGTTTGATCCTGATCTGCTGCTAAACCTCGTTTAAAACTTCAGTATGTCGCCCGATAAAGCACAGGTCATCATAAATGTAATAGTCCTAAATTTTCAACCCAGCATGATAAACTTTTATTTATTTTTATTCATAAAGAAAAAAAGGGACATGAGGATTTTTTTTACCCATCAAATTTCTTTAATCCCACTTGTGGTTAACATATTAACTGCCATATAATGTCAAACACAGTTTGCTCTGTAACATTATAGTTAACAATTGTAATAAACTAAACAAATGTTAGTCTGAGAAGCCCGATTTTTAGAGGATACAGCTGCAATAAAGATCACTTGTAAGGACACAACATTGATATGGTTTCAACTGTGAGCACTGTCACACACACCCCAACATCTGTGCCACTACTCTGAAATGCATTATATCCGGTGGTTTGGTCCTAGCAGGAACAGTTTGTTACTGGACTAAGCAGCAGTCTGCTGGGTGAGCCCAGGGACTGACACCAGTCAAAGGTTAACTGAATTCAACTTTGACCACATTACATCCAGTCATGTGTGTAAGAACGTGCTGACAGTCACGTAGGAATCCCTGACTGGATGGTTTCATCTTTGTTTGTGTCTCTATCCACTCATGTCCCAACCAGTCGGGATAGATGGCAGCTCTGTCTAAGTTTAGTTGTGCAGCAGGTTTCTGTCTGTTCTTCCTCTCCACTGTGAGTCGCTGGCCTGTGGATCCTCAACCCACAGGATTTAACTGAAGATTTGAAGCACTGTGTTTCTAGCACTGAGCTAGATTGAACTGGATTACTTTAGACTGAACGGGAATGAACTGGATTCAGTTGGACTTAACTGGACTTGAACTGAACTTGTTGGATTTCTCTTTAAAGTCATCAGAAACTTCTGTTGTGAACTGGCACTAAAGATAAAACTCAAAGTGAATCTGGGTGATGTTATCAGACATACGACTGTACTCGGCACACCTGGTTTTGTTGGGAAGCACCGTGTTGTACTGTAAAAAAAAAAAAAAAAAACAACAAAAAAGGAAAGTAAACTTTGGGTAGCAACATTTTACTCCAGTGTCTGAACTGAATTTTTGTCTTGAGTTTTTAAAGAAATATAGTTTTTTTTTTTTAATGGCTGGCTTAAATGAACGCATAAATCTGTAAAATAATTCATTTACAATGTTTTTATCAGCAGTAATAAAAAATAAATGTCTTTTTATAATTTGGAATACTTATTTTAAAGCAGTTTTTGCAGAATTCAGCATTCTCAGTGGCAGCACATCTTCCACCCATTCATTCGGGGAAGCCATCATACGCTCCCATAGGGCCACTTCATAAGGACCCGAGTCCATCCAGTCCACCAAAGCTCCATAACTTCGGCCTGCAGAAAAACACATCATTAATCCCTGGTAACCTTTGTTTAAAGGAATTCCACATTTTGTTGGAGAATCAGTAAAAGCTTTTAAATATTCTGCCTCATAACTTCATTGCAATTACTGAAAGTCATTCACAATTGATTTGTGATAAATACTTTAATCATGAAACATTATTCAAAGTTTAAATAGATCACACCTTCATTGGTAATCATCAGTTTCTGGTTTCAGATGATATAAATGTTGTTTTGTAAAATTTTAGTCTGCAGTTAGCTACTGTTTTCTGTGGTAAAGTGGACTTCTGGAAAAAGTTGATGAGATGAGATGAGCGCCATTAAATAACTTGAGGCAAAGGTCATGTGAAATATCAAAACACTCCTTGTTGTTAACTTGATGTTAATGCTTTCATTTAAATTATTTGGCTGTATTTAATTATGTAACTGAACATCTCTGGACTTTAGTCTGTTTGGGTGAACTCTTTGCCTTTGAAGAGAGAAGACCATAAAATTATCATGTTAGACTCTAGGAAATAGTAACACAACTTGACCAAGAGGATCATTTCATCACCTGACACACTAAATACATAAGTGCATAACTCGGTGGCTCAGTGTGACTCATAATGACACGACCAGGTTTTTGACCCCACTTGAGCTTAAATGTTTTTGAATCAGCTAATCATGTCTTACTCAAATATAAGATTCTTCCACTGAATACCTGTTCCAGCTCCAAGCCTCAGGCCCCCCAGCTTGTTGCTTGCAAGCCGGTCTCTGTCCCAGACAGTCAGCTCCACACAGGCTTCAGTTAGGTCAGTTTCACTTATGCCATCATACACCATGGTATGATTAAACACTGGATCTGCTGTCCTTCGCAGCACACGTGTTTTCTGTCGACTTTTCCTGCTCGTATCTGGCAGCACGAAGCTTAAAACAAGGCCAGTGACAAAAAGAGAATTACTGCACAGCGTGTAAAATAAATTTCTGACTTACTTAAAGCAGAATGATTCGTGAACACACCACTTAACGTATGGATCAATGGTGGCCCGGATGAGAGGTAGATTCTTGCATTCTTTCACCCAAATGTGAATCTCTCCAGTACTGGAAACTTCTTTGGCAACACCTTTAATTACATTACACAAAATGTTTATTTAAAAAAAAAAAAAAAAAAAAAAAAAAAAATTGGATTTCACTGCCAAAATGCAGTAATCAAATATTATGACTTTTGACAACTAAGTGATAACTAAAATTCACTATTTTATTTATAAAAAATTTAATTTCAAATGAGACAATCAAAATTTTCTTTAAGAACAAAATTGAAATGAAGTGAAGTAAAAGAGTTTGTTTTATTACTTTATTTTCTACCAAGGCTGCAATGAATACACCCCAAATTAAACTCTTACATGGTTCACGCTGATGCAACAAATAAAAAAGAACCTATAAAACCACCGAGTTGTCGTTGAGAAGAATTTTTTCACCCTCATCTTTTATGTGTTTGTTTATTTATTAAAACAACAAAATATGGTCAACTTTCCATTGACCATATTTTACAAAAACAGCAGAGTGACAGGTTTCACCTGTGCTTTGATTCTCTGAATCAGTCTTTTTTACAGAAAAAAATATAACTTCTATTGACACATGGTGTTATAGTAAAGACCACAAGGCTTTCCTGGAGACACTGCTTGGGGCATGTTTTGTTATTATGAACAAGTAAGGCTAGTCCTAGGTTATAAAAAAAAAAAAAAAGGTTAATTGCTGGGAATTCCAGTGAAATGTTTATAATACACACAGAGACACACGTACACACACACACACACACACACAGAGACATCACACCCCACCACCACCATTGTCATTCCTCCCACCAAGGTGAAAGTTATCACTGCCAAATAAAAAGAGTCCTCCAAGAAAACATCCACACTTGTCAGAGCTGAAAAATAAGAATATCGAAAAGCTGAATGCAGGTGGTGGAAAACAAAGTTGCAGGTTCACTGTGAGATTCATTAAGAGAGACTGGAGAGTTTTAATCTGGAGATGAGATATACAAGACGGTTGTTCTGTTCTGACATCAATGCTAAGAACAGCAACGATGCTCATGCCTTCTTTACTACTGTTGACAGGCTAACAAATCCTCCTATGTCAATAATCTCAGAATTTATATCCAACCAGACTTTGTTTCTTTCGTTACTGACATAAATCAGACATTCAGTCAGTGCTTACAGTCCAGGGGTAGGTCAAATGTCATCAGTGTGTCCACTCAAAGGAATCAGGAACACCATGACACACATTTGTCCAATAATTCCTAAAAATCTGGTTGAGGTCATTCACCATCTGAAAACTGCCCCTTCCTGTCTTGACAACAGGGCTTTCAGCCTCAGATATTTTGCAGATTGTAAACATATATCTGATTTCAGATGGGTTCCCTCGGACCCTAAACACAGCAGCCATCGAGCCACTACTAAAAAAGAACAACTGAAATTACGTTGTTCATGAGCAGCTTCCGTGTAATGACGTAGTCCCCGTCACAATTTTGTGTCTGAAGGTACATATAAATCTGAGCGAACAAAAATAGCCTGTGGAGGTAGCCAAGGATCCATCTTAGGGCCCATTGCTGTTCAACATCTACTTGCTAAAATTACAGAAAACCACAAAATATGTTACCAGTTCTGCTGGCGGCACACAAACTGACATAACCATCTCACCAAGACACTATAGCCCAATCCAAACACTGATAAAATGCATTAGTCAGATTAAAGATTGGCACATCTGTCATTGATCTTGTGACAACCCCGATAGTGTTGTCGGGCAAAGATCCATTCGCCTACACGATTGTTAAATTATTTTAATCAAAGCTTCTGGGCTGGCTTTGAAAAGTACCACTGTGTTGGGTAGTCATGACAGAATTGTACTTTTTTCCCCCCCATAAAATAGTTGCAACATCTTTGCTTGCCAGCTGCTCTCAGTTGCAAGCGACTGCATACATCTGTGCTCTCTCTGTACACAGAGGAACAGTCAGAGAGCTAAAGCTTAAGAGCTTGTTAAATCAGCTAAATCTAATGAAAGCATAAAAAATTCCTGCTGAACCTCAACAAAATGTAGCATTATTAGCTTCGGTAAAAGAGCAAGCTGAAGACTCAGCTCTTCAACACTTAGTATAGCTATATTTGTTGGAAAGTTGGAGAACCTAGCCCAGTTCTTTGCACCTATGGTATCTTTGTACTTTAACATCGTGATATTATGGGGTAGGAAGAGTGAAACACAAAACTAACAAAAAAAAAAAAAAAAAAAAAAAAAGCCCGTAGCACATCATGTAAGGACCTGCGTCCAACTGGACAGTCCACTAGCATCTTCCTACGATGTCCTCTACTGTTTGATTTCGTGCTTGTGTTGTTCTCCCTCATATGTAAGTCGCTTTGGATAAATGACTGTAGAATAGAATAGAATAAACAGTTATTACAAATGTAAATATTTACATGTTTTGGTGTGGTTAAGTCTCTTATTATGGTCCAAAATGTAGTGATTTAGTTTATTCCAGTACATATGATGTAAATATTATTCACAAACATCTAGCAAAACAATATGCAGTGAAATATAGCTTAGTTTCTTGGCCATACAACTTGAAACAGATAAGAATGCTAAAGTGCACATTTTCTTTGTAAATTTATTTCCTGATTTCCATCAGTTGCTGCTCCTCTTTGTCTGTTTGAGGATACTTTTAAAGTTTAGTATCTTACGAGCTATATTAAACATTTATATTTTAAAAAGCAGAGAATAAATGGCAGACCTTCACTGTGGGTGATCTGTGGCAGGAAACGTATGGCCAGTCTCATCTCCCCTCGACCACTGGACAGTTCGACAGTGGGTAAGGTCTGAAACGGAGAAAGCTTTACATACTCAGCATGTAATATAAGCAGCTCGAATAGATTCAAGGAAATAAATAAGCAGGCTGGCTACAAAGATAAACAGCTGTTATTTGATGAGAAAACAGCTGCAGATAAAGCAGCCTTTGTGTGTTTGTCTTTACCCTTGCTTTCAGAGCTAAGTAATTCATCTGGGTGTGGTCAAAGTCCCACTTGGAGAGGTCCACATCTACCTCACCCAGGAAACTGTTCCTGCCAAAGGTGTCGTGATGCCAAACTGAGAGAATGAGCGTCTGGGTTCTGAGATACTCCATGCGAACACGATACTGTTAAAACAGAAAAGCTGCTTTTGTGTGTCTGTCAGGTAAGCGTTACAGTGTGGGAAAACCTCTGAGTGTCTCTGCTCTTACTCTGAGGATCTCATTGAAAGATGGATTTAGCGTCTTCTTTTTTACAGATGTTTTCCTCTTTCCAAGATTAGCTTTGTCGGGAACCAGGTAGCTTTTGACATACCTTAAAATGCAAAATTCAGAAAACACATTCAATGTGACCACGAAGAAAAAAAAAGCATACAAAAGATGTTTTATCAATTAAAAATGTACTTGTTAATACAGATGATCCAATACTCAAAGAACTGGGAATACACCACTAGTAATTATAAAACAATTTTCTAAAACAGGCTAAAAGAAGTCATATTTTGTTATTCAATATTAGCCTGGGTAGATAGATTAATTTACATATGTAACTCCACATGCAAATTTCACCAAAGCTTTTATATTAACATCACAGTAGACTTATTGTTGCATCCAAATAGCACATTTGTCTGTCAGGAGATTATTTCACACTTTTTATTCCATTTTTCAAGAACCCAACAAATCCCACAAAAAAAAAAACTCCCACAAAACCAGTAAGCACTGACACTCAACATTAACAAATCAGACAGTGAACCAAAAAAACTATTTGCTAGCTGCTTTTTTTTTTAATGTAAAGTCCCTGAAGAAGTTTGAATGGAAATCTTGGCTGGAAAAGTGATTTGAAAAATAATTTTCCTCTTATTTGATCCTCTTTACTTTACTTTACTTTACTTTACTTTACTTTTCGTTAAATACAGTTCCATTTAAAATGCTCCAATGCTGAATCTTGCAAGGAAAAAGTACTTTTTGCAATATTGTGCAATTTGACTAACTAACTGTTTCTGCACCACATCTTATATTCAAAGATCAGGAACGTCACTCACGGATCGGAGCGGCTCCTCTTCGGGTCAACCGCAGCCAAGTCCTGGCACTCTGCCACAAAGATGTGAAACTCTCTGAGCCTCTGAACGTAGTTGATGGAGAACTGGATGCTTCCCTGAACCTCCACGATGTCACCGCCGTACATGGTCATCACACTTCCACTCAGCTAAGAGTGCACACACACAGACACACACACACAGGTCACACATTTCTCAGTGCAATGATGGAGAATTCTATGTGAATCTTTGACAGAGATGTTGACCGAGTCCCACTGTGGATAATGTGGGCAGTAGGTCTCTCCATCTATCAGCTATGCCTGTTTTATCCTGTTGAGAGTAATGGGGGGCTGAAGACAATCTCATCTGGCATTGGGTGAGTCTTCTATACATCTTGAAGCCACCTCACCTTTAAGACTGTAAGTCTGATGGAATTTCTTTGTTTCATTGAGCTATGTTGTTATTGTCTCATTTCACTTCCATGAGACTAGAGAAAACCTAACCCTGGTTACAACGGCTTGAGATCTTCATTCTTAAACTAAATTTTTGGCTTTGCAAGAGGAAAGCCTAACTTGAGGGCTTACTCCTTGATTTTTCCACCAGTGTCTACTTGAAGTGCATGGTTTCTTCACTGGGATTTCGTACACCGACAATCTCTAAAAGTCTGAAAACACTCTAAAACCCCTGTTTTATGGCGGACATTTTGAAAGCAGAAAAAGCACGAGTTGAGATAAAGACAGATGATTTCTCTGCTCAGTTTAACAGTAAAGCAGCACACACAACAACAGGACAATCCCTGAGTGGGATGCAGGAATCATGCTTAAGGAATTCATGCGGCTGTGTGTGGACATACAGATGACATAGACACCATGCTAGAAGAGCTACTCAAGTTAGTTGCTAAGCTGCCTGCCATCAGTCTTCCTCTCTGGTATCTGTGCTGAAACACAGACAGAGGAGCAGAAAGCTCTGTGCACACAGATGCAGAGCACGTTTTGTCCTTTTGCATTATTGCATGCAGGAGATGTTTTACCTCCTTCTGTAAGAACGAAGGAACAGATTTGCTCATTTTCTTCAGGTGGTCTGGATCCGAAAACAGGGGTGAGGACGCTGATGTGATGGCTGAAACTGCAGGGTGGTTCATTGAGATGCAGAATGAACAAATTTGGATAAATTTTCCTTTTCAAAATGTTCATTATATAAAAGAAACTGAATACTTTACCATCACTGCTGCGCCTGAGATCAACAGTTGGGTCTGGTCTTCCTTCTTGTCCTGCAAAAACAGTAAAATAAAAAAAAAAGAAGAAGAAAAGAAAACGGATAATCAAGGAGAGAAAAAAAACGGTCATATAAAATGATCTGCACAGTTGAGGAGGAAAAAAGTTGTTCTTGACAGTGCAGGTGCTCACGTGGTGACATAGATGCTGTGATGTCCTCCATACTTTTAGCCAGATTTTTAGGACGTGTCTCTGCTCGCCACAATGCCTTCCTAACAGGATTTTGGTCGTCATCCTCATTTTCACCTTCATATTGGAGAAAAAAGCTCTAATTAAATGGGCCTGTTGTTGTGTTTTTTTTTCATATTTGGTAACCTGGGCTGAACAAATGCTTGTCATTTTTGCTGGGAAAAGTTTTTTTTTTTTTTTTTTTTTTTTTTTAATAATTTTTTATTTTCTCAAAAATAAATAATAAAAACATTTTTTTTAAAATAATTTGAGAAATAAGAAAAATTCTTTTTTTTTTTTTTTTTTAACAATTCATGGATTAATCAGATTAAAACTGCAGCTCCTCAAAACATAATTATTATATGCAAGTATAGATTTAAAAATGAACATATAACAACGAAAGCAGCAAGGACTGAACCTAAAAAGCCACTTTTATCTGCTTGAGAATCAAGCAGTGTATGTTGATAGGATTTGAACAGACTTGCCAAAATGAAACAACATTTAGGAGCTAAATGAAATTCAATGAGCTTTTTATGTTCTCTGACATATTGGGGTTGAGGAATACCATAAAGGTGTGAAGTATTTCTGCCTTGAGGTGAAACTCCAGTTGTACATTTAGATTCAGTAAAGTTACAGCCATGTGTTGTTCAGCCCACAAACTAAACATTGGCAGTTTACAAAGAAATGCTACGGCAAACACAGACAACCCGACACGGACATGATATCAAGGATACTGCTGGATTCCTCGCCATGGTGACGATAAACAGCATGCAAACATCAGGAGCACTGAATACATCATGACATAGTTAGAAATATCATAATTAAAATCTATATATGGTTCATTTATACAGATTTTTCATCCAACAAGACAAAATGTTATTGGGCCATTAAATTTACAATACATTTGCTCATGAAGATGTGGAATCTTGTTTTACAAGAAGTCTAACTTTTTTTCTGTTTATTGGTGGCAACAAACAACTGAAAAGATGATTTTCAGTTTTGCATCCACCAGTTTTTTGCTGGAAAGAGTGCTGTAGTGTTGTTTTTAATTCTATTTTTCTTTTCTTTTTTTCCAACTTTGATCATATTATCAAATAAATATGCTATATGCACACAGTTTATCCTTACTATAATTCACATCTGAGAAACAGAAATAATCCATCTGGTACAGTCATTTTGATAACAGCATTATCCTCATGTAGCGGAACTTGTCTGCTGATCTAATAACAGGAATGGTCATTGTGCATGTTGGTTTGTTTACAAGCGGAGGCAGACTTTCTGGAAACTCAGCAGCTGTATGCAGTTTCCGGTCACTCCTGGTGGTTGCCAGCCATGTTTATATCTAGTCATCCCCTCGTTATTTTGTGTTTGTTGTCTCGCCGGAGTGAAAGCATGGTGAGAGCTATCTACTACCCCATGGGTTTCAGTAAATAATTCAGACCCAAAAGAAAAACAAGAAAGTAAAGCCAACGTTCCTAAAGACACTAAATTCCTTTTTAAAATGAAACTCTGTATTTATATTATTACTGATCTGAATTTTTAGGTAAAATTTTTAATAAAAAAAGAATAAAATTGGTGCTCACGGTTTGAACTGGTCCTTGAGTTGGACCAGGTTTCCGACGTGCTGTTGATTGATGCCTCCTGGCCAGAGTCTGACCCACTGTAGTTTGCCCACACTGGACGTTGATTAGTCTTGTTGCTCTTCCTGCTGTGACGCTCATCTGAGTTCACAGGTGTGCTGGACCTCACTGGTCCGCTCAGGTCAAGATCATACCCGGTCTTGACCTCTGACACTTCGTCCTTCACTGCTGGGGCGAGCGATGTGTGGATGCTGGTGTTGTCCGTCATCCCCAGGTAATGACGGTAGTCTGTAGGAACAAATGCCCGTGCACGTGGAGCCACAGTCTCAGCTTCCTCTGATGATCTTTTCGACAAAGAGCCTTTATCAATACTCTGCCTGTGTTTTCTGCTCTGGGAGTGGACTGGATTTCCTTCCGTTCTGAGTTGGTTTGGATCTTTTTCATCGGCAACACTCAGACTGAACATGCTCGTGGCACGGCGCAAAGAATTTCCACGACTGCTGGTAACACTAAAGCTGTCTTTTTTGTTCTTTGGAGCTCGAATCTCTTTACCTAAATTGTTTTGTGGCTTCGTGAGCTTCTCTTCTCTACTGGAGTCTTTTGAGCTTCGTCTGGACTGTCTCGGCTGCCCCGACTCGGCCGGCAGGAAATTGGGCAGGTTGTTCCTGCTGTCGCTCAGCAGTCTTGACCCAGACCCCATCTGTTTATCATGCGGAGACTTTGATCGATTCTGTGGAGATGGCGACGACTTTAGGACAGCGCCTCTTGTTTTCTCCAGAGCGGGATTTAGGCGATAAATCTCAGAGTCAACGCTCTTTAAGTCCACGGACGAGAGCTGAGCACCTACCGGCTCTTTTCGCTTGGGGCTTTTGGGTTTGTCGAGGGTTAACGATCCTCGGGAGTCGGAGCTGGCCTCGTCCCAGAACTCCCGCAGAGTGTTGAACTGGGTACGACTTGCGCCAAGGCTTGGAGACAGTTTATCTAACCTCTGATTTAGTGGGAGAACTGTAAAATGTGCATGGTTTTTGTTGTCTTCCTCATCGCTGCCTAACCCATTTCCAATTGAACTCAAGTCAAACTCAGACTTGGTAAATCTTTTATTCAATTTGGCCAGATTGGCTCCATGAAGAAATTTACCTTCTCCAGAAGCTTTGGGTTTACCAGTGTAAAACATGGGCTTGTTGCGCTCCTGCTCCCAGAAGGATTTAAGCTGCTTTATCCTCTCTGCTGTGCTCTCCTGATGCGCTGATGTCTGCCTGTTTAAGTGAGGACTGTTAGTCTTGTCTTTATTGGGTACCTCCTCTTTCCTTTTAGGACACATGCTTGATTGCACACCTTTATCTTCACTGTCCCTCCTCTTTATGTCTGCACTTGGAACTCTGCAAATTTGTGCTTTGGTGTTGCTTTGGACATCATCTCCACCTGGTTTGAAGTCCATATTTGGGTTGTTTCTGGACAATGTGAGCTTCTCAGAGTCTGGACTGACCTCTATGCGTGTATCCAGCTCAAGCACAGGAACGGTGTTTGATAGCAGCTCTTGTAAGATCAGCTCACTCGGTTGTGAAAAACCATCTGGCTGCAGCTTTGGTTTGACTATAGAAGCACTGTCAGACACTGGCTTGATGGTCATTCTTTCTGATGAACTCAGTCGGGTTACACATAAAGTCTCAGCATCTGAAACTCCTTGGTCGACATTTTGGGGGCTGGAGAGCAACTTTGAATAAACCGAATCATTATTGTTCATTTGAGTTGAATTAATCATCAAACTTTCTCCTTGCTGGTGATTATTTAGGTAAACGCTGCCAACCATATTTATCTGTGGACTGATTGCCAGCTGCTGCTCCTTTTCATCATTTGGATATGAGTTGAATTTATCATCTATCCCCTTTTCACAGTACGTTCCAGGAACAGTTGGCATATCAGCCTGTTTCTCTGCTGAAAGGTGAGCAGGGTTTAGTCCTTTGTCATCATGCGTCACTGATTTGCTGATAAGAATCTTAGGACCTGTGTTGCTTTTCTCCCAGAATGACTTTAGATGAGAGATCTTTAGTGGCTGGCTTTCATCAGGGTTATCTTTCACATCTTGCGTTTCAGTCAGTTCCCTGTTGCTTTTTCTCTGTTTTTCTCTCAACGCTTTATCCGCATTGTTCAGTCTTTTGAAGCAAGTCCTCTTGGCTTCAAGTGTTTCCCCCTCTCTGTCACTTGCATGTCTATCACTATAAGCATCTCTCGCTAATAAATCTTCATCTTGTAATTTGCAGACAGTTTGTCGTCTGTCAGAGCTCTTTGTGGCCTTTGGACCATCTTGTGGATTCAGCCAATCGCGGCTGTCTGTGCTGCGGTTGAACCAGTCCAGCACCTTCACAATGGACTCCTCCTCCTCACCAGTAGGACTGGTGGTCTGAGTGGATAATTTAAACACATGCTTGTGATTTGATCTCTGGGTTTGCTGGTCAGACTTGTCAATAAAGTTGAGGTCATAAGACACGGGAGGATCTGGATCTGAAAAGCAGGACGTGAGAGGGTGGTTCGCATTATTTGTCATTGACCTCTTATTTTCCTCAATTAAAATAACACAAAACAACCGTTCACAGACTCCTGCAGTAATTCAATATTTTGTCTCATAAAACAACGTCTATGTAGAAATTTCTCTGAAAGGAGCATTTCATAACTTTGGTAAAGTCTGTCTTGGGGTGGAAGCAGTCGCTGCAGGATCTCAATGCGGTTGAAATGTAATCATGTTTCATTATTGTATTCTGCAGTACATCAAGCAATTTTCAGTCTTTAGTCTTCTTCTTTTGAAGTTTTCTGGAATACACATTAACTCACTTGTAAAACTTAAAATATGTGTAAATATGTGGTTTTTTTTTTTATTACAGAAGAGAATAAGATCCTTTGAACAGGCGATCACACTGAACTATTACTATTTGTATTTCCTTTTTATTTCTTATTGTTTGTTTCTGGTTCACACATAGATATATGCCTCCCTGTATGTGTGCATATATCTGTAGGTTTGTAAATATTCATTTAATTATATCATGCACTTGTGCAAGCTTCAATCAGGAAAATAGATCAAAAACAAAAAGAGCATTTCTTGGAGTTCTGCCTTGGAAAACCTTCAGTGGACACAGGAAAATACAGATTTAAAAAAAAAAAAAAGGAATTTACTTTTGCAAAAATGGGTTTTGTATCATATAAATAAACCTACCCTCAGTGCTTTGAGGTAAACTGAGCTCCTCCAGCCTCACTGCTGTTCCCATACTGCTGCTGTTTTCTTTCTCCTGGATGTTGATGCTTGGTTTGCTGAAAGAGTTCAAAGCTATGTGATCTCTTTGGGTCCGATCATCTTGACCTTTACACCTCTGGGGTGCTTCTCTTTCAGCCGACACATCAGTCTTGGTGTACGTAGTGGGTCTGAAGCGCAACAGAGTTGGAGTTTCAGTGAAATTTTGTGGGGATTTAATTAAGGATTTTGAGTAAAAACTATCCACTGACCTATTGCTTGCAATAGAGGGCTGGTTTCTTTCTCCTTCCAGACTTTTATTTGCAGAAACTGCATCATGTGACGGTTGCAAAGAGTTTTCATCTGCCACTCTGGTTGGCTGTACAGACTGAGTTAGCTGATTAGAGGGACTTGTCTGAGGTGTTACATCTGGGTTCTTCTGCTGGTCTGAGCTCACAGTGGATCCCTTCTGGAGGCTCCGTCTTGGAGCAGGAACAACCGGTCTTACCTGAGTGTTCGACCCCAGTTGGCCATTGCTTTCTGAGTGACTGATGGCACATCTTGAGAGAAACGTCCTTTTCTTTGGCACTGGCCTGAAACCTACAGAGGAACTTTCAGATGTGATGGAGCCCCCTAAAGTCAGACTGGGCTCGACCGCTGGAGCATTCTTCAGTGGAGAGGCGGGCGCTAAGAGGGAAGAAGAAATATAAGATCACTGCACTATCAGATGTGTCACTCTTATGAATTTGTCTGGACCAAATCTGAGATCCAACCTGTCTCTTGTGGCTCCCGGACCTGGCCGCTTGAAAAGTCATGATTGGATTCAGGAGGCTCGATGACAATAAGGGAAGCACGGTTAAAAGGGTTGTACCTCGGCTTGAAGTAAAATTAAATGAATTATTTACATTACAGAAGCTGCAGATGACTTTAGAAAACTTGCACTAACTTGTTTTTTAATGCAGATGCCTACCATTCTTGGTGAGCGGACTGCTGAAAAACAATTCTCTTTTTCTGCATTGCTGTACCAAAAAGAGTGAAAAGGGGGGGAAAGAATTAATAAGATTTTGCATTTTCTTGAAAAGAAAAGCACCAAAAACAAATATCGGCTGAAGTAAAGGCCTGACCAGTAAGCGCAATGTTTACAATATTCTCCATGCAAATGAACAAATTCACTTTGATCAAAATTTTTGAGATGGAAAGAAACCCCAAAGATGTTACGCAACAACAAAAATCCTAAAATTCTGAAAAAGTTGGTGAGTATTGTGGAAAAAATACCACACACAGTTCTTACAGGGCTCCAGGCTGACCCAAAGCCATCTGGAGCTGCATTTCAGCCAAAAATGTAGCCTACAGCTGAAGCAAGTGGGGGTGTCTTCCTTGGGCAAAATCCAATAAGGACATTCCCACTGAAAGACAGGCTGCAATAATTATTTCTGCAAAGCTTTTCACTAGTTTTTCTAGGATTATGCTGCTTAGAGGAAAAATGTAGCCGTGTGGCCTAACATGCATCTCTTGTCATGCTGTTAGGCTGTTTCCTTCTTCTTCTCTTTTTTTAGTTTTGTAAGCAATGAAATGATCAGAGAAATATTGAAATTCAGAGATTTATAAAGTATTTCAGCGTTACACACTACAATATAAAACCTGACTAAGACCCTGCATTTCAACATGGTGACTGGGCTGAATCTCAGTCGTATAATATTCTTTATTCAGATGTTTGCTGAGATGTGCACGACTGAGGCTTTCTAACATCGAAAAAAATAAGTTGTCCACCCAAGCCAGTCAAGCAGGACATCAATGGTACTCCAAATGTATACAAAGACTAAATATCTTGCATATTTTAGCTGAAGAAAATGGATAAAACCCCTTTGACTGCTTTTAAAGCGCATGTGACTCAGTAATAAACTTCAAAAGGAGACAGGAACTGCAGCCTTGTCAGAGTAAATACCCAGAGAGGTTTAGTCAAGTCAAATATTGACTCTGCTTAAATAGAACTGTCCTTACTCGAAGCTGTGTCACAGTTAACTCCACATTTGGTTTTATTCAGCTGACTTAGAGGGGTGACTTCCCCACTAAGTGGAAATTTAATTAAATATTTAAATGTTTTACTAAACTGTTCATCTGTTCTCGTTGCAGTGTGTTGTGAGTGGAACAGTAGCCGCTGTGTTATAAAACAAACTATTTTCAAGCAGCAGCACCACCTATGTTTACACACGTTGAATCACAAGACACAGCGCAAGCTGAACACACACATAAATTTATCTGGACAGAGCTGTAAAAACATCTTTCAAAGATGTTTTAGCATGTTTGACTCTCATAACTCAATGTGAGTACCTTTTGAACTTCAAACATTTATCCTGAAATGTCTCAGAGAGGACTGGCTTCCAGCTAATGAAGAACTGGAAAACATGGGAATTTTCAAGTTTTAAATAACAAAGTTAAAAATAAACGTACTTTATCTCCTGTGGCTGTGGTGCCTCCAAACATCTGGCAGGTTTTGGTGGAGCCATGAAGTCTGAACCTTGACTGCTGGGTGACTTGGATCTGCCGATTCTAAGAGACCCGTCTGCAGGAGAAAGGAGTTTACAGACATCTCAGAACAATAATGCAGATTAATAACAGTTTGATGAAACAGAGTTTATTTAGATCATGGGAAGGATGAGGACACATATCAAACTATATCTTTTAGCGCTGGGGCAGCAAATGAAACTAGGTTCTTTCCACTTTTGTAAAAAACAAAACAAGCAAGAGCACAGAGAACACACACCTAAACCGGCGGCTTTCCCTTGTTTCATGGATGCTAGGATGATCTCAGAGCCGTGGATCTTGTCATTGTGTCTGCGAGACTTGGCCTCATAAAACCACTCTCCTGTCAGGTACTTCAGCTTGACATCCGTCTGCGAACTGCTGTTCAGCACCGTCTCCAGCTTCCTGTTGGGGAAAAGCAAAGGAGGCACGCAAGTGCTCAAGTCAAGAAGTTTTCTGCACCACTGTTATTTATAGTTCTTTCCCCGCTGCAAAAGCAGGAAGCCATTTCTTGCTGAATGAGGCACAGAAAGAATTAAATCAACATAATGCTCTCTTTAGACTGAATGGAGGATCTCACACTGTTTTAATTCAGTTACATGGAACTCTAATCTCCAAGTATGAGGTTACTTATGAAGCCAAGAGCAGATAAAACAGAAAAAAAAAAAACCAAGAGCTTGTCAACAGTTTGAGGCCTAATTTGTTATGTATATCATTTCATAAAGCTCCAAATTTTTCTGTGGGCAACAGGTCTGAGCAGCAGACACATTCTTTACCACAGAACCACAATGTTGAAAAAGAGTTTGGCATTGCCCTGCAGAAGTAACGAAGCCCTCCCATGGAGGAAAAATCAATATGGGATTGTGTGTTGGTCCAAAACCTGCAAACACCGCTCAGTATTAATGATGCCTTCCCAAATGTGCAAGATATTTAAACACCTCTTTATCACCACTGATGCTGGATTTTTAAGTGTGATAGAAATAGGTCAGTGGTTGTAGTCCTCTCTGGCCTAGAAGACACAGTGTGCATTACTTCCAAAAAAGAATCTAATTCATTTATTCACTTTAATCGAATCATAGGACAGTTTTCCGCTTCAGCTCAGGCCATCTGAAATGAGCTCTGATACACAGATGGCAGAAGGATTTTCTGTTTATATTATTTTCATTGCATGTTAGAGTTTTTTTTAAACTTGCATGTGAGGATTAACAGTTCAGAAGTGTTCACAAACCATTGCAGTGATTTCCACTGCTACCTGTTTAACTGCACAGAGCTGGAAATGAACTATAGTCCCAGTTTTCAACCACGCATGTATCATACATGTGCATTAGATGTGTCTTTGGATCCTCTGAAGATTTTGTTGATAAGATGCAACACTGACATTAATATATTTATTGCAAATCACCAGTAAGAGGCAAACATCTCAAGCCACTTCGAATTTCATATATTTACTCACAAATAGCAACACAACTTTTTTTAAAAAGTACTCCTGAACAATGATCTTTATGCTTTTTCACTGTGTTTCAAAGTTGGATGAACCAGTGTTGTGTTTATTATCCAAGAACTGATTTTTAAGTTGATAATTAGCAGCTTTGCTACTAGTAGGCTGTCCCGTGGCACATCATTTGTTATCATGTCTTTAACTGCATTAACAAAAACTATCAAAGATAACCCAGTTTGACAGACATACAACTGTATTTTAGAACTGAGATGGTTATTTTTAAGGGTTTATTAGCTGTAAAATATGGCATATCTCAGATTTCTACGCTGTATGCATGTGGTTCTTTTTTAAGGAAAAGGGAAACTGGGCAGGACAAAAGGAGAAGTCTCAGATCTAAAAAGTATATTCACTAGATAAACAGTATCTGAAAGTGAGGCTTTAGAGAAATGGTGAAAAATCCAACAAGGACCTGAGACAAGTGAAGAAGAACCTGGGAAACGTATTAGCCCATTCAGCTGCTCCATTATCAAGTGTCTCGGAAAAACGATAGCTGTCATAAAGTCATTCTTAAAGGGGTACTATTATGGTATTTGGAGTTTTCTGAGCTTTCTACAGTGTTACAGTGTTGAATCCTCATCAGACATGTGAACGACACTGTTTTTTTATCACCTAAACGCATGTTTGAGTTTGAGTTTGAGTTCCAGCACGCTCTCCGTTCGGTTTCCATGGCAACGAAAAACACGTCGTTTTAGAGAGTTTTTTCTACTTGGAAATCCTTGTGACGTCCCGGGGATAAGGTTCGGTGATAGGTTACCTTCTACTGGTTAACAAGGGCATGTACAAATACATCAGGCGGAAAACGTGGGATAAAGTTGTTTCCAACGATGGCTGGTGAGTTTACCAAAGAGAGACATCTTGCTGCATTCGTTGCTGTGGGTTGCTGTTTTCCACTTCGTTTTCAGGGTCTGATTCAGGTTCCAACATGTAGGGCTGTATGCTATGTGTTGACATTGTATTTTGTTTTTTTTTATTGAGTTCATATGAACCTAATCCTTCTGTTTATGAGACGTTACAATGACGGCGAAAGCAGCTGCGGTGCGCGCTCCCGATGTAGTGCAGTGGCGGGAGGCGGGGCTTAATGCGGAAGAATCTCAATCCACTCGTTTTGTCCACAGGCTGATCTGACAGCCTACGGAGAGGGTCGGTCTGAAGTAAATAAAGTGATTTGTGACAATAACTCGATCAATCCCAGCCCTTCTGGTCTCAGAAATAAAAACAAACTAGCCTGAAATGTACATAATAGTTCCACTTTAAGGAAAGAAAGCAAAGGAAAAGCAGACGTATGCCAGAAGACACAAAAACTGGATGGCAAATTAGTAGCACTACATCTTAGGGAGTGATTAATCTTTTCCTGAACCCAAGCCTCAACATTACTGAAGGGTGAGGTCCTCTTGCCAGAGAATAAAAGAAAGGACCACTAACATCCAAAGAAGGGCTTCAAAATGCTCTTCAAGAGAACTATTCCTGAAGACAAGGTAAAGAAATTACCAGAAAGCTTGAAGGGTTCAGACTGCACCTGATTAAAGGATGAAGGGAGTCAAATAATACTGGCTTCAAACTTTGTTTTAGCCTTATTTTCTGTATTCTAATTTATGCTTGCATGTTCTAATAAATTGCTGTTCTTTTCTTGTTTTCATGTCAAAATACTGTATAAAGAAACATGGAGTAGTTAAAGACTTTCACATTGCACTGTTTGTTCAGATGTGATTCTTTATGTCCAATTAAATGAAGACTTCTTCTCTCCGATGCCCTTTTTCTTTTAAATCCTATTACTAGCCTGTTGCTGATTTACCCATTTAGTTATCAAGAGTTTGAATAGATAAGTTTAAGCATTTTTTTCAGTCTTCTATTGTCAATGTCCCATTTTTTCCAAAGGTCTCTCTCTCAAAAAAAAAACCAATAATTTAAATTATTTACAAGTCAAAGCATTCTGTTTTTCCTTTCCAATATATTATACATCTGTTGTTTTCTGAATTTCCACCTCACCTAATGGCAACTAGAATACCCCACCCCCCATATAGTAAATTAGATTTTTTTTTTTCTTTAAATTTTATTTGGTGCTCAGTTTTTATAGAATATAACTAAAATTATTCCATTTTTATTTTAATGACATCATGTGCCTATGACTTCCACTTCATACGGCAACATGATCCTTACATAACAGCTGCACATGATCGATCTTAGGGATGGAATTCGGAAAACATCTCTGCTGAGTAAAAATTGAATCAAAGACGGATCAAAACAAATTCCTGTGTCTTAAAATCACCATTCCAACTCATCTTTCCACTTGTCGGGGAATCACAGCTGTCATGTGAAAAGGGGGTAGCACATTATTACAGGCTGTTGGCTTAATCCTTTTACACCAGACTGGACAAGACACAGTCAGTATTCAGCTTCCCACTGGCAATAAGGTCGTTCAGCCAATTCCATTAAACTCACAAAGAAAAGCTCTTTGTTTTGGAGCAAAGTTGTCTTTAGAAATGGCATGAAACACATCTTCAAATGTTACATATGTGTTTGTTTGAATTGGGATTGGTCATATATTTGTTTCTCCTTTTGTTTGGGAGTTTCTGAACATAAACTCTTGTCTGAACCCTGTCAAAAGATGCAGTAAGAAGGTAGAAAGCTGCTAAATTCAACATTTTTAAGCTGAAAGCATTTTGAAAATGAAAATGAAGATATGCTTCAGTTGATGTGTCTCATCATTGAGGGTTTCTATTCTTGTCTGTCAGAGCAGCATGACCTTGCTCATCCATGGGTGTACTTCAACTTATCTGTAATCTAATTGCTCACCTCACAGTGAGATTTCTCCACAGTGGAGGCAGCGTCTGTGTCCGGACAAGCTGTTATTGTGTTATTCTATTAAGCAAAGACTGCCCTACAAAGGCCTCTTCTCACGGAGTTTGTGATGGAGGGACTATAAAATGACATTAGCTCACCATCATGACATTATCTTAAATGTTGGCCCAAAATGCCCTGGTCATATAAAATAACTTGAGAACAAAAGAGTCGTATAGTAGCGCTGGAAAAAGACAACTGCTTAAGGATATCTAAAAATTTTCCAGATGTAATATTATCCTATGTGATAGAGGAGGTAATTCCTACCTGACTCTGTCCTCCTCAGCTTTCTTCAGTTCAGCGTCCCGCCTCAGCACCGTCATTATCATCCCCTGCTCTTCTTCCGTCAGGTGGCTCAGGTCAATCATCCTTCCTCCTCCTGTGTCTCTCAGCGGACAGGTGTAGAAATGCCGGATGAAAGCTGGATCTATTTAACAAACATGCATGGTTACTTCCTCAGAGGCTGTTTCATGCCAAACCATACACCCATTATATATATATATATATATATATATATATATATATATATATATATATATATATATATATATATATATATATATATATATATACACATATATATATATATATATATATATGCCCTTACAAAAGATGTGGATATGAGAAGAAATTGGACGAACATTAATTTCTACAAAATGACTGAATATATCTTGAACCTACAGCACAGTCACAAACTGTTGCTCTGAGTTCTTCACACAATGAGCAAACTAAACCTACAGCCAGTAAGTTAAACTGGCTTCCATACAAAAGACTTCTTATCGTGTGTACTGAATAGAGGAGCTCATTAGCCCCAATTAATCCAGACAAATCTACAAGCAGTTCCAGTCATTCCCACAGAGTTCTGATCGTAAAGCAAGGACGGCAGCCAGCTTTTCTTCACCGCGTCTTCAGGCAGACAAAAAGATAAATGAAAACAGTAGTTTCATGAGAAAATGCTTCATACTTGCCACATAGTTTAGCAGTTCATGAACAAAAACTGGAGACTGGAGAAATGTTTTTGAAGAGAAAATTATCCAAACTAATTTGATCTTCTTTTTAACTTCATAATCTTCAGAGGAAGACCGTCCAAGTTAAACCCACTGCAAAAATGTTGCTTAAAGTGATGCCTTTTCTTGATATAAAGGATTGTCACTTTTCTGCAACCACACTTCAGTTTGAGGGATTTGAGTCCTCTTTACATCCCTGGTTCAACATTTACAAAGTAAGCTCTCCAACGTTATAAAATGAAGAGGTTGTTGACACAACAGGTAGAACACTAACACAGGCTTTGATAAGCTTCTCTAGAAAACTACAGACTCTTGCTGCATTTTTTGTTTTTGTAGCTTATTCATAAGAATAAAAAAAAAAGTGCTCAGTAAATTTTGTACAGGATGGAAAAGTGTTTATTGTTATGTATTATCTTTCCTTTATTCAACTAAACTAAAAATAAATATAAAACCAGTATATTCACTGCCAAATGTAACTTCAATGCTCATTCTGTCATTTTATAAACTGACGTGTGTTGTATATTCCTACCTTGCAGGACACCTTAGGAGTTTTCACAACCCGCTCATGCAGTTTCCATCCCGCTGTGATGATGGAAAAAGCAACATGGATAAAGTTTTACCTCCTCCGCAGGTCTGCCGCTGTTGCTGGATGCGCTGGATCCACCGGACATGAGCGGAGGAGAGGGGGCGGACTCAGAGCGATGGGGAGGATCTGACCAGCAACAACGGAGACCAGCAAGCACTGTATTATATTATATTATCACCTCAGCACTCTACTGTCTCGCCTCTTGATGTAAGGTATCTCTGAATGTTTCATTTTGAGCGCAAGGTGTCATTTTTATCTCACTCTTAGGTGAAACGTAGACATGGGCGTGTTGATCCACCCGGCCTGCAGTAACAACCAGTATCCAGCAGATGTCGCCTGTTGTTTGATAAAAGGGTGTGAGCCCACCGGCAGGCAGGACGACCCGAGGTCAAACAATTACACGCTCGCGACATGAAGCCTTGTCCCCTTCTGTTCGACATTTTAAAGGAGTACACGTGCCAGAAATGTTAACACCTCTACCCTGATGTGACTCTGTGACTTTTAGGGCACATACCTGTCTCCACCACCATGCTGACAAAGATGGAAATTGGGGAGAATATTATCTTGATTTGCTTGAACAGAAGTAGTCTACTTAACCAAATTTTAGTGTAGCCTATATAAAACGAGAATTATGATTCCTATTTAGATTGTTTGCCAGTTGTATAGATTTTAATTTGTGCGCTGACATAAATACACTCACCAGCAGGCAGCAGCACACCTTGCCAATACCAGGTTGGGCCACCATTTGCATTCAAAACTACCTACAAGTCTTCGTGGCAAAGATTCAGCAAGGTGTAGGAAGCTTTCCTCAGATTTTGCTCCTATATCGGCACAATATGTTGCAGATATGCCGCCTGCACGTGAGAATCGACCGTCACATCACGGCCCACACAACGAGATCTGTGGAGAAACTATTCAAAAACAGTTTGGATGCTTTGAGCTGTGTGACATGGACAGGTGCATTATCCTGTTGAAAGTAGTTATCAGAAAATAGGTTGAAGCAATATGTTCATCTGGAACGACATGGTCGTAAATATGCTCAAATGATACTTTAATCATAGCAATACTCAGACCAGTCCATCTGGCACCAACAACCATGCCACGTTTAAAGTCACATACTTATTCAGTTTGGTACTCAGTTTGAAGAAGCTTTCATATATATATATATATATATATATATATATATATATATATATATATATATATATATATAGTTAGTAAACAAATCTACAAACTCTCAGAGGCCCTTAAATAAAGTTTGAATTGTATTGTAATAATTTGATTAACTGCTACTCTTGATTTACTGCTGCAATAATGCCCATCTCAGAAAGATGATAGAATCCATCTGGTTTGTCCCTCTTCTCAAGAAGAGGGACAAACTTCTTTGAAGTGTGGCTTTGAAGATGGGCCACATTACACAAACTTTTTTTTTTTTTTTTAAATCATTGAAAGAAACAGTATGAGAAATAAGGATAATAGCCTTTCCTGAGATTTGTTACATAACAAAAACTGGATCAAAAAGGAAAGTTGGAAACCAAGTCAAATAGTCCAAACAAGAGGTGAATGTGATCTAGAGGATTGAAACTTCAGTTTCACTAGATTTATCATTCTATTGGCTGAACAGTGATGTACAAAATGTAGAAATAAAAAAATGCAGGTTTTACAGTAGGGTCTCACTGCAGCATAAATCAGTAGCCACTTTCTCCTTTTCACAGTGGGTTGACTTTTTTTGTTTTTTTAAACAGGCCTTAGCATGACTGCATCCATTTCTGGAGATTGCTCATCAGAGAATTGTCAGCTCAGGACGAGATTTTTTTTTTTTTTTTTTAAATCTTTCTTTTTAATGCAGTGCATTTTGTGTCATTAAGCTGCAGATATATCTTGCCTTTACTAGATGTCAAAAGGTTGGGAGTTTATGATCTGACCATTTCCTTAGGCATTCGTATTGTGTAATCTATGCCCACATGCGTAGACACCTTTTGCATTTACACAGCTCATCATCACACTCCCATCACCATGCTACACTGTAGAGGTATTGTTGTGATCCACACTATTAAAAGTCCTAAAAATCTAGAAGTTGACAAACTCTTGACCTGTGTTTTGTCTGATGTACTTGTTCATCTGCTTTTCAGAGCTCTACTGGTCGGGTCATGGCCATGCTCCTTAAGCAATGGACTTAACAGCTCTGATGAGTGTGTCTGCCTTTTTCTATTCCTTCTGAAACTGCTCCAAATGTCTCAGATTTTTAGCTGGCCGTAGACCTCATTATATCCATGATTTTTTTTAGCAATCCCTGTCAATTTTTATATCTATGTTTCTTTCTATCTTGAAATGATACAGCAAATACAACCTATAATATGAAAACTGAAATGAAATGGAAAACTGAGAAAGTCTTGGTGTTCAGGTTTTTTTTTTGTTTTTTTTTTTTAAATTTACTTTCATGCACTTTGAGCCAAGTGGAAAAATCACTGATGCTCTTGTTTTGTCCCAGGAATCGAAGCTTTTATAACTTGAGTGTATTTTTTTTTTTTTTTTTTTAACTTTCAATATTAATAATCCATTTTATTTAGACACACCTTTCAGGTCACTCAAGGATTCTGCAACCCCCCCCCCAAAAAAAAATTAAAAAAAACATTTGACAGAGTTTTTACTTCAGGTTATTTTTTTTTAACATCTTCTGAGACACTTGTTTTAGATTGTTTAAATAAGGGAACCATTTTTTTTTTTAAATCTTTCAAAGTTACTGATAAAATAATGACATAATGAAATGGCATAGTTTGAACGTTCACCTTGAAACAAAAGATGCACAATCATTTGTGGAAGCTGCTCTTTATTTGTAAAAGAAAGAAAAGACTTCAGTCATTGTCTGCTACACGTTCTAATTACATAAAGAAAATATCTGCGGAGACAAACGCAGAGAATATCCTGAATCAAACTTAGGTAGAGTCAAATTTGATTGAATTGTTTTCATATTTCATACATCTTTCACTTTTGCACTCAAAGAACAGTCAGTGTTTATATACACAGGGCACCGATCAACAGTGCTGCTCCGCTCCACCCTGCTCCTCAGGATCTTTTGTACAATTAATTTACATCGAATCTGCCACCCTTTTATTTCCTCCTCACTAGCGTGACGACTAGCTAACCAGCAAGCAGACAGCCTTCACCCGCCTGGACACACCTCTTGCTAAGGAACTGCAGTGCGGAAAGATGTGTGCAACATGAAGACAACTCTTTCACATTCAGTGTAAAGGCAGCCTTGATTACAGTCAGTGAGTCAATGGCATGCCAAGCTTAAAGCAAATGGAGCCCACCACCCAGTGCGACGCTTCAGATTCATGAATGTAGTGGGTTTTTTTTGTTTAGTTTTTTTTCCAGTTAGGAACCCGATCCATTGCAAAATAAAACCCTAGGCACAGAATTGACTATATACTGTTAACTGACTTGTACTCTAACCCCTGCATTGTAAGTACAATGGAGATTGTGAAATCTTTCATCTAGTAAAAAATTTTCATAACACAAAACTCTGAATATTTAGTGCTCTATCATTCCGCTTAATAGGTGTAATTTATATAATATCTATCTTTTTACTCTACCTCTTAATGATAGTCTGAGATTCTTGTTTAATGCTGAAGCACTCCCACATGTGTTCAACGGTAGATTTTACAACATTCCCCCCCCCCATCTTAAACCAATAATCATAAATAAATACAAACAACACACAAGGAATGTCTACTGTAAACACGGTAAAAAAGACAAAAACTAAACAGGTGTAAACGTCATTAGCATCACTACTTAGTGACAGTTAAATAACTGCAGGGCATGGATGACTGATGATCGGATCGAAAAAGGGAAGGACTGCTCTTTTTTTTTTTTCTTTTTCTTCCACCCCCTCCCTGCTGGACATCAAAGCCTTTACACCCAACCACAGGATCTCCAAATACATAACATTTAAGTTTCTCAGCACCCAAACGATCTTTACAGATGACACTGTAAAACGGATAAGGAGTCCTTTTAAGGGGGGTTAGACAGCAGCATCACTCAACATTTTGGACAAGTTATTACAGAATAATGGATGTGAGCTATCGCCAAACATCATTGGGAAATGGTTACCATGGTTTCTGACAGTCGCTGCACCATTGTGTTCTTGACGTGTCTGTATTTTTAGGGGGGGGTGGGGGGGTGGGATGTTTCTCTGAAGAGTTAGACTGCAACGAGGACAAGGTTTTGCTGCTAAGTGCTTCGTCTTCTGAGACACTTCCTTCAAATTACATGAACTGCATCTGCAAGAAAGGCAACAACAGACAAGGTCAGAGAGAAGCTGACTTGTGCAAAGAAATGATTAGCAGCACGAAGGACCGTTTGCTAAACCTCTCCCCAATGAAACGCTGTCTCCAGCAGCGGAGACCGAAACTAGGCTTTGGCATTTGGACGTGCTGCTCATGAGCAGCTTTTTGACACAGAGAACACAACAGATGCGAGTCTTAACTTTGTCCTGATGCAAGCTGTAACGCAAACATGTTAACCTCCATCATTACTTTGTGGGGTTAAGAGTCTCTTTAAAAAGCGGAAAGGAAAATGAAAATTCCCAACACAGCGGGGACACTTTGTACATTTAGAACATAATAGAACACAAATGAATTTCTGTGTTAGTGCAAATCAAATCAGACTTTTAAAACATCTTGTTTAAAGATGGACTATCTATCTAGATTAGGGGTGGGCAACTCCGCTCCTAAAGAGCCGTAGTCCTGCAATTGTTGGGAGTTTCCCTGCTGCAACATTACATCGGACTTGATTAGCAGAGATCAAACTCTGCACTAGTCGGTTAACTGCCCATTGATTTAAGTCAGATGTGTTGCAGCAGGGGAACTCACAAGCCTTGCAGGACTGTTGATCTGGAAGACCGGTGTTGCCATCGTTGAACTAGATCATGTAGTTGGAAGATGAATAACTTCCAGGGCATGATCTAATGATCTAACGTATTTGTTTCAGGCTTTAATCTGGTTTTTAAACTGTGAGTTTAATAGTTTTAATAAAGAAACTTATAGTAGATAAACGAGAAATGGAGTCAGAAAGAGAGGCGGTGGCGAGCACTAAACACACATTTATTCATGCACATTCCCAATACAGTGCATTCTTTTCTTTGACTAATCTGGATATGTAATCCCAGGTTACAGCAATGAAATGTCTTTTGCTGATTGTGCCGCCTGAAGAACACCTGTCCATTTTTTTTGTTGTTACAACTTTCTTAAAAGATGTTGCTGACATCAAATTAAAAACATTTTCTTTTACTACACAAAATTTCTCACTTTACTCTCAACTTCAAACACAGTGATCTAACTCAACCATAAATACGGAACATTGGTTAATATTAAAAAATCTGCAACTATATCAAAGTGACGTACATTTAACTTGGGGGACAAAGCTTAGCAAACATCCAAATGGTTAAAAATCACCAGGAGCTACAAGCTTCAGCAAAAAACAGGTTTGAGCAAAATGTGATGGCAGTGGCAGAATGAATGGTCAGAATGAATCTGGCTCAATCCGTAAAAACAAACAAGACATCCAAGCAAAAAACAAACAAAAAAAAAGCCAATCAAAGCATATTAAGCGAGAGCAATGCATGTAGCATCTGATCAGTCAGGAGGACATCATGTGCTCTGGTATAAAA
This sequence comes from Telmatherina bonti, assembly GCF_933228915.1. Classification (NCBI taxonomy): domain Eukaryota; kingdom Metazoa; phylum Chordata; class Actinopteri; order Atheriniformes; family Telmatherinidae; genus Telmatherina; species Telmatherina bonti. Next base: position 26,367,158 of record NC_136627.1, on the reverse strand, counting down.
ACAACAACAGACACGCATCAGCTTTGGACAAACAATGCATGCAGGTGCATCTGCAAGCAAAGAGCATGATGTACCTAAAAAGATGCTCTACAAGAAATCCTTGAGAGAGAGGTGTGCAAACGGGTCCTGTCCAGGGGCTCGGAGAGGACTCTGGCTGGAAGGACTAGAGGCTGCAGAGGGCTAACACAGGAAGTAGGAGGACCAGAGGAGAAGTCAGAGTCAGTACAGAGACTGAAGGAGGGATGAGATTAGTTTGGAGAAGCTGTGATGTATGAGACGGGTTATTAAAAGGAGCTGTTCGGAACAGGGAGTCGAAACAAGGGAGATGATTAACAGTTTTGTCGCTTTCAGCTCCAGAGAGTGAAGGTTTGTTGTTAAAACTGTCATCATCTTCAGCTGTGTTCATACTGACAACAAAGCTTACACACTAAACTATGGTACACACCACAGCACAATGGATACACCTATGTACTCAACCTGATAACCTGAATAGATTCATTGTGCGTCTCGCGGCAATCGTAGGCCTGCTGTGAACATACCTGAGCACTCGACACAGAGCCAAATGGGTTGGGTGGCCTCATGACAGGCTGGGTGTACATCATGGTGGGTGGATTCATCATCCCCATTGAGCCCATTTGTGGAGGCTGCAGAGCGTTGCATACAGATCAGATTGGTTGCTCTGTTTACAGATTTAACACTGTTGACTAAATAAATCTGAATTTATTCCAGGGCTGAGCTTTTTTTTTGTTTTAGATTTCTTAAATTCATCTGTGATGAAGCTCGACTGTAGCAGCAAAATTAATGCCATATATTATCAACAGGGTGTCTTTGGAAGTACACCACCTGCCTGGCTCATCTATATTTATATATTTATATCTATAATCATATTTAATGTTAGTTATGTGCATGATTACTGGATAAAATCAAAGTAATATAGCAAAAATGCATCAGAAAGCACAAATGATCAACTCAGCTTCAGTGACTTCCAATTAAAAAGAATGAAGAGAATCCTGTAAAATAACATTACTTTATGCTAACTAATAATAAACATGAAGCAAAGACTTGACTCATCTGACCCATTTAACTGGGAAATTAAAAAAAAACAAAACAAAAGAAAAACAACAGAATTGATCAAATTTTCCTTTTTTTTTTTTAAATCTGTTTTTATTTGTTTAACTTTAAAGCAGATAAGAAGTAAACAGAAGCTGCACTTACATCCACTGTGGCACCTACCATGCCGTATCCCATCATGCCTGTGGGTGTGGTGGCAGGGAAGGCCATGATTGATGGTGGCTAAAGAAACACAAATATATAAGTAAGGATTACAATTCAGGGAGATGAAGTCCATGTATAAATATATAAAATTTTAAATTAATTTCACCCATGGCTTCCTGGTGCATTTAAAAATGACAAATAACTGATGGAAATCTTAAGTTGTAGACCCCACATCTCATAAATTAATATGAATTAAAACCTGAAAGGTTAATTGCACAGCAATACATTCAGGCTGCAGTGCAACAAAAGAGCAATGATGAGGCAAAGACAAAGTAAACTATATGGTAGTAATTTTACTTTTTTAAATGTACCCATAAAAGTGAAGTTTCCTTACATGGATGAGACAAGTGCATTATTTTTCTCACAATCGTTCTCCCTCTGTTAAAAAAAACATAAGAAGTATCCTGGCAGATAAAATACTTTAAAGATATAATACGGTGTGCAGTTTAAATATACTGCCATAATTTCCATAAACTAATTTGGCTGCATATGGAGCTGCTGTTTGCAGACTGTGAAGCACAAGGATTACGTTTCACGCTGAACTTCTTGATTCTCTCGCAAGTCAAATGCTGTATAATCAATTTACCAATAGAAAAATCACAATTTCATTATTTTTCAAGCAACATAAAAGCAACATAGAAGTGAAAGTTTGGATGATAGTATTTTCCATGGTGCAACTTAAGCACCATGACGAGCTCTTAAAATGTCTTAGAGTGGAAAATTTCTTCAACATGACCCAGGAGGTCTGCTTTCATGTCAGTTTTGTTTGAAGGTGATATAAAATTGGACTCCAGTTTATGCATTAGTGAAACAGTAAAATGTCTCCATGCATCACCATTGAGACAGGGTTCCAGGTCGTGGTCGGCGCCGCCTTGGGCTGCCAGTTGGTACCGCCGGTCATCCTCTTCTCCCCCGGCTGGCTCCAGTGGATGTCACTATGGATTAAGACAGCTCATGTTAGCACTGGCTCATGACTGGCCTGAAAGCACATAGCTGCGGAAGCACACGCATAAGCATCACTTACTTCTTCATCGTGCCGTTTCCAATACCGAGGTCTAAAAATAAAAGAAAGACATGAGCTGTTGTTGGTCTGCAAATATTATTTTGGGCCTCTTCATGAACAAATGTTAATTAGTGCAGAAGTATATGAAGCGCAAACACTCACTGCCCACAAGATTGGCCAGGGAGGAGTCAAGATCATCCGACACCAGCTTCTCAGGCTGCTGATTGGACGGCTGGTTAGAACCAGCAAGAGTTGGTTTCAGAATGCCTCCGGTAATATCTGACAAAACAAACAAATATATCATATATATCATCTATATTCTGTCAACAAACCAAACACACCACTGGGTTCTCTTATAAGTGCAAGCTGGATGTTATCACATTGAACGGAAAAGCTAAAGTATAGTAGGAACAGAATCCAGTAATGAATAGTTTGTCCACCAGGGGGCAGCAGAATCAAGCTTTAATTTCTACGTTGAAATGGCAAATTGCAAGTAGCCTTACAATGTATGTATCACAGGAAATGAACTGAGTAACATGATCATTTACTTGGAGAGGCGACCACCAGACTAAGCTAGATATCTAATCTGTTGTTGCTCTGGTTTTTTCTATCTACCAATAATCCTAAATTCTTCAATAAAAAATTTGCAGGACTGTTTCTGTTTTTTTTTTTTTTTTTTAATACATTTCATTTGTCATCCAAAAGGCATCTGCTGAACTTCTGAAAAACCCAAACTTCCTACAAGTCAATAATGTGAGGCCAAACTTCAAAAGCAAGAAAAGGCAGCCCTGTTACCTTCTCTCCAAGCACTTAAAATGACCATGACCTGAATGAGAATCTACTCAGACAAGCTTCTGCCAAAAGTTAAAATAAAAATGTTTTGCATAGAAATAGAATTATCTTTGGGAACTAAAACAGTTTGGTGCTCGCCAGACGGCTTTTAAAGACATTTGCACTTTTTTTTTTTCCCTTATTTAAAAAAAAAAAACTGCTGTGAACTGAAACATTGCTGTAATGCTTTAATCTGATAAAGTTACACTGAACACGAGTCCATAGACTTTAGAAAATAACTGTTAATGCATTGAACTTAAATCAGAGCAGAGTTGCAGGACATGAAGTTGGATTGGAGAAGATGAACATGAGGAGAAGAAGCTCTTAAACAAATATTTCCAAAATACCATGATTTCCTGTTATTGCTTTAACTACATGTTGCTTGATCTGTTGCGTTTTTTGACCCTCGCATGGATGAATTAATAAAAAACAATTCAACATTTTTTTTAATACATTATTTTACCTCTACATACATATGCAATGATTTTTTTTGTTTATTAGTCATATTTAGAATTTATCATGATTTATTGTTTATTTTAATGTATTCTATAAAAATGCATATTTATATTATGTAAATTTTCAATCATATATAGCTGTATCATTTTCTTTTCCTATTTTTCACAAAGACAAACTTGCCTAATTACATTATCTTCAATTATATCAATGATTTTATTTTTCAGAGTGGAAACGTATTGGATGACTCACTAGCATCCACTGAAGTGGTTTATTTACAAAAATACCATCCTCATTCATGAATATGCAAGAAAAAAGCTTGTAAATAGGTGTCCACTATATGGCCAATGGGGCTGTGACGATATGCTTTTGTCCCGATTCGATTCGATTCCAATTTTTAGGGTGCCGATTCGATTTAAATTGCGATTCTCACAATTCTTCGATATTGCTCATTTTTGTAGATTAAAGCAAAAAAAAAAAAAAAAAAAAAAAAAAAAAAAAGCATAAAGCTTATTTTTTTGCTCCTCTTTTTTCTTCATTTCAATTGGGGGAAAAAACACAGTAGCCAGACCATCATTCTGCTGCTATAATGCCCAAGATGACAAGTTAAAAAAAATCAATAAACAATAAAAATGAAAAAAAAAAAAAAAAAAAATTAAAAAATGTATATATTTTTTTTTTAAACAAAAAAGTCGATTTTAAAATTGTGAAGCAAAAAAAAAAAATCCAGATTTTCGATTTTTCAATTCGATTTTCCCACCCCTAATGGCCAACTGTGCATGAAGGGTTAAAGCGTCTGAAATACCTTTCAGACACTTTCTCTGCTATACTTAAAACATGTGATTGATACTAAACACATAAGATAATACCTACATAAAAGAGCACATCCTCCTTTCTAGAAAAGAACAGGATCCTATAGCAGAGGTATGGTATTCCACTTATATAAACTAGAGCCTCACCATCCGAGTTGAGGCTACTGCTGCCGGTGGCTTTGGTTCCAAAAACAGACTCAAAGTCCACCTGGAGGCCCCCTGCTGACTGTTGAGGAGGAGCTTGTGGCGTTGAGTATCCTTCAGAAAGAGATGAATAAAAAGACAGCTGCAGTTACAGAGTTACAGCATCAGGCTACTTTTCCACACATAAATCACAGGATACATGAGTAGCAGAACTCCACAGCAGAGCAGTAAAGTGGCTTTAATCTGCTGCCGTGTTTGCTGGGCCCAGCCTTCAGTACTCTACCTCTGAATAGACCTGCTACAGTAGAGGGCTCAGTAGGGAAGGGAGCCTGGTGTGGGAGGTGCTGAGCAATGGATACTGGACCACAGAAGGAGTCTGACACATCACAGGAAGCAGGAAGACAAAGAAGAGAAAAGATAGAAGAAAAAAAAATGGAAAAGGCATTTCAATGCCAGGCCAGAGAGACAGGTGAGAAAAGACAGTAGCAGTGCAGACAGGAAGGAGCCTGCTAACATTTCCAGAGTAGTTCATTCTTCTACTTTAGGGAATTAAATATTTGGGAAAAAACTGCAGGACAATAATGTAGCAACCCAGAGGGAGGGATTAAAGGTATAGCTTTGACATTCCAGGAAAAGTTGTTTCATTCAAGAAATATTATTAGATTACTGCCACTCTTTTTGGAAGTATTCTGTTATCTTAGCTGACTTTAGAGTGGGAAAAAGGCAGAAACCAGTTACCGATAGTACGATCGGGTAACTAATTGAGATTTATTATTCAAATAATTTAAATTCATTAAATTTCTTAAACAAACTGAAGGAAACGTTTCTACCGAGCATACAGTTTATGGACAAATCAGAATGCTCTTCTTTAAAAGGTACAGTGTGTAACTAGTTTAGCTTTTTATTCCCAAAGTCAAGAATTAATTTCATAAAAGTCAAATCACAATTACATTCAAATGAGAGCGTTCTTGTAGCTTAGATGAGTCCTTCATAAATACAAGGGTGGCGACGCACCCAACAGAAGGCTTGCCATCTTTAAATAGGGTAGCCAAAAGGGGACAAACTTGTTAGCCGTACGCATTTTAGCTGTGAATTCCTGTGCATTGTCTGGGGGATTCACTGCTAAAACTTGCTGGGTTTTTTTGTTTAAACTTGCCAACTTGCCCTTTTCTACTGAAATGGAAGACCATTCACACTCTTTGCCATTTTAATGTAAAAATTGAAAATAATCAAACAATAAAAACTCAGTAAATTCTAATTTTATGCTTCTATATTTACAGTTTTATATGAGTTGTGAAAATGTGATAGGCGTCATTTTCTGATCATCAATGAGCAGTTATTAATGTCCCAACTGGCAATACAGTAATAGATGTCTGTTCTGTTTCAACTGCAGTCATATTTTATTTAGGAGAAAAAAGAATTACAGTTACAGCTCGATTAAATAAATGAATTATTAGTTTTTGATTTGATTGCAAAATAGGAAAGCGTAGATATAATTAAAAAAAGATTCAATTTGGCTCAGAGTTCAGTTTCCAAAAATAGTTAACTAACTTAACAAGTGATTGACATCCTTTAGCAGAGACGTTTGGCAGTGATCTGTTAAACCGTGCAGAGGAATGGTTACCATTTCCTAAAATGCCAAAACTCTTCCTTTAACACTTGCTTATGACTACCATAAATATAAAAATCATGGCTCTGGGGGATTTGCATAGGATTTCTATGTTTACCAGGAAACATAGGCTGAGATGGTGAGCCATCATAGTACCTGAGATGGAGTGTTCTATCCGCACTGTGCGTTTGTAATTGGTTGAAACTGATGAGTTTGTGTCAATAAAGGGATTGTAATGATCTGGAGAATCAAAAATAGTGTAAGAACAGGTTTCAACTTAAAGCTCTACGGCATCTTTGCACTACAAAGCAACACCAGACTGTTCAATAAAAGAGGATGAGCTGTAGCTGCAAAGTAACTGGCATAACCAGCCTCTACAGTGGGATGTGGAGATTTACGGTTGATACACAAGAATCTCAGCTTGGTATCAACAGCAGTGGATCATTTATAAAGATTTTCACAGACAAATAAAAAGAAAAATAATAATAATCAACATTTAATCTACATAAGCACATTAAACATGCAGGCTTTTCATGCATATAAGTATTTACAGAGAAATGAAGAGTGACAAGACATCTGAGGAGAAACAAGTATGATTCGTTACCACCAAACATTTCATGACCAGATGTCCTAGAGGAAAAGCTAACACCGTCTGAAGACACGACAGGTAAGTGAGTGGCATCGACAACGAGTTTTGAGAGGAAAGGGTTAAGGTTTGGCATGGAATCATCTCCAGCTTCAGCAGAGGTGAAAGGATCTATGCAGGCAGAGGAAAAACAGACAGAGAACAGGAAAAGACAGAAGAGAGTGGAGAGGAAGAGGTGGGCATCAGAGTCAGACAACATCAAGAGAAGGAGAGCATGCAGAAGTCACCCAAGTCCGGAGATGCAGATGTTGGGTGGAGATGTTGATGAGTCCAGAGCTTACCTGCCCACGCTGTGGCCACTGGAAGCCCTGTGGAGCCCGACTGCATGGAGGGCTGGAAGGTTGACTGCAGGTCAAACAAGTCGCTTTCCATCTTCACCGCACTGCAGTCGGAAGATGAAAACACATTTCCACCTTTTACAAGCCCACCGCTTTTGTTATAAATAAAGGCCAAAATGAAACGACTCAAGTTACCTTCAAATATTCTGATACAGGTAGAAAAAAAAACCAACAAAAAAAATGCACGTATAGTCGGTCCTCGGTTTACGAACGAGTTCCGTTCCTATGCGTGGGGCGTAACCTGAAATTCTGCGCAAGTCCATAATACCTCATCTAAGTACATGTATTATAAATCACATTAATAGATAAACAGTAGACAAATAAAATATAAATTTCAATTAAAATAAAATAAATATCCACGCTCTGAGGCGTCATCCCAGCCTTCGTGTCACGCGTCATGTCAAAGACTCTCAGAACTTCAAAACTTGCTTTATTTTTTTTTAAATTTACATTTATCTAATGAGCGTTGTAAAGTTGAAACAACGCAAGTGGAGAACCGCGTAACCCGGGGACCGCCTGTATAACTAAACTGTAGCTGCTGAGACTTACACATCGAATTTCAGGAATTTGTTTGGTATTTTTCCTTCTCTGATGCTTGTGTTGTGAAAATATGTTGCTTATTACGTTGCTTTGTGCTTCTAAAGAATTTTAACAAATCATCTGATTAAAACTAATAAATAAAACATCATTAATTCACAAATAATTCCTAACTTATGAAAATGATTTTAAAACTAAATGAACTGGTTACCATTTGGATTTTGGCTGCAGTTTCAAAAGATCTTCAGTTTGTATGCTTGACGTATGACTGCCTTTTCATGTGAACTGCTGACTTTAATACTTAAAGTGATGTGGATACAAACATCATGTAAGGGTAATGGATAAGATGATGCTCAATTAAATCAAATATAAAATCAAATACATGAGGGTGAGTTTTACAGAAACCTGCAGGTAGCAACGACAGTATTTACAGAAATGATCTGAGCATAATCAATCTTATTATTGTTATAATTGCTGTCGATGCTGTAGTTCTTATGATTACTGTTTGCCATTATGCATTCGTAATTCTGCTGTATTTTACAACTGTGTCATTATGTGACAGCTACAATATAAAATCAAATAAGCGCACAAACAGAATAGTAGGAGTCTCTTCAGTGAAATGAAGCTGACCAGTTACGTAAAGCCATCATCCTCAAATCCCCACAGAGTTAAAAGTAGAAATAATAAAACAGAGATAAATACAACTGTTAGTAGTTTAGATAAGAGATAAACTAATAATTTATCTTGTAGGATGAGAAATTAAGGTTTCATTGGAACTTTACGGGTGTGATTTCACTTTAGTTTTTTCCGCTTGGTTGTGATGACAGCAGAAAATTTATATTTAGTTCATATTTTTTTTGCGATTTAAAACAGCAAGTCACAGTACAGTTTTAGTCCAGGTTTCATTCATATCTTACAAACACCACACGAGTTTGTTCAGAAACAGGTCAAGACTCACTTCAACGGAGAGGGGTTCTCAATCCCCATGAATGAACAAAACACCAAGGTTTACATGACAGTGTTTACACTTTTTCAAATTAATTGCAGAAAGAGAAATATTACACTTGAGTTAAAAGTTTTTTTGTTTTTTTTTTTTAAATCTCAAGAGATCTAAGCAGTACCCATTAGAGCAGCTCGGTGTGGAGAAGAGGTCGATGGCTGGTGCGGTGCTGATGGTGCCTCCAGTGGTAGAGATCGGTGAAGTATCGGTGGTGGCAAAAGACGGCCTCTTAGAGAGCTCTTTAAGCCTTTGTTCCTAATTCAACGAGGACGGCCAGTTTAGACAAAAAGGCAACAAGCGCATATATTCATTGCACGTAAATTTTCAAGTGTATTTTTCTAAAAGCACGGCAACCTTGAGAGCTTTGAGTCGGGCCTGTTCCTCCTCAAGAGCTGCCTGTTTCTCCCGCTCATCCACTTTAGTGAAAGACATCCCTGTGCTCGCCAGCGATGACACTGCGTTTGACAGAGTACTGGCCCTGCAGGGGAAAACAAATTTACAACAGATGCAGCATAGATTAGCGAGTGTTGCGGATCTATGATAGACGGCGGAGCGCCTTCTGAGATTTAAAGAGGAAAGGAAAAAATGAGAGGAATTCAGGAAAGATGACAGAGGATTAACACACCTGCTGGCTGCAGTGGAGTCTTTGACTTTTTTGCCCTCTAAAGAGGCCAAATGTTGTTCCAAAGCTTCAAGAAGGCTACTAGGAGCCTGTTGCAACAGAAAAGACAGAGTCAGCAACAACCTGAGACAGCGAAGATGATGTGTGTACGAATATTAACACCATACCGGACAGTGGTGGGCAACCAAGGTGGAGCGGAAAACACTACACCCCATCAAATACAACAAAACCCTGGTGTTGTCAGTCCAATTATGTATTTGATTGGAAGGTTTCCTCCAGCTTTGAAATATCACTTTGGATATGTCACCCACCACTGATCGATGACTGCATTCCAGCCAAAAAAGCTACTCTGGATGAAACTAACATCTGTGTGGGATGATGTACCGCACTACAGCACTTTCAACAACCCGGCCCGGTGTTGAATTGGCCGTTTCTAAGCACAAGAGGGCAGCCATTTTACACGAGATGAGCTACGCTGGTTTTCACCTCAACCACACGATCCAAGTGAACAGAATTTACCACAGCGAGTGTTTTTTTCTTCAACTGTTTTTCACCACGATGTAGGAGACAAAGTCAGAGCAGAAGCATGCAAAAAGACAACACTAAGGCAAGTCACGGACACAGAAGAAGAGTGAAATAACAGTACTTACACAAACTGTGAACTAAAGTGGAAAGATAAGGGGAAAATACAGAATATAAAGGTGGTGACAGTCAGAGGGAAATTAAATATATGGGTCAAAATATTTATGCTAAATTAGTCCCCACAGATGTGCACAATTGCATGTGTTTTTTTTTTTTGTTTTTTTTAAACATTCAATTATATATGTGCAGATTTACTGAGTGGACTGAGAGTAGAGTGCAGACTTGACACCTTTATTTACTGAAGCAGACGCGGGTAAGAAGAGCAGAAGGAGAATCAGAGGCAGAAGAAGAAGGAAGGATTAGAAAGAGGAACAGGAGACTACCCCCACCTCTGGCAAACATGCGCCCAAGAAAGACATCATGCAAGGTGTCTGGTTTTTAAGATTATCTGCGTTTGGTGTGTCTAGAACTACAGTCTAGTCAAAGAGAGTGCTGATGCAAAAAAAAGTGCCGTTACAGCTGAAAAAAATAAAATAAGCAAGGCAAGCTTTCCACTCAAGAAAGGAAATCTTGTGGTTTTAGACTGTTTAAAAGAGCCACTGCTTACCTGTGAAAGGTCAGGGATGTCACCTCGATCAATTCCCACCTGCTGTTATAAGAAAAAAAAAACACACATCAATGCAAACAGATACATCCTGTTCATGACAATAAGTTTATGCGTAAAAGACAATGTAGGGTGTTTTACCTCTGCTACTTTGAGAAATTCTGATATCCGGGTCATTCGAGTGAGAAACTTCTTGTAAATATCCAAACCTTCTTTACACTGAGTCTTCTTCATGTCAAAGTATTTCTCTGTTTAACAAAAAAAAAAAGAAAAAAAAAAGAAAATGCTGATTTGCATCTAATTGGAAAGACCAACCGTACAACATTGGGACAAAATTAACAGAAGACAAAAGCACAACTTAAAGTGGTCCTTAAAGGTCTTACCAAGCAGGTTGATAATGCCTTCATTATAAGCAGCAAAGAGCCTGATGGAGTCTTTGAAGAGGAGCATGAAGGCTGCATTGATGACTCCATTAGTCAGCTCGTTGGCATTGACCTGCAGGAAAGCAATCGGCACGAATATTTATGTTGAAGCTCCTCTGAAGAGATTTGTTGATCTATAAAACACCTGTGTTTGTAAGTTAACAAAATGCTGCAGCCTCTGCAACTGCACGCTCCACACGAGCTGCAAAGCTGCAGGAGGCTTCACCTTAAACGCACATTAAAATCGAGGAGGGCATCCATCTGGTTCTGGATAATGGGGATAGTCTTCAGCAGCTTCTCTGTATTCATGGTCCTCATTACACCGTCCACTCTGTGAGGATGCCCAGAGGGTAGAAGCCAGACAGGGCGCGGAAGAGAGAAAAGGCAAAAACAGGGAGGCAAACAGTGCCACTTTTAATACACATGATCACATGGACTTTAGGCTGAAACTAATTGCAGGACTGAAAATAAACATCATTGATAACAATATCAATTGGAAAGTAAAGAAATTTCTTCTATTGTGTCCCATAAACCAAGGCGACATGATCAAAGATAATCAGTTTACATTAATAAGTAATATTTTGCAAAGCACAAGCCAGTCGATAAAGAAGGACATATTTTCCCCAAAGTTCAACCTTGCTGAATTTTAGAAGTTACATCCTGAAGAGGTCTGCATGCTCAGAAGAAGACATGACGTCACTAGCAGCATGCTGTGTTTATGTAGTTAAATATGGACGCTACGTATGTAAATCTGTATGTCAGTTTCAGAGTCGTTGCCCAAAGGAAGTCCACAATATTATGATACAATATTATTCTGTCAACAGTTTACTTTCAGCGTTGCCACATCTTGCCAAAATGCAAAACAACCATCTGAACTCAGGTTGCTTTGAAAGTATTACTCCATTTGGCACCATATATCACTGTCATTTCAATAAGTACAATAAATCAAGATGGTTTACATATTTTAGCACCTATTGCTGCAGTGTGAATGCAGCATTACATAATGTGCAAATATGTATGGGGAAATCACTTAATAGTTCCTTGTGTATTTTAGCTTCATATTGTAGAAAACAGAAATAAGTGGTAAAATGCATAAAAACGTACCCGCGTTTAACTTTTGTGAAGTCAAAGGCAACCTGTCTGTATGACACAGCTTTCTCGTTCAGGTATCGGCTATATCTCCTGATAAATGTAGACATGTCATAGCCTGCAATGGCAAACAAAACAACGGGGATTTTATTTAGTATTTCTGATATATATCAATTATAAGAAATCATTAAAATGTACCTTGTAGTCCACTTTTATCCAAAAAGTTACTGAGGTTGAAAAGTGTATTCCTTGAAGCCAAGTACTGGACAAAACGCTGAATGAGATTAAAAAATAAAAAAATAAAAAAAAAAGGTTAAAAGAAAAAAAAAAACCTGATACATTTGGATGATTGCAGGATCTGCGGAAGCGTCTCACCTCGTTCCCGTAGACCATAAGGTGGTGCGTAGTGATGAGTGACTTGAACACAACCACCCAGCTGGTGTTGGTGGTCCTCTCAAACAGAGAGTCAGCCAGTTGGGGAATGTTCACGTTCATCTCGTTGGTACAATGGATCAAATCTAATTTTAAAAAAAACAAAAAAAAAAACAACATACAAATCACAAGTTTATCATCACAAATCAGCTACTATGATTATTATTAAAAGCATGAACACAGAGTGCATGAAATTATTACATAAATATATTAAATGTAGAATGTATTTTTCATGATTTTCTTTGGGTTTTTCCTTTACCGTCTGATCAAATGATAGAAAATAATAAGAGACAAAAATAGATATTAATTGGGTATTCAGACCACATGTCCTAATAGCTTAGCCTGATATTACTGACTTCTTATTTAATCACAACCCAGTTTTCAGCAAATACTCTATTACATGCAACAATGTGAATATTCAGGTGTTTGCACACTTCCTCTACCAATTTAAAAGACATTTGTCTGAAATCTAGAGTTTAAAAACATTCAACCGCATATTAAATGAAATCTCAAATTCCCATCTTTGATATGCAGGAACACATTTTCTCAAAGAAAATCTAGAGTTTGATCATGTGACATGAAAAAACTACTGAATGCTGAGCTGCTAAGTGAGCCGCCGCTTGTAACTGACCAAATGTATCAATGTTGATGGTTGATCTATTTAATGCCAGCTCCAAGTGGTATTAGAAATAAATACTGTTGGTGGGAATACATGAACTTATTCCCATGACTGTCAAGAACAACTTAAAAATAAATCACTTTGTCGTGTTGATCTGATCCAGCATGTAGAAGAAAGCGCTGCTAATAAAGGTCTCAAGAGTATTCCCCCAATATTTCATGTTACCAATCGACTGACAGAAAACTACTCTGCAGCTAAACATTTACTGCTTAAAGCTCCCGAAGGTCTATGAAATCAAATTTAATGCTAAAACATCTTCACAGGCTCTTCATTAAACTACACACCACACGAATACCACCACCTGAAGATTTGTCTCAAACCGTTTGACTTATTTGGCGTTTGGAATCATTTTGGTAGCTCGCTTTATGCTTTATTTAAATTTTAATTTCAACTAAATGGTAGAGAGATCTTGATCGGACCACCAGAGTACACGTGGATGTTTTTTTTTTTTCTTAAAGGGGTCAGCCTCACCAGCTTCTGCTTCTAAAGGAAAAACGAGGAACGAGTACCATACATCTTTATTTATAAAGCACTTTCAAAACAAGAACAATGCTGAGAAAAGTGCTCTACAGTAAAATAAAACATCTGAAGAATTAACGAAGACAGGTCAAGGCTGAAATTTAGAAAATAAAATTAGATAAAATCGCAGTAAGCTTGATTTAAATTAAAAATCATACTCAATATTTTACTCTGGGTCAAAGGCCAGGGAGTAAAGTGTGTTTTTAAATGAGGTTTGAAGTGTAGAAAACTAAGTCTTACAAGTTTGGAAGATGCTCAAAGAAATGTTTAAAATGATAATTTGATGCTTGCCTTTCTTTTCAGCCATCGTCTTAATATCTTAAAACCAGTTTCCTATTGGTGTCTGCTCCAAGTAACTCTGCAGAGAACAGTAACAACTGTCTAAAAGCATGTTCATGTCATCAGATGTCATCACACAACCTCTGGATGACCTTAGAGTTATAAAACGGTAGCTGGTGCTCCAACGCTTCAAAGAAAAGCCCTTGTGCTGGTTTTTCCAATCACCCAGATAACTTACAAACTTATACATTTAGGAGGGGGACAACCCCACACTAAATATCTGCATAATGAAATTATTATGGTTAAAGTTCTCAAAAAATAATTTTAAAAAAGACCAACATTTTGTTAAATAAAACTGTGCTCTACATAAAATCTGATAAGCATAATAAACAGCCCATTTTCTTCTTGTGTCAGATGAATCATGTATCACAGACACCAATCACGCTAATTTGAAATGTTGATGGCAACCCCACATCCCCGAACAGAGCAGCATAAAGCCGAGCACGTTAAAACGTTAACCACTTGTGCTCTGTCCCACTTCCTCGGCTCATGCGTTCGTCCTGCAGCCGTGTGCCGCGTGAACGATGCCAGTTGGAGCAGCCAGGCTCCACCAGTGCCGATGACCCTGCCATTCACAGCAATGATCAGACTGACAGGGTAAGTGGGCCTCCCTTTCTGTCCTATATTTGACTTTTTCAAAAGGCGGGGGACTCTAAGTAGGACAGGATAACCTTCCAGAGAAGCAGCAGTGTGCATGGGTGGCTGAACTGCCCAGAGAAGAGGATGACGGAGAAGAGCCAGGAGGAGGAGGAGGAACAATATGGGGGAGGAATGACAGCACTGTCATGTTGTAATCAGCCTGCTAAATATTCACAGTTGTTGAACATTAATGGATCCGAACTGAATTAATTCACAAGAGACAGATTAATTCATGTAAAAGTCATGACAAAGTGTGATGCTGTTAAACTCTATCAGGTGGCCAAAAAAAAAAAAATCAACATAAATTACAAATCAATTCAGATCAGGATGATTAAATGTGTTTATTTAACTCATAAGGATAGTTTTACTGGCATGGAACATTACTGTGATGGAAATTTAGTGATTTTGTGAGAAATGTATGTTAATAACACTCCACTGCTGCGAATTACATAACAGTATTTTTATAACATTGATTTATCACCAAGCACTAATCATGTTCGGCTCTGGTCATCAAACTCAAGGACTGCTTTGGTACCGAGCCAAAAATATGGGTCCAAAACACAGCAAGAGCCAAAAGCTGACAAAAACAAATAAATAAAATAATAACCCACTGTACTGTTTACTTGATCTTTGATCAAAAAGCTCATCAATTCAATTGAACTTTAAGAGCTTGTTTGCCCATCCTCCTCTCATTGCCCACTATTCAGATTATTTTGTAAAAACAATATGTTTTTTTTTTTTTTTATTAAAAGATAAATATTAATATTGGTAAAAAAATAATAAAAGCAAATCTATTGTGCGATCCATCGTTAGAAAATGTGACTGTTTGCTGCTTCTACCTTTTCTTTTTCTTTTATTTATGAAGATAGTGTTCAATGAATATGAATAGTTGGGTTTGAGACGATTCATTATTCATTCACAAATAAAGAAAAGAAATAGTTGCAAGCTGTGATTTCTATCACAGCTGAAATATTATCAATAAGCAGCCCTTACAATGTATTTTGGTGGCTTTCTTGTAACAAGTGTCAGACTTAGTTTTGAAAACTGACAAGGAAAAATATCTTACGCTTTTTACTGTGATTAAACAGTGATTTCACCCACTTTTTCTGGTTGTCTTATACATTATAATCTCATTTTAAGAACTCTGAGCTTCCTATGACAGACAAAAAGTACTAACTTATCAAATAAGTGACATCCTACTAACGTCAGAGCCGGTATTGTATCAGCACTACCACTTCATGGTCATGCAACAAGCTAAAATGCAAATCCTTTATCGTTTGCAGCCTCTCCAATATGATAATATGTTCCGTTTCTGCCAAAATATTTACCAACTCACTAAGATACAGGATTTAGCTGGAGCCTTAAACAACATTATTTCTTAAACCTAAATCTTTTCCTGAAGCTACTTTTTTCTTTTTACTTTAGGACTGAAAGATTATAACTATTAATATTTGGGAATCATATAAAAATGTAACAATATGAAACTTCTTGCAGTTTCTATCACTTTTTGACAACTGAACCAAAGTAATGAATATGCTACACATATCCAGCAAGTTTTCTATAGTCTCCTCTCATTTACAACACTGCTTACTGTCTAATAAAAAGGCACAGAAAACCCTAAAATGTACTTAAACTTTATGTTAAATCACTATATGAGATCATTGCCTTTTCTTTGTGAGGCAGATAACCATCAAGAAAGCTTTATGAAGACAAAGGGAGGCATTTAAACCCTTACTGAGCTCATCCTGGCTGTCAACCCAACAAACCAGCATCCATAATGTGTCAACAGAAAACAAGAGGAACCATGCTATTATCCATCCGCGCGCGCACACACACACACACACACACACACACACACACACACACACACACACACAGGCTGTCTGTTCTGTGTGGCAGTTACATTAGACTGCTGACTGCCTTGGGAAGAGCCAACAGTGTGTTACTGCCAACTTTCACTCATCTCAGCACAGTGGAGTCACCTCAGCAGCACAGCACGTGTGGAACCTGCAACTTCGACACCAGGCCAAAAATACACACCACAATTACCATTATGACCAGTATGAAAGCAGCACTGTCAGCTGTTCCAACCAACAATGAACTGTGATGAGTTTGCAGTCTGAGAGATTTCCCATGTTCAGTGTGAGTGAACTTTAACCATCACGCAGGGCTTTAATAAAACCACTTTTTTATTGATGCCACTGAGCATTTTGCAAGTACAGATCGATATGCAGAAAACGTATCATTGCATGGCAAGTACTGACAGACTGTGACTCTTCTGAATAACAGTACCACCACACAAGGATTTAAAGCCTTTATGCTCGTGTCAGGGCACGTACAGTATGCAATTGATCCGTTTCATGACCTGTTAAAAGAAAGCAAACTCCTGCAGACCTCAGCCGTGCCCTTACAGTGTCACCTCAACATGTCTGAAGCATCAAGAAACAGCTGGTATCACGTTACTCACTTACCTCAATGCATATGGAAGTCGTGCATTATGGGCCTGTGAATGCAAGTGAACTATAGCTATATGTTGTTTTAGTAAAAATCCAGACATCTGATCCATATTTTCTTTTTAATTATGAAGACTGAAGGCTGAGGCTATGAGTCAGTGTGAGATAACAAGGGACACAACCTGATAGCCTAACATGCTAATTTGGCAACAACTAACGACATGAATGGGGAGAAAACTTCTATTAAACTTTAATAAAGGCTGCTAAGTATTTGAAACCAGCTCAATAACCTACAAAAATGTCTCAACAAGGCTTGTCCTGGAATGTAAAAACAATATAATCTCCTTGACATGAGCCAGCAGTAGCATGTAGCCTCCGCTGAGGCTTTGAGGCCTTGTAGCCCCACCGTCGCCATAACTCAGAGCTGTTTCATTGAAGGCAAGTCTACTCTGGCTTAACTTGAACACTAGCCTGCTGTTGAATGATACTCACAATCCAAGTGTTTCTTCTTCGGACCCATAATTTCGTGTGTTGTGGCCTTGCATACTGTTTTAGACACGGCGGATCCCGTTACACTGTGTTGGGCTGCAGTTATCCGGTCCGTAATGCTCTGTCCCGACATCTTCGCTTTACTCGGAGCAACAAAAGACTTTAAAAAATCAGAGGCTCGGACGAGTTTGTCTTCAGATTTTCAGTTGTTTAAAAGAAAAAAAAAAAAAGTCAAATACAACATCCACCTCCT
This sequence comes from Telmatherina bonti, assembly GCF_933228915.1. Taxonomy (NCBI): domain Eukaryota; kingdom Metazoa; phylum Chordata; class Actinopteri; order Atheriniformes; family Telmatherinidae; genus Telmatherina; species Telmatherina bonti. The sequence continues at coordinate 26,349,388 of NC_136627.1, read as the reverse complement.
CCGCAGCCTCTCCAGACCCCCCCCTTTTCCCACCTCGGTGGAAATAAAAATCAAAACTGGGCTATGGCAGACGCAAACCAGAGGAGGGCGGAATGAAAGGAAGCGAGATATGACAACACAATTAAAATTTATATCGGATTGTTTCTTTGTTGATCGGTTCCGTCCAGATTCATTCAGATTTCAAGAATGCCTTGATGGCAGGGACCGTTCGCTGACTCATCCGACCCGTGTTTCTGTCTCGCTCTCATCCCGATGTGGCACACCGGATCCCAGCCTGCCTGCCTCCGCCGCTCCGCCAGTCGACGCCGCTCCTCCTCTTCTTCCTCCTCCTCCTCCTCTTCCTCCTGCTTGTTGCCGTTGCTCGGCTTTAAAGCGCTATGAAAGAAAAAGACCACTGAAGAGGGGAAATGGCGGGCCCACTCTGCTTTGCTCTCTTTCTGCTCAAAGATGATGGGGGGAAGGGGGGGGGGGGGGGGTGTACGCAGCACACCGCCCTGCAGACCCTGAGTCAGATTCTGCTGCGCGAAATTCGCACGACTGGGGATGTTGTGCAGGTGTAACTGATCGCAGAACAGCTGGGAAAACATGCACAAATAGTTCTAGGAGGCCTGCATTGGGAGGATGACGCCTGTACTTATCAAAAGGTGGACACAGTCAAATGAAAATCAGGTTGCAACAGGCCTGACAGAGTAAAGGAATGAGCAAAGGGATTTTCAGGATTGTTGCATCTTTAAAACACTCTTCAGAGTCAGAATGACCAGTAACTGTGGATTAGACATATTTGCAAAATAGGTTACAGATGTTCAAAAGAGTGAGAAAATGCATATATGGACAGAAAATAAATATAAGGTTCATCTAAATCCTTATAGTGTGGTGGCAGGTGGCATCTGCTGCACTGTGGCTTGCAGGGGGGGAAGCAGCATCAGTGCCAGAGATGCCAGCAGGATCAATAACCTCATTCAGAAGCCTGGAACCATCTCTGGTTAGACTTTTCGATTCAGCAAGGAAGCGGAGATCACCAAACAAACTGCGCTCCTTCATGAGCAATCTATCTCACCCCCCCTCTCCATGAGCCACTACACAGAGAGCATTGATGAAGAGGGCTTTAAGAAGTCATTCCTGCCATTCACCACCTCACTGTTTATCAACTCACCTCACTGACTGAGAACTAGTTCATGCAACATCCGTGCTTGTGGTTTTGAACACTTTTGAATGCACTGTAAATCTTTTTGCTTATTTTTCATTTGAAAAAATGCATTCACACATTGTTTTTCATTTACTTTGTGGTCTGGATACTGTGACTGAACAATTAATAGTTAATACTCTCACAATTTGACCTACCCAAGAGATGAGATTGTTGTATGTTTGCAAAATATCACATTAAAAGTGAGAAAGAAGTTGCCCCAAGATTTAGAAATGGTTGGCACCTGCTCTAAATGATAATTGAACTCAGTTTGTTCAGATTCAGGTTCCCACACACAGGCCACTGTTATATAAAAGGATGTTAAATGTTTAAATCTGAGCCCAAATGGCCTGCATCTATATATTCAACCATTTATTAGATGAACCTTACTGATACATTGGGAGTTGTGGCTGGCTTGAGCCCGTCTCTGCTTATATTTAGATGAACAGGTTGCCAGACCTTTGCAGAGCAAACAGGGAGATATAAACAGCCATGCATGGTGATAGTTAAACTTGTCCTGCACTACACAACCCAAATCCTTACCAAATCTAGCCAAAGGAGAGGCGATTAGAGATCGTGTTTAGGATCACATCCTTCTACAAAAAAAAAAGACAGTTGTCTCTCTCATCATTTTATTGTTTATATAACCTTTAAAAAACAAAACAAAAAACAACAAAAAAAAACCCCATATAACCCAAAACTGGAAAAATGATGGAAAAGTCTAATTGAAACAGAAATATAGTGATTATTGGATTAATTTAATTTTAATTTTATTTAAGATGTATGAAACAACAATATTTTATAAATTATATCAGCTTTAAATTCAGTTTGAAACTCATCCCAACATGAAGCTGGGCTTGAGACAGCAGAGGGCTGAAATCAGATTGACATAATAATAATAATAATAATAATAATAATAATTTAAAAAAAACAAAAAAAACAAACAATTTCTTCAAATGTGTCAATAAGTGTTTGTGGTCATGATTTCATAAGCAGCATCCCTGAAATATGGGTCTCATGTTTGTTATTTTGAACAGACTACATTTTTGTGCTCTTCCATTTTACTTCACACAATGCAGAGGTGTTTCATATCCATATTCATTCATTCATTCATTCATTCGTTTTCCTAACTGCTTAGTCCAATTAAGGCTCACAGGGAAGTTGGAGCCTATCCCAGCAATCATTGGACGAGAGACACAGGTCACCAGTCCAGGAACAATTCAGTTACCAATTAACCTAACATGCATGTCTTTAGATGGTGGGAGGAAGCTAGAGTACTTGAAGAGATCCCACCCATACACGGGAATTTTTACAGTAAATATATCTTAAAGTGTTTCAAAGTGAAGCCATAGCAGGATATTTTCTCCCTGAAAAAACTGTATAATGCCTAGCCAATAGAAAAGGTGTAAACAATGTATTAGATTGGTAGATGAGGTGCAGAACTGTGTCTCCCTGTGTCTTTTGGGTTGCTTTAAGCTCTAAAGTACTTTTGAATGCACCAGTTATTGAAAAGTGATTTCTAATACATATTGCAATCAACAATCAGAATGATTGTTATTATTCATGAGCCTTTTTCTCAGTCCGGGAAAACATTTTGCTGAACACATGTGGTCATTAGTCAAACCTGCCTTTCCTGACTGCAACTATATTTGTTTTGCGTCATTAGGCTCACACGCCTCTGCATACCGGTCCAGAGTTCAGAAACATCATGTGTTATCAGGCATGTACTCTCACCCCATTCTCCTGCTTGTCTTTGTAACTGGTTTTTATAGCTTTAGGGTATGACATCAGCTTTGATAGGAGGAGTGGCAGTGACTAAAGCCACTGTTATGACGCAGCAAATATTCATCAATAAAAGGCTCATCTCTTCATTCAGCTGATACCTTGTCTGTGCCCAGTCCCATGCTTTTCCAGATAGAAAAAAAACAAACAAAAAGTACTTAAAGTACATGTACAAAAGGTACATGATGCCTTGAGACTACTGGTCCAGACACTGGAACCACAAGAAATCCAATTCCAGTGAGGGAAAGTAATGCAACCATAGGCTGGATGCTATAGGAGCACATTACTCCTCTTTTGAGCTCCACCTTGCTGGATTTTTGTTTCAAGTTGTTTTGTTTTATAAGTAAAGCTGATTATTACATTTTATTTATGTAATACAAAGAAACATCATTCCAGGCTTTCAGAAGGCTCCAGCAAAGAGCTGGCTACACCCACCATCATGAGTGCAAAGACGCAAATGTGGAACCTTGATCTAAAAAGGAGGGTTGTGAGACCCCCCCCCCCCCCCCCCCCCCCCCCCCCGCCAAACTATCTTGGCAGCTGTCCTCTTCCTCTGAAGACAACCGTCTGACTTTTGAGGATGGTTTGATTATGCAGCTCACATTGGCCTTCCAGGTTATGAAAGCCAGCGCATATACACTGCCCACTCTGTCTCTCCATTCTCCCTCCATACATACCTTGTTTTGTGCTTGCTGCAGCTAAACAGCACATATGACAAACATCCACAATACACTTGAATTCTGCTGAGCTCCAAAATCTGCTCCAGCTGCTTTGTGTTAAATTTGTTTTCAGTGAATCCTTTGTTTCAACTATCCTCTTGTCACATCTCGATTTTTTATTTTTTTGGCCACACAGGCAAATAAAGTTTTTCTAATTAAACTTTAACATGATGCAAATGTTCTCTACAAATGGAATATTTAACATATAGACCAGCTTTTAACTTTATCATTATTTATTTTCTTTAGCTTATTCTGATTCTCTATTCTTTTTTAGCAAGAATAAACCAAAAGATTAGTTTGCAACATGAAGAGAAAGGACCACCTAGAATACAACAAAACAGAGAAAAGCATCTAATAAAGTTAATAACATGGTTGCTGTATTATGTTTGTGTCATGGGACTGAAATATTTCAATAAAGCTTCATCAAACTGCTTGCCTACAGGGGAGCTCATAACTTTACTGTGACAAAACCTAATTGGACATTTCTTTGTTGTAACTGGAAGAATATTTGTATGACTGTTGACAATCTTGAGGGATTACAGTCAGGATATTTTTTTTTTTCATCTTTTTTATTATTAGAAGAAAGGCTTTAGCCCATAAGCAGAGACATTCAGTAACTATAGAACACACAGTTGTCAGCAGAGACTGTTATTCTACACATAAAGTAACTTTTTTTTGTATATGTTTGCAAATTATTTAATACAAGCTATTCCAGTCTGCATATATTTATTTTCTTTCTTTTGTTGTATGGTTGTAATTATAACAGATACATTTATTTTTGACTCTGAGGAAAATTCACTTTGAATTTCTCCACAAGTATTTTGGTTTAAGCCATAAAAGGTGTCTGTCTTTCTTATAGGGAATTAATCATTTATGTCATATTGTTTTTAATAGGCTGAGAGTATGCTTAGGTTAATGAGTCCAGTAAAGGTGGTAAATAAGTAAAGTAAGTAGGCTAAAACTGTATTTATGTGGATAATGCAAGGCTTTTCCAAGATTCAAAGTGCTATACAGATACAATAAAACATTAGAAAATAAGAAGTGTGATTTTAAGTAAAAAAAAAAACAAAAAAAAAACACACACACACACACACGAGAACAGCTGCATTTGAAACTGCATTTAACTTTAAATAAAATTAGTGTTTGAGGCGATCTGAAGTTTTCTGGGAGTTTGGAGAAAAATACTGATTGAACTAGATTTAAATACTTTTATTACTTTCTACGATAAAGTTAACAGGTTCAGATTTCTCATTTAGATGATTTTGTGCATCCATACTATTATTTGAAAAGATTTTGACTTGTTCAAGAAGGTCGATAAGGCATTATATCATGGTCAGCTGCATCCTGATATTGAAAAATGTTCTTTTTCAGTTTGTATGAATAGAAAAGAAAAAGAAAAACCCAGCCAAATCAAATTTAGTCCGAAATGAAGAATTAATACCGGAGCTGGAATAAATATCCCAGAAAAAACAAATTAAAACTGATGAGTTACATTTATCAGTGTCTCCGGTTGTATGCAGTGTGACACGATGACCACATGGGGGCAGCACAGTGCCGTGACTGCAGATTAGGTTTTGCTCCTGTGAATTTTCTACCCTAGTTATAAGTTATCTTGAAAACACCAAAACTTTCTTTTATAAATACAGTAACTATAATACATATTTAAATTCATTCCAACATAAAAAAAAAAAAATCTAATTGTTCTTGTCAATTTAACTGTATTTCAAATATTTTCCATACTAAACTAAACAATTAAAAAGCACAGACTGCTACTTGTAGCCTAAAACATACGTTGCAACCTTGGCCTGCTAATCAGTCAGGAAACCACAGATCACATATCTGTCCAATTATTTGATTTAAATGCTGTAAAATTTTAATTTCAACTTTATTTGTCAAAATGAATTATTGAATCAATTTTCTCTTGAACTAAATTCCAAAGTATCTGTGGATGTGGCTACATGGATAAAACACGAAAAAAAATATGTTTCCCTTCCTGTGAATCCTTGGTGAGGTCATGTCACTGATAGCAAAGGTTCACACACAGTGTTCTCTAAATATAGGGTTGGGTTTCATACATAAACAATCCTCCGGTTTTCCCTTTTCACCTGGGAATGTTCACATTTTTGGCCCAACAAAAGAAACTGACCTCTGCAAAAGTACTCCACCTGAAAACTACTTCATTCACTTTCATTTCCAGGAAAAATCACCTTGAAAAGCAAAGTATTTTCTTTAGCCTTCTGCATTAGTAAAGCATTATACGTTTGATTATCATTGTATTAATATTTACCTCCACTTTATTTTTCCTTTTCTTCAAATCATTTGTGACAACAAATAAACAGCATTATCACCCACATACATTATAAATCCTCTGCAGAAGCTAGAAAGCAAACATTACTCACTGAGGATCAAATTGTAGCGGGGCCTTTGATGAAGGCTTTACTTTCCTGTTTGTGTTGAAACTGGAGCGTCAGATTACAGCTGCACTCCCCTGGTTTGTGTTGCAGCTCAGATAGTCTGTTTGTTGAATCTGGATGCTTCAGGTTGATCAGGTAGAGACTGCTTTATCAGGGAGATCTAAGTTTAGCGACTGGTCCTGAGCCATTGTAAGTCTCAGAGCACAACGACCTGCAGAAAACCTTCCCAAAGCTCAAAGGGGTCTCACAGATGCCCGGCCTCATGCCAAAAGAGGAGGAAAGAATGAAGATTCTAGTCATAAAGTAAAATATGATGTCTCTGCATGCTCCTTTGGCAATGGTGACTTTGAGGAATGATGTGGAAACAATCGACACAATGCACGGCACAATAAGCTTTGTTTTGAGTTTATTAGTATATGTACAGAAGTAGAGCACATGGTCAAATAGGTCATTTGCTGGGTGGGATTGGTAAGAAAAAAAAAAGCAGGATAGTAGTGGTTCACCATATGTATTCATTTCACGTGGATGTAGTCAGATGATCCTGTTTGCTCTGAATGGCGCTTCATATTTGATTTCAGCCCTACCTCATCAGAAAGGCAGGTGAGCAACAGTGAATAGCAAACAGCTTGCACTGTTTAGGGCCAGCAGGTGCCTGCACAGATTCAGGTCTGGATCTGAATGTGACACGTGAGGCCACAGGCTCAGATGAGTCTGAGCCAAGTGACGAGCAGGACATGTGTTGCATGTGAGCAACTCTATCCTGGGTGGGAATGCGTCTACGATCCAAGCATATAATGTTCCAATGTGCTCATTCTCCAGGATTTATGCTGAATGTTAGTGATACATATTTTCCATAAATCCAGGAATGATGGGATATCAAAAATCAAATACATGAGGTTTTGGTAATTCAATATGAGGAACTATTTATCCCTTTTGTTCTGTTAATACAAATACCTGTAAGTATAATAAAAAAAATAATAACCAGGAACCTAATTAAGGAATTAAATGCAGAGAAACACATGCAGAGACAACACAAAAGATCTGCTGTTGCTTGAAGTAAAAAAAAGTTTGGCATTTATGATATTTGGGTTTTGCTTCCAAAATAATTGTGTATACTTTTGATAGACTTCTGAAAACAACTCAAAATATCTCATATAGTTCTTGGAAAACACGATCTACAAACTACTGTCGACATGAAAAAGTAAATCTAAAAGAAACGGAAATCTTCAATAACTAATCAGATTAGATATCTATAAAGAAAGGAGCCAGCTGGACATTTATTTAATGTATTCTCATTGTGAAAGGAAGTAAATAATGAAATACATCTGATATAATATATTTATTAATGTCAGATTTAGGAAATTTAAATGAGAAAGCATTGCTAAGTGTGAAAACCTGGTCTTCTCAGGACACTTGGATCAAGCTGCTCCAGGCCAGGGTTGATCCTGTGGCAAAAACCAAGCAGTGGACTCTGTTACACACACATTTCGGCTTAATTCATAAACTGTAAACTGCATGTGTTTTATCTGTTTGCTCATTAGAGAGACGCTCAAAGACAGAATGACATTAAAAATTTAATTCTGCAAAGTAAACTTTCTGCTGACCTATATTTTCTCTTTGGAAGCAGAGAAGTCAGTGAAAAAAAAAACAAGCTTTTGATTCTAGTAAAATTGTATTTATTGAAATCACTTTAATGTTTGATTGTTAATCAGCTGTTTTTATTTGGTGCTTTAATTGTCATAACATCATAAGTTTCTCGCAGCAAGTTTTATGCAAAACATTATGGAACATTTATCATCTTTCTCACTTTCAACATGCAACATAAATAATTCATCACCAGACACGTGGATATCTAATGGCACAGTGTGGTTTGGGTTTAATGCAGCTCTCTGACATCATTTTGTCTTTCCCACAAACTATTAAAACTGCATCAGTGAGCCGTAAATTTGAACAGTGAAACATTATTCCTTTAGAGGCAACGTTAACAACTTAGTCCTGGGAACAGTTTCACATCAAAAATATCAAATAACTTTATCAGTCCATGATACAAGAACATAACCTTTAGGAGAAGAATTTTGTCCAATTTTTATCTGTAGGCTTATACTTGTCAAGTCCTGAGTCTTCTCCTTTAACAGGAAGGTGATAACCTAATTGGCAGAGAAGTCACTCTTCTCTTTCGTCCAGCGAAGAAAGCATCTATGATTTCCAAAGTAGGAAAATCAGATATAGACTCATCTCACCACGGAGAAGTTTCCCACTTCAGTCAATGACAGAGTTTCTGCATCATGTTCATATACGTCCCTTTCTCAGAAGATATTTGTTTTGTTTTTTTAAGTTAAGGGGAGGGAGGGAAGGGCAACAGAGCCAGCAAGTTAAAAAACAATGTTACAGAAAAAAAAAAAAGAAGTACAGCCACAGTTATGTGTATATTACTTCTAACCATGAATCATTTGCAGACACTACACCTGGTTAGACTTTATCCACACTGACATAAAAGAAGAATTATATTATTACATAATCCAAATGCAAGGAAAATAAGGGAATTCAATAAACATCTTATAAAACATGAATGTTAATCAGCAAATTATTTTTCAGATTGTCTCTATGACTCAAGAACTCAGCAGCTATCAAATGCAAACAGGATTGTCGAATAAGCACAATTGAAATTTTTAGGATATTTACATAAACCATAAAAATTAAATGAGGGTTCAAAACAGCACTCACATATGAGAAATATTGTGCTTTTTAGTTTGATCTTTGATTAAGACTCTAAAACTGGGATCTCAAACTCTGGTTCTCAGGGGCCGCTGTTCAAGAGGGTTAAGTTATTTCCTTAATCCAACACACATTTAAATTCATTTGCAGAGCTTGATAACAAGCTGCTGGGTCCATTTTATTTCAATCAAGTGTGTTTGTGCAGGGAAGCATCTAAAACAAGTGGCCCATGAGGAACAGAGCTTGAGATTCCTGCCATAAAATCATTAGACACATTATTATTATTATTATTATTATTATTATTATTATTATCATTATTATTATCTTATTATTATTGCAATTAAAAGACATAAAATAATTCTTTGGCAGCTGTGAAACTCCAGCCATTTACCTGCTGAGTAATTCTATGACTTGTCCTGAAGTCTTTGCTGATTTGTAAATGATAGTGTCATCTGCATACATTTGACACTGAATATATTTTTGGTTATTTAATAACTCATTCAAACAAAAACAGTAGTAAGTCCAAACTGGGTTCTTGTGGTGTAATCAGTTTACACTTTTTAAAGGTTGATAAGATTAATTTTTACTCACCAGAATATTACAACATTGGTGAATGATTTCAACAGTTGAAAAACTTTTCATATTTGAGTTGTATAGTAGTATCTCATAACTCACAGTATCAAATATGTATTTTAGGCTTACAAAAACTGCTCCCACTACCTAACCATCATTTAACAACCTCGTCATATTAGCAAACGTGTTTTTGTTCTCATTCATCAGTTAAAGGTAGAATATGTAAGATTTTCAATATTTTCAAAATAATTTAACTAATAAAATAACTACAATAATAATTAGATAGTTATTTTTAAACATGTAGGTTCCAGTCTGTCCATATTTGATGTGTTATTAAATTACAAGTTTAATTAATGACAAAGACCCTTTTTAAATGTTTGCCTACCAGTAAAATTTATCATTTGTCATTAATTAAACTTGTAATTTAATCACGCATCAAATATGGACAGACTGGAACCTACATGTTCAAAAAACTATCTAATTATTATTGTAGTTATTTTATTAGTTAATTTATTTTGAAAATATTGAAACTCTTACATACTCCACCTTTAAAGAGATAAGTTTTTGTTTCCTTTTTACATTTTACTGATTTTGTCTTTTTTTCCCATTTTAGTTACATAAAATGTACACCAGGAAAGGTGCTGAAATTTAACAGGTATTGCAATCATTTGTTTTTATGACTGTATCGCGGTTTACGTTTATTTTTTCAAATAGTGCAACCTCTTCTTTTTGATTACCTGCCTGTTTGTTATTGATGTTTTTTTTAAGCAAACGTCTCAACAGATGCAGTTTGTTTTCTCACAATCAGATCCTTAGGTAATAATCAGACTGTCCAGTTACTAATTTATAAGTTTATGTAACTCATTTAGATTTAGATAGTATCATATCATAACATCTTTACTTGTTTTTAGTAATCTTGTAAATAAGTGGACTGAGAACCACGTGTTGGTCGACTGAGTCTGCTTCTTTGATCTGAATCTGAGTTGATTTGCATGTTCACAATACCCCAGGCAGAGCAGACTTTCCGAACAAACAGCCTTGCATTAAGATCAAACGGTAGGTGTGCATGGGTTCATTTCAGGAGTCCTTTTCTAGGACACATGAGAGTGCCTCTAATATAGATAAGGACTCCAGCTTTTGTTTGCATTCGCTGATGGTATAGTAAACTGTGCCCACCGAGCGTGATTTTTAGAAGTGTTTTTAAGTCCAGCTTCTCCATGTCTGACTTCAGAGGCAGAATAAAATCTGTTTTCAATGCAGTGTTGCCCATTAGGGAAAAAACAGATCACAAGTATCCAGTACTGCTTTGTCTTTTGAACAAAGATGCCATCAGATTCTTTTCAACTTCATAAGATGCAGTTTTACATGAAGGAACATTATTCAGAAATTACTCTACAGTTTTTAGTTGCCATCATTTTGCAAATTGCTAAACCACTGCCCAGCTACTACTGACAGACTTTGCCTCTCTAAGGGGTTCTTGTCATACCAGCTTAATAACCTGTTACCAATTAACTTAATGCAACATGCTCCTCCAGCTGTCTCTTTTTATCACTTGTTCAGATGAAATAGTAGAATAAGTTACTTTACACATAAGATGTGTTTCCGTGTTCTATAGTAAATAAAACATCGGTTTACTAGTTTTGCAAACTGCATAACACATTTTACATATTGTCTTAATTTTTTCTGAAACTTGGGGCTGCATAAATTATGTACATGCAGTGAAACATTTGTGCAAAGTCAGGTATGTAGCAGCCTTATACTTTATAATAATAATAGATTTTAAAAAAAAAAAGTGTCCCAAAACTAAACAGGAACTCAAGACAATACTACCAAGTCAGTTCAGACTCATATAATAGTAATGGAAAATGATGTAAACTCTGAAAATAAATAAATAAGATGACTAAAAATGAAATGGAACATACCGGTATCAGATTGGACAACATTCGGCTTCTGCAAGGATTGAGTTTTGTTTACGACCTAGACAAGCATCACACAACTAAATTAAATGGATCCTTCCATGAAATGTTTAAAAGGAGATCTAATCTAATCTAATATTTTCATTTCATTTCATTTTCATTTCAATTTTCAGAAAAATAGCTGCTTGTAGCAACACCTGCACCCAGCTGGACTTGCAGAAGTCTGACGAGCACTTATCTATGATGTCCTCCACTGTTTGATTTCATGCTTGTGTTGTTCTCACTCTCATATGTAAGTCGTTTTGGATAAAAGTGTCTGCTAAATAAATGTAGAATAGGATAGCATAGATAGTAACACTAACTTCAGTCTATCTGGTTAAAGTCTTTATTCAACTGATGCCAGCATAACCTCCTCCATGCCAAGGGAACAGAAATGGCCAAAATAACAGTAGACATCTTATAGCTTCACATATAATATGAAACTGATGGCCAATTTAGCTGTTATTCCAGTGTTACACTTGGTTGATATCATATTCAGTTGCTTTTGCCCTTTAACTGCATCGGCGTCGCTGACAGTAATAATTATTTCCTTTAAAGCTTCACTGATTTTATGTGTTGTTGTTTTTTTTTTTGTTTTGTTCGCTGTTTTCAAAGGACTTACAAAAAATCTGTACAAGGGAAAGAAGTACTTTCTTCTGCTACAGGTTCAACATTTTAATGAAACTCTTGCTTTCTTTGGATGGACTGCAGTGAAATTAAAGGTGAGTGTTTTATCTTGAGGCAGAGCAACCAAGCATAGAAAATACGCAGCATTCTACGTTCACTGTCTTCATAGACCGAGCTTTAGCTGTATACACTACTGAAAGCCTTAACTCTAAGTGATGCCTTGTGCATCACAATTACCCACACACAGCCCCGCATCAGACCGTGAGCTGACTTTTGTGTTCATGTGAATGTGGGCCGCAGCAGTAACTGATGACAGCTTAATTCCCGAGCTGGACCCCCCCTGCTGAGGCCCACCGTTTGTGTGATCTGACAGACGGAGATCAGACTGAGGAGAGATGAGTGGGAACCCACTAAGTACGCTCAGGTTTCTTGGCACTGTGAAAAGATTTGTCCTGTCCATTCAGATCTGATGGAGTTTCCCATGTTCTGCACCGCAGCAGGTTTTTGTTGAAGTATCTTTCTCATCTGGGTGCACACAAGAGATACACGGAAGGCTGATGTTATGCTCGCTTTAGTTGCTTGATGCCACCACAACCGCATGCCACAGTTTTGAACTTTTCTCTCATCACAAAACAGGGCAAGAGGAGTTCCGACCAATTACTTCTGGAAAAGGCAGGATACAGGTAAACAGGTGAGAAAAAAAACAAAAAAAACAACACAAGTGGGGAGGATAAAGGAGGGAGTGGAAATGAAATGAGCTGGGAAAAGGGGTGACCTCAATTTAAAAGGGGTTGAGTATAGAGGTCATCCCAAAAGGGGCAGAGGGAGCCTTAGCAGAAGGATTAGGGGACTGGGAGAAAGAGGGCTGAACTATATTAATCAAGGTCAGAGCATGCAGCATTAGAGGGCGAGCAGCTTTGTTTCTGAATATCTGCTTTTGATGTAAGTGCTTTTTTTTTTTTCAATAAGAAGTATATCCAGGGATTGTGGTTAATGCAATGTTGACCCTGTGAAGATGATGCTGGACAAACCTCTCTCAGGTGCTGAAATGGCACGAATGTGCTTCATCATCTTGCTGATGAGTAACACGGCCTCGGTCTCCACACAGTTTAACGGATACAACTGCGACGCCAACTACCACAGCAGGTTTCCTGGTGAGAAAACTGCAGGTTCTCTCTGTTTTTTTTTATCCAATTTCTAAATTTCGTACAGTTCAGAACAGTTTTCTTTTGGCTTCTCTGCATTTTTCTTTCATTTATTTCTAATGTTATATTGATTTGACATTACACAACCAAAAGTGCTCATTGGCTGACTTTTTTTTTTTTTTTTGCAGCTAACAGAAATTCAGGATTTTTGTTTAGCGTCATTAGATTTAGCTTTTCTGCAATGCAAGTGATCAAGATCTTTTTCTTATTTTTGCTTTTTAAATGTCCAGCTGGATTTCAACCTGTTTTACAACTGCCAGGCCAGGTAAACACTGGCAGAATAGTAATGCAGCTACCAATAAATAAATAAATAACAGATCTTCTAAACCACATTCAGTTTGTGTGAACAATTCACTTTGTAAGATGGAGATACTGTCATTTTTTCAGGATTTCCTTTTCCCAATCGAATACTAAACTTGCTCATGCATGAGAATAATGACGTTTTTTTTAATGTAGCAAGAAACAAAGTCTAACTTTCTGAAATGAAAAAGCACTGTTGGCCTTTTTGTTTTACCCCCTCAGCTGAGCGGGACATCAGCGTTTACTGCGGGGTTCAAACCATCACCTTGAAGATCAATTTCTGCCCAGTGCTCTTCTCTGGTTACACAGCAGCAGACTTGGCCCTAAATGGCCATCACAGTGATGCTCAGTGTCGCGGCTTCATCAACAACAACACCTTTCCCACAGCGGTCCTTTTCAGCATCAGTCTCAGCACCCTGGAGGCCTGCGGTAACAGCCTGGTGGTAAAGAATACAAAAACACTAAAACGCTGTATTCACAGAATCAGTAATTAACTCTACCATGTTTTATTTTTACTTGGGAGACAGCAAAGTTACTGTCTGAGATGTTTGTCCTGCAGGTCAGTACAGCCTACGGAGCCAATGCCTATGGGAACATGTCTCTGGTACAGATTGGGAATATCTCTGGCTATATCGATACCCCTGACCCACCGGCTATAATCAGCTATTTGCCTGGTTTGTTGTATAAATTTAGCTGCAGCTACCCACTGGAGTACCTGGTCAATAACTCACAGCTGGCATCGTAAGTTGCGGCCAAAAACAGAGTCTGACCTTTAGGAGTCAGTCATTATGTTAGTGTTAAGATTTATTCTTTTAATTAAGAGCTTTGTTTATTGTTTTCTAAATCTGTGATGACAGTTAAACCCCTGGTCTATAAGCCTGAGTGGGTTTGTGTCCCGATGTGTTTTGAGATCCATTTATTTTGGGATATGTAAATGTTCTAATGATTCACATACTAACTAATTTAGATGCATACTTCATCTAAACTTTTGTACTTCAGTCAAGTAAACAAAAGTTCATCATTATTCTGCATTGAAACTGCTCCCAAGATCTTGTTTTTCTGAATAAACTCACGACTGTGTTGCATCTCTTTTAGCTCTTCTGCTGCTGTGTCTGTCAAGGACAGCAACGGCACATTTGTTAGCACACTGAGTATGATCTTGTACAATGTGAGTACAAACCTGCATCAAAATTTCATTTCACTTTTTGTGGTTCGCAAACATCTTTAGAAATCAAACACTAATGATAAAGGCTTTGTAATGATTCTTTGCTTTAAGTGCATTATAAAAAGTATATGATTTTCCACAGTTTACAGTGTGTTATTGTCACCATATCCAGAAATTTGAAATGATAAACAACCAGTCAATAACTAAGCTTGAGTCATATGTTGAAACAGTGTTTTTTTCAGTCCAGTTCTAATCATCCTGCTGTTATTGATATTCACAAAGGACAATATGTGTATAAATCTGTTTATGAGAACAACTTTCTGAAAGCTGCTGAGCCTCACTGTTTAAGATTCTTTGTTCGTTTCTTTTAAAAGAATCCTTATTATGTTTCTTTTTTGGATTCATGTCTGTCTATATGATCAATTATATTTTGCAGCCACAGAAGTTTCAGAAAAATAATATAAAGACAGTTTGGTGTTTTCATAGGAGTAGTTGATGAATAGTAGTTGAATATAACTAGGCTTATGGTTGAAACTTTGCACTTATCTATTCATACTAATTTTCCAGTTTCATGTTCTGATCATGTTCTCCTTTCACTCGAACTTTATTCCCTGCAGGATTCTACATACAATCAGCCTCTGTCCATCCCGATGGCTGGACTGGCTCTGAAAACCAGAGTATTTGCAGCTGTAAAAGCAACAAACTTAGACAAACGGTACCAAAAAACACCCAGTGCTTCACTTTTAAGCTTCTTCTATTTTTCAAAAACAGCTATTACAAATGTCTGAATAAAAATAGTTTATATGGATGATATATTAGTTTACAATAACTATGTCACTGATGAAGAGATAATGTTTCTGATATAGTAGGTATACCATCTTTCCCACTATAATATTTACACATTCAGCAGTTTTTCTATGCTTCCTCTACATTCATCATGCCATTATGTTATAATTGGACTTGAAGGCGCCAGTCTGCAACAAAGAGGACCAAACCTGTGCTTTCCCATGTGCAGTTAGATCTCTATCCTATCTCACAGTGTTGTCCTTTTGCAGATGGAATATCTTGATGGACTACTGTTACACAACCCCCTCTGGGAATCCTAATGATGAACTCCGCTACGACCTTTTCTTTGGGTAATCTTGCCATTTTTGTTCAAAATAATGACATGATATATCACAAAAGGGAGTCATTACCTTGTCATGCACTCAGCATGGCTTATCTTCACAAATCCTCATGAATTCTGCTTTATTAAGCGTTTGATTGATTAAGCATACACCTAAATATCCAGTCTGTCATTTCCAGTGTGGACATGTTCAGGCTTAAATGACTCTACCATTTTCATATAGATGCTATAAAGACCCACAAACCACGGTATTTGAGAATGGGAAGAGTCAGATGGGACGGTTTTCCTTTGAGGTTTTTCGATTCGTGAAACACAGACACCAGAAGATGTCGACCGTGTTTTTGCACTGCGTCACCAAACTTTGCCGAGCAGACGACTGCATCATGCTCATACCTGTAAGGCTGGAAATGGCAGTTTTCTTTTTTTTTTTTCATCTTTTGTGCGTTATGACTCCTGATCTCAGTGTGGACTGAAATCGGATCATGTAATTGGCAGATTTGTGGGCGGCGGCGCAGGCGGGATGGAGAGCAGAACCTCGATGCTTCACCAGCATCATCTGGGAATGCCGTTGTCACTGCTGGTCCAATCATCACCAGGAGTGGTAAGAACAGAAGAGATGCACAAATGTGCTAGTCTAATGGAGGGGAGGTTCAAGAAGTTCTGAAATAAAACCAGTTGATAGTACATACAACTTATTTGTTTTAAATAGTTTGTTTTGTCTTATTTATTTATTTCAAAAGTCAGAACTTCTTTGTTGTTCTCATATTGTATGTAGGGAAAAAAAAGAACTTGTTTTATTTCCACAGAGTGTAATTTAAAGCTGGATGGCGACATCAATGCATCCACAGAGCTATACAAAATCAGTAAAAAATATTTAATAAACACTTTGAAATTGTTTTTCAGATGAAACTCCTGTCAACAACTCCCAGCTAGGTAAGAATCTATAAGCTATTTTTCATGACACACTTTGAAGTATAAAAAAAAACAGCAGATACTAATAAAAGAAAAAGAGTTATTAAATACAAAGGTGAAAATATTCCACTTCTTTTTCCTCAAACACAAACAAACTATATCATGTCATGTTAAAACCTGTGAAGATGTTTATATTGTGTCTCTTTATTCACCAGCATCTGGCCATCCACCACAGTCGGTGAACCCTGTGACCACTGCTCTGATCTCAGGGGTGATTATCCTGGGCGGGGTCAGCATGGGTTTCTTCCTGCTGTCGCTCCGTCTCCTGCAGAAGTCCCGCTTGCCAACAACTACTGACTCAGGGGTTTGGAACCCGAGTTTCAAGTGATTCATGTGTTTTACTTGCATGTTTCAGAGTGATCCCCTGGTTGCTCAAACTATTTGCTCTTCTTGATATACATTATGTAACATACAAATGTATGTTTGTCAGTGTGTGTGTGTGGGTGCATGAGCGCGTGTGTGTGTGTATGTGTTTTAGGTATTTATTGCCTTCAATACCTCATTTTTTCTGTGTTTTGGTCAGTAGATATATGTAGAAGCCACACACATTTTTACCATCTTGTTTCCTATTTTTACACATTTTGACTCATTTTTGTCAATTTAAATTTATAAATAGACTTTATTTTATATTTCTTTTTTTATATTAACGTGTTGCATTTAAACCATTAAATTGTTAAGATAAGCAAATGAATATCACAGTGTTTTGAAAACAAAAATGTGGAATTAACGTTGTGTTTAAATTAGGTTTATTATCATTTGTATAATTAAATTTAAGATTACATTTTAAGATGTAGACTATGTACATTTTTACATCTGACTGAATAAATTCTGTCAAACCCAGAGACTAAAGTCAAGTTTTTAATGGTTTTTTTTTTTAAATTGATTTTGCATTATAAAAACTCTTAAGTTTTTAAATCCATGTAAGTTTTCACTGAGTACAAGAGTTCATTGTCTGATCATCCTCTTTAACCCAGGTACTTAATGAAATACCTTGAAATTAGACATTTTAACCTAATATTGTCCTTCTGGTATGTACCAAGACCTCCATTCTGTTGTTACTTTTTTTTTTTTTACTTGTTTTATGCTGAAAATGAAAGAAAACAAAGTGATAAAAAATAGTCACTTGCCTGGTAAAGGGTTGAAGCACACTAAAGGGAGACAGAACTGGACAGCAGGCAGGACTTTCAATCTGTGATGCCGCTAAGTCACATTGGTATAAAGGTTGTGGCACTTAATTCCTGGGAAAATACTTTGCCCTGATGGTAGAATAGATCCCTTTAAAGTTTCCATTATATGTCTATTCCATCAATGTTTCCTCTGCACATGCACAAGTCATTCATGCAATGGACACTGATGCATCCTCATACTCCTATAGAGCCTGACTTCTTGTATATATTTCTGATGAACGTCTTGATGTTTTTTGTTATCTTTGGTAAATGAAACCAGATCAAACGTTTCCCCAAAAGAAGCTGAAACATGGAGCTGTTCAACCAAATGAGGACACATGCCCCCTCTATCTTTTTGTTAATCTAAGTTGAGCTTTTGACCAGAGCACTAAGAGGTTAAACCGTTTGAGCTACCTTGCATCTGAAAAACCAGACTTTTAAAATGCAAGCCAGCTTCAAGAGCCAATCAAAAATGATATAACAAACCAAAATAGTGTAAATGGAAGTTTAATCATTTCTGCATGCTCAAAGAGACTCAAATTAGATCATATTTTGCACCATAGCATAAAATGATACAGCCTTGTCTAATTTCTAGTGAAGCTGCCTTTATTGGTATGAATTAACTATCTAAAAATGAAAACTAAACCAATTAAAGCCTTGTAAATTAAACCATTCACAGGTAAAAATAAGGGCATTGTGCTTTTGGTGAATCATTTTCATAAAGACTTGTGACTATATACAATACATAATAATTTATACAGCTTGTATGTTACATAATTCTTTAGATGCATTTATTTACTTTTCATATTCAATAATCGCACACATCTGTCAGAGTTTCCAAATGTCATGGGCCTGTGGGTGTCCAGTCTCCAGAAAAGTGAACAATACATCAGAAAGTACCAGAGCCCATTTGATGTCTGCCTGAATTAATCTTCCGATTTTTGCCATATTGATTTTCGTCTCCGATGACCTATCTAAATGTCTGTTGGTGGCCCCCTGCATCTCACGTGTCGCACTCCGAGGCTGTTTTTGTGCCCTGTTGTCTCTGATACATTCACTGCTCCTCATCACTCTAATCCCTCATTTCAACAGTCATTTTGTGATGTATTCAGCAACTACAATGTCCACAGATAGCTGAAATGAGAGGAATGAATTCTATCATCCCCCCTCTCAGTTTACTATCAGCGATAATTGATTATGCCCTCCTCCGAAAATAGAATTGAGGCAGAGATTTGGCTTTGAACACTGAACTCGAGTTCAGGTGAGTCATGAGCGAAGAGAATGAATTCTGTAAACACCTGATGAATATCAATGAGGGAGTGCAAGAGCAGGAGAACAGAAAGACTCTCAACGTGTGTAAATACACACGTCATAACAATTCTAACATGTCCTGCGTTTGACGCGGTTTTGCATATTTGACAAAAGATTGATGCAGACGCCCATCCTCCAACTTGACCCTGATTAGAGCTTTCCCTTCCCAGGTGGCTCATCTGACAAGATCAGGTTTCTAACTGTCCTTCACCCATTTTCCCTCTCAGTTAATTCACAGTAATAACTAGATTTTTAATAATGCTGTGAGAACTTGTGAACTTCTGCTTTGACTGAAATGCAAATGTATAAACACAATATTCCAACTTAGACTTTGTGCTGTTTTTAACTTCAAAAACTAAGATATTCACAAGACCTGATCAGTTTCAGCATCAATCATTTTGCCACACTGTTTGTTGTTAATAACTTGTCATTGTACTATAAGCAGCAAAAGCACCCACATAAAAGCTCTTTTGTGGCAATTTGTCAAATTAAGACTCATCCAGGTCACATTAAACCACCAAACACCTCAGAAGACAACAGGTTTTCCTTCCTCCATTGTGCTTGAGGCCCCATGTGAGCAGAAGCCATACATATCCTTACTTTATTAAGTTTCATATTAGTAGGCAAAGATAGCTGCATTTCACACATAAAACCACAAAGCCTTATGGAAATTGTAAAGCATATATCTTTAAAGGAGGCTGTGTTGGGTTTCATCATAAGCCTCCCGGAAAGTACCACAGTATCTACATCTTACAAAGTGAATTGTTCACACAAACCGAAGCAGCCCCACCAAAGTTGCTCTGACCCTGTTTTTATCCAATCCTTAAACAGTCATGCCCATACAACAGTGATGCTCTCCGTATAAAAAACAGCTCGCTGTTTCTCATCACAAACAAGCAAAGAGACTGGGGAGGTAGGGTTCAGTCTGAGGTAACAGCAATGTTTCTGGAGGACTGATTAGCATTTGGCCATTTTTGGTTCAAAATGACTTCAGTGGACTAACAGTTTTTCTACACTCTGGATATTTGAGGATTTTCTTTCCTTGACATCTAAAGTATTTGCCTCAGCGTTTTCACAGAGGGCACAGAGTGGTGAGATGGCTTTATTCATCATCCTCATCCTGACGTCCCTGTGCATTGCGGGCCGAGAGGCCCTCAACATTTCTGACTGTGGAGCTTATGCCAGAAGACCTGGTGAGATCCTTCCAATGATTTTAGTTTACATGTAGACATTAGAGACGGTTCAGACATTGCGTTGCACATTATACATCTAAGAGAAAACCTACATGCGGAAAGTAAAATACTCTTCATGTATATCACAACCAAATATAGATATTTATTTTTCCATTTACTCATTTTAAATGCATGATGAGCTTTAATTCATGTCTATGTTGGCTACCAGATGAAAAAAGAGCAAAAAGCTATGTCATCTTTTTATTAACAGAATACACCGATATTGCTGTGGTGTGTGGAACATCTGGGATTGATCTGGCAATTCAAATCTGCCCAGTTATATACACTGGATACAACGCAAGTTTACTGATTCTGAACCAAATCAGAAACAATGTGGACTGTCAGGGGACGCTTGACACCAGTGTGATGCCTCCCGTAGTGAGATTCAGCTTCCCCATCAGAGAAGGAAACGCCTGTGGAAGTAACTTCTTGGTGAGTGTTAAATCAATGCTGTCTTCTGGGATTTCTAGGTTTGCAAACTCTCTGCTGAGGACAGTTATATTTAACTGGATTGAGTTTAGGGCCAAGTGAGAAGATGTGAAAATGAAAGTTCTCAGAGAGGAAATAAAGAGAATCTGAACCACACACTAATGAAGGGATTGGTCTGCTTTTGATGTAGTAAAAGCGAATATTCAGAGGTTCGCTGCATCCCTTGATGTGATTTCATCAGTGTTACATGGTGGGCGAAACTTGTCAGCCATTGTTTATTTTTTACGATTCCTGAAATAATCATGTGTCTGTCATATCATCCTTCAGACCACAAGCTCACAGGGAACAGGAGTATTCTCTGACTTCTCCAACATCCAGTCTGTGAACATCAGTGGAGTGGTCCGATCCTCAGACCCCACCATCGGAACCATCACCTACAATGCAGAGCTAAAGTATTTCTACTCATGTGCTTATCCTCTGGAATACCTGATCAACAACACACAGGTGGATGTGTAAGTGCACAGCTCTACTACGTGGGGTCAAAGATGCACATTAGCTGCATAATACCTCTACCGTTTCACTTTTGTACACCTTGCCGTTAATCTCTTTCTTCCTTCTAGGTCATCCTCCTCGATTGCGTTGACGGACAACAATGGGAGCTTCATCAGCACTCTCAGCATGACCTTGTACAAGGTGCCACCTTACACCTTTCTCACATGCCACATTTCTACGGGGAACACATGTAACGCAAACTTTTCTTTCTAGGATGTAAATTACACCACGCCCCTTGTGATTCCACCAGTGGGCATTGAACTGAGAACAAACATCTATGTGCAGGTGGTTGCAGCTAACCTCACGTCACAGTAAGGAACTTTAACCATAAATCATCTCTGCAGGCTTCGTTTGTTTAATTTAGACCTGGATCTGTGTTTATCAAATTTTGAATATACAATTAAGTAGGCTACAGACCTGGAATGAAGATTTATGATACTATTTTACTCCCTCTCTTCTAAATTTCAAAAGAAACACTGTGTTTTTGCCTTTTACTCCATTAACTTGATATAACATATGCAAACAGAGATCTGGGTAAAAGATTCAGAGTAAAAGGGA
The DNA here is from genome assembly GCF_933228915.1 of Telmatherina bonti. NCBI lineage: Eukaryota > Metazoa > Chordata > Actinopteri > Atheriniformes > Telmatherinidae > Telmatherina > Telmatherina bonti. The sequence continues at coordinate 26,327,404 of NC_136627.1, read as the reverse complement.
AAGATTCAACCTCTTCAGAATTTTTGTGAAATGTTTTTAATCTATTTAAAGCCTGAGAAATAAAAATGGAGAGTATTGTCTCAGGTTATCAGAGGATTTTTAAAATAAAGCCTCCAGTCATGAGTTCAGCTCATAACTGTTGCTGCTTTTAACTGTTAATTTTTTACTGTAATATTATTTATTTAAAAAAAGAACAATTACATCTAGAATTTCAACACAGAGCTTGCACATTAAGTGACTCACAGACACTAAGATATGTAAATGAGTGTAACAACATAGTAAAGTAAAATCTTGTTTTGTTTTTTGGGAGGTTTTTTTGTTTGCTTGTTTGCATTCCTCCTTAAGTCATTACATCTTGACATCCTACACATCCTACATGGCATGGCCATATCAGAGCTTCTCTATGTATGCTGGGATTCATGGGTTTTAACAAAACAAAACTTAAACAGAGCAGTAAATGGAATGAGGCATCACATTTTAATCTGATAATGGGAAAAGCGAAGGAATAGGATCTAATTTCCCTTTTAGAGTTAAGTTTTCTGTTACAATTTATTTATGTGTTTACATTTATTTGTTGTCAATTCAAACCTACAGGAGAAAAAATTCAAAACTTCTGATGTGAGGCATGTGGCATCCATATAAAACAAAAAGCTTTTCGCTTGGTTTGAGAAGTGAGGCGTGATAATTAAGTAAATCCTGCTTAAATTGAAAACCAGCCCACAAGAGATCAACAGATTAATTACAAGCATGCTCTGGGCAAAAGTATTCTATCAGGAAAAAAAGATTCAACATAAACAAAAAATTCTGCTAAATCATGTGGGAATAAAGCTTTTGGGGGAGATGTTGTTTAGCAAAAGCTTTAAGAAACATTGTAATTGTCGATTAGAAAAAAAAATCTTGACAAATAATTGTACATATATATATATATATATATATATATATATATATATATATATATTTCAACCATGCTTCAACAGAATTATATAAAAAACTAGCTGATGAAACTGAACAAAATGATGGTACCTCAAAAGATTTTAAATAACGTTGCCAAAGGCACATCTTAATCCAGTTGTTCCCATAGTTTTTTTTTTTTGCAGCGCCCCCATTTCATCAACAGCAGTTGCACGTATTATTCAGAAATCTAAGATCCATGTGACTGTAGCCAACCTCCCTGAACGTGGCCACAGGAGGAAACTTGATGACAAATCAAAAAGATGGAGAATAAAAAAAAATTTAAAAAAAAAATGGATAAAATGAATGGGAACAAAAGAGCCCAGAAAGACTTCTGAAGAGATTAAAGGTGAACTTCAAGATCAAGGAACATCAGTGTCAGATCGCACCATCCGTCGTTGTTTGAGTCAAAGTGAACTTAATGGGAGACAACCAAGGAGGATACCATTGTTGAAAACAAATCATAAAAAGGCCAGATTGCAATTTGCCAGACCACATGTTGACAAGCCACAAAGCTTCTGGGAAAATTTCCTACAGACAGATGAGACAGAAATGGAACTTTTTGCCATATCAGCTCTATGTTCATAGCTGGAAAAAGGAAGCGTATGAAGAAAAGAAGACTGTCCCTACTGTGAAACATGGAGGAGGTTCTGTGATGTTCTGGGGCTGCTTTGCTGCATCTGGCACAAGGTGCCTTGAATCTATGCAGTGTACAATGAAATCTCAAGACCATCAAGGGATTCTAGGGAGAAATGTGCTGGCCAGTGTCAGAAAGCTTGGACTCAGTTGCAGATCATGGGTCTTGTAACAGGACAATGACCCAAAATACACATCCAAAAATACCCAGTAATAGCTTAGAGGAAAACATTGGACTATTTTAAAGTGGCTTTCTACGAGCCCTGACCTACATCCTGTTGAACATCTTTTGGAAGGAGCTGAAACATGGCGTCTGGAAAAGGCAGCCTTAAAACCTGAGACAACTAGAGTGGTTTGCTCATGATGAGTGGGTTTGAAGTCTCATTGAGAGTTACAGGAAACATTTGATTGCAGTGATTTGCCTCAAATGGTTGTGCAACAAAATATAAGGTTAAGGGTACTATCATTTTTGTCCAGGCCTTTTTCATCAGTTTTTTTTTTATATACAATTCTGTTGAAGCATGGTTGAAACGCAATGTGTGAGTTTTACTGGTTAAATTTCATAGCATTTTTTTTCATTATTACTTTTGTCAGATTCAATTAATTTCTGTGACCATTGTGAGTTTTTCTTTCATTGACTGAAGGGGACCAACAACTTTGTCCATATCTTTATATTCTTAGTCTTCCTTTAAAATGTGACTTTTTACAGCTTTTAGCAGAAGAACGAGTGATGGATTATTCTTTGTCCTTCAGCTGATTTTAAAAGATTAACTTTCAACAGGTTGATGTATACGAGCCCTGTGTGTTGGTAAAGGATGATCTGGAACATGCATGAAAACTAAGACACTAAGAATAAATTATCATAACAAAGATGCATTTCCCTCTCCAGAAAAAAAAAACAAAAAAACATTTCCGTCTTTCATAGTCTCCAATCACATGACAATGTCTTGATAGATCACAAATTTGAGGATTCCACCTGTGACCCGGAGTCTCTGACTCGGTGCTGGGGACCTCATTCTTTCTCCACAGGTACTTTGTTCTACTGGACCGTTGCTACGCTTCAGTGTCTCCACAGCCCTCCAACTCCACCTTCTACAATCTGTTTGTCTCGTAAGTCACAGAAACACCCAAAAACCTCCTGTGAAAGAAGTGTCAGCTGTCCACTATCTGTTGCTTGTGAATTCTTTAAGTCGTTCAGGACTTTATAATGAATTCTATCTTTCTGTCCAGCTACAAATTTAAACCAATGCCCTCAGGTTTCCTCTTTTCCATTTAATAGGCACACCACAGCTCGCAAAATCTATAGGGAGTCCAGTCTTGATTTTACCTCCCTCTGCCACAATCATTAATACATAGCCTGAATATATCCGTGTGATGTGCAGTAGGGACTTTTGTGAGGATTGCATTTTACTGAAAGGTGCTCCAGAGATCAGCTGACCACCATGCTGGAGAACGGGGACAGCCAGAGGGCTCGCTTCTACTTCCCAGCATTTCGCTTCATCGAGCAGCAAAATGCAACTATCTCCACCTACTATCTTCACTGCATCACCAGACTGTGTGAGCGCACTACCTGCAGTACCTTCAAGGTAGGAAGGCACCACCTGCATTTCAAACAGAAATCTCTAATTCAAGCCACATCTTTCATTCATGTCTCTCCACCTGGTCTTAATCGTAGCAATGCAGCAGGAAGAAGAAGAGGAGCGTGGAGACCACTGTTCTTCAGGACAGCATCACTGAGCCATCTGTGCTTACAGTGTCTGTAAGGGCCATGACTGAGGGATGTAAGTTCCCTGTCCTTCTCTTTTTAAACAAACTAGAAGAATTGTGCAAAATTTAGAGCATTGCAGATTGCTTTTCTGAAAAGATAAAGAATATATAGAGATGTGAGTCATTCAGGTGGTTGTAAACTTGCCTACCCCCACCTCATTCGATGTTATTTGAATTTTATTTGATATAATGAGATAAGGTATGTCACTCCATATCTGTGCTGTAAATATGCTGCAACAAAAGAGCTCTGACACTCGCAGTAGTTTAACTGATTTGTTGGGTCTTGCAGGAGACTTCTTGTCATTTTGTTGTCACCCAGTGCTGAACCCAGCTTGATAAATGCCATTTTAATTTTACACTAAATTGCTTACTGCTCTAGTAAACAAACTACTTAGAGGTCTTAGTGAGGTTTTTCTAATTACAAATAGAGCCAGTCATGATGTTCATCCCTTTGCTCAGTCTTTTTTTTAAAAATTATTTTAAAATGCTATCAGTTTTTTGCTGTTTTTACAATAAATGAAAGTACTGAAGGCTCCTGTTACATGCTTACTGTACAGATGTCAAAGAAAAACAGTATCATTATTGTAGTACCCTTGACAAGACTACAAGCAACTGTGTAATTGATTAAAGGCTTAAAAATATCAGTTATCTATTAAAGACACAAATTACATAAAACACAACAAAAGAAAAGAACAAAAAAGTTGCAATAAAAGCTATGATTTTTGTTTTTCTGAAATGTTTTGCCGAACATCTTGCTGATTGACCATTTTTCTCCCTCCTTTATTTTGATAGATATTATGTTTTATTCTTTATGATGAAATATTGACGTTTCCTGTTTTTCTTGCAGCCACTGTTTCCAGTGAAGAGAGTAAGTATGTCACTTATTCACTTCGCTGTCATGAGGACAGTTATTCACAAGGCTTTTGCTAATTAGTTTCTAGAAATGAAAGGCAGTTCTTATCTGCAGCAAGCCATAAAGTCTTCTCTTGTCTGTCGGATTAAAACATCCCATAATGGTGTCAATCTCATCTGTGCACAGCTCCGTCTGGTGGTCATTCGGATGACAAGGGAACATCTGTTGGCCTGGGAATTGCTGTGGCGGTCCTGGTTGTGATAGGTGTGGCAGCCATGTTGATGGCGGCATCTTTTTATAGAAAACTGAACCTGCTAAGATAGCAGCAGCTGCTAATGTTGGTGACTAACAGGGCAGTACAGGTTTTATGGCATTAAGTTTGACAGGGAGACATTCACTAATGGGTGGAGGTGCATAATGTATGTATGTAGGACACTGAAGCCAACTCTCAGTTGGAGCTGTAAATCTTTCTTTCCGATTCTTCAGGAACAATTGTAACTTGTTTAAGGTGGAATCTGAACATGATGCACAAAAATAAAGGAAAGAAATCTTAAAAGAACAGCTTAAGATTTTTCATTTTTTGTTTTCTTTTTTGTTTGTTTTTGTTTTTGTCAAAATACCTGTGCAATTTCAGTAAGCATACAATATGATAATTAGCTTTGACGCTAACCAGTGAAGTGAGTCTGGTTAACTGCTTTCCCTTTCTCTAACATTTTCCAAGCTAATTGGCAGATAGCGCCACAAACCTGCATCCAAGGTTGTAGGCAGTTGTTACTGTTGAATTATGGTGAATACTTAGCTTGCACTTTTTTTGTTTTTTTTACTATTTCTATGATACTAAGCTAATTGCTAGCTGTCTTCTCGTTTTGGCTAGGCCCCTTACTTAGCTAATACATTCTCATCCATTTCAAGTTAAAGTTATAGAAGCTTTACATGTTTTATTATAAAGCAGATGTTGTTTCAGTTGGACATAGCTGATCTCTTTTTTGTTTTTATTATTTCTCCAACATAACACTTTGCCTATTCCTTATTGTCTTTTGGTCTCAGCTAATTAGTAAACTACGGCCAATGGACAGATTCAAATAAGCCACTTGAATTTTTAAAGCATGGAAATTTAACTACATCTGAGCACAGCAAGATACTTGCTGGCTGTATTTCTCTGAGTGTTGTCCATCATCTAATCAGACTCATGGGAACAAATCAAATAACACATTTCTACAATGTAAAACTGTTCTTTTCATTTTCAGCCGACATCACAGAAACCTAAATATGGCAGTAAAATGGAAGTTTTACATCAAGATCTGCAATTGTTGTGTAAATATTTTTAAAGAAAGACTATGTTTTTACAAGCATGGATGAATAAGGAACTTGAACTACATAGGTATCACAATGCACATATTTTATCAATTTTTAATCAGCGTTGTGGTGCAATCAACTGTTCTTGTTTTGTGCAAGCCACAGCAGACATGTTGCATATTATATGTAGAAATGCATAAGTAAATGATTAAACTTTGAGTTGCAAAAAAAATGTTTGCTTTAATATTGTAGTTCCTGCAAGAACTCTGTAAAAAGTTTGCATGTCTCTCACTTGCTTCTGTATATATATATATATATATATATATATATATATATATATATATATATATATATATATATATATATGATACAAATTTCTTGCCCTGCATGTATTACAAGTAAAGCCTACAGGATATGAAACAGGCTATGTCTTAGCAAACCCTTGCCTGCGGTCAAACGTGCATGTTATGATATAAACTCCTATGTTAGAGCAAATCCCAGAGTCTATACAGTTCCTGATTTCCAGTAGAACATTGGTTATTTGAGTTTCAGGAAATTAGTATGATTAATTAATGTAACTGAAGAAAAGTGGCACAGACACAAAAAGACATATGTGATGTTTTATAACATGTGGACCACAGAATGTACAAAAAGTTTAGCTGCTCAGTATGAAAGTAATGGTATAGATTAATGCATTCAGGTGTTTCCTGTGCTTTGTGCTTTGGAGGCAAAGATGAAATAATAATAAAACAAAATCGTACAGGGGTTTGTAAAGTTGTGGTTTTTGTACTTGTCCTCCACTAGAGGGTGTATATTCACCATAGTTATATTTTTCTTTTTAAGGCTTTTACCACTTCCTACCTGTCCACAGTCATTCATTTGTATTTTACATGATTAGTTTTCACACAGGAATATATAGCTTATAAGATGTAAATTTCTTTAGCTTCACACTCAGTCAGGATTCCTTGTATTATCGTGACATCACCACAGGCTTAAGTAATGTCAATTTTTTGCAGGCTAGTAAAGTCCACGGCTTGTTTTTCCAGTTTATCTGGTCATTACAAAGCCATAAAGGGGATTTTCTAGTTAAGGGCACGCAAAATAAAAAGTAGTAAGTAAGCAATCAGCTTACTTGACAAATGATCTAATTACAAGTTCCTGTATTGTTAAGTAGGTCATGACAAACTCAACAAAAAGACGACCCACTTTGAAACATTAGGGGTAAATCAGCTGAACTAAAATATAGTGCTCCATTAAGACTTCAGTAACTGTATGAGCAGGATAAATCCCCCTGTTATGGATTCACTGTAATTTAATTAAACCAACAGGGATAAACGTGTGCACTGTCACTCTCTAATGGTGTGGACATTAACCTTTGGTTCCAGCAGCTTTGCCCTCTAAAATGTTAATAGTCGTGGGGGAGCTGGAGAAAAGAGCTGCTACAAATCTGTATTTCACTTCCCTCATGTTGCTCTTGACAGCACATCTTATTACATCTTATCTTAAAGTCAAATCATGTTGTGATATATCTTCGTTAACAGTTTTTTATAATACTGCCATTATGGCTGTTACTTTTAGACTATTATCTGCAACTGATGTGAAAATCCTTTTTGGTTGGTTTTATTCTCAGCTGGGAGACTAATTGTTCTGTCATTTCCATTATAATTATCATGCACCAGTCTGTCTGTAGGCAATACATTAGGTTTAGCAGACAGCACAATCATGAAAAATTGATGGGCCAGCTGTATATTAGGGCAGTTGTATGAACATGATGAGGCTCAGATAATGATGTTTTGAATAAACACTGTCAGAGTCCTGCTAGTTGGCTCCTGTGATGTTCTAATATTCTGGGAAAAATAAACTAGGACGGCAGGTAAATGTGAATTTCACAAAAGAACGGTAAGACTGGACTGCTGAGGAGGCAAAGTCACAGCCAGAGGTCCAGATGTTCCATTAACCTTTTAAAATTAAATGAGGAAGCAGGAAAGCTGGAAGAACGACTGTGTTGATGTCTTACTGGAAAGAAACAGAACAATGAAAAAAAGAGCACAGCCTTTTTTCTACGCACATCCTTATGTGTTTAACATAATTATTATACATAATAATGAGTTTGTTTTTTGCTCTTGCTGTTATGAAGTAAATGAGATCAACACAAATTACAGAATAAAAGACTGAGATGGAGATACTGGCTCTGTAATAAACAACTCTGCACAACAACAACTCGAAAATTGACTTGTATCTTATCTTCAAGTTGCTTTAAATGAAACACATTTACTAAATAATTGTGTAATTTCATGTAATAGCCTAGCATACGACACAGTCTAGTGAATATGAATATGGCTTTTTAAATCTTCAGGCTCAGATAAATTAGCTGGCACCTGCCCACAGTTCAGTAGCAGCAAAGTGACACTTATGTCAGTCAAAAACACTGCAAGAAATAAAACACATTGTGAGGTTCAGAGGCTTTCAGAGTCAGAGATATTTATTATTCCACTTTCTGTGTTAACCTAGATTTAAAGCAAGTTATCCCCTGGTTCTGGCTGAGCAGCTACACTCAGTTTATGAGGAGATAAATGGCTCATATTTATAGAGCTCGTGGTATTTATGCAAATAAACATGTAAACTAGATCATTTCTGTTTTCAAGGACCATATGATAAAGTCTCATAAAAATCCAATTTTGCAAAGCTCCCACTGGCGTGCATGCACTTACCATACTGGCTACAGTTGCTCACATTTAATCGTTTCATTTTGCACCTGAAAAACTGACCAACAGTCTTCATTCCTGCATGACTGGACATGCTGTGTAAAATTGTTTTATTGGATCCTAAAATATCATCTAGCTTTTTTTTTTTTTTTAATGAATAACCATTTGCATAACTTTGTTGACAATTTTATTTATTTTTTAAAGAGTCTTTGATGATTTTATTTAACTGCAAAACATCAATAAATCCAGTAGACAGCAGAAGAAGTACCAATGTGCTTTTTTTTTATTGTTCATTTTGTAAGTTAAACATAGTAAGACACAACATTGTCCCCATCCCAGCCTTAGTGGGATGAGGGACCAAATCTCACATGAAAAACACTGTCAGTATTTTTAAATATTCTCAGATATTATTCAGATGTTCTCGATCTTAAAAGAAACACACAGAGTATAAACAACACCATATGATCAATGATCAATGGCCAACAATATATATGCCTCTGGGTGATGTAAATTCAGCATAATAACAAAATCATGAATCATCAATATCTCTAGTTGACATATTCACTGCTAAATTTATGAATGGTTGCCAGGAAACATAATTTTTCAGCATACCCTCTGATGGTGAACTTCATTTTTATAAATGAATATGGCTCATCATGTCTCTGATCCAAAAGATAAATGTTTGGGTGAGAGTCCTTCAACTTGGTGAAGATCAATATGCAATCATGTTTGTATCAAGTTTATACTTAAAATATCCTGAAGGAATTACACCAAATAGTGACACAAGATGAGTGAGGTTGATTGTATAGAGCAGAATTCTGAGGAAACATTTTGATTACGTGAGCTAAAGATCTCAGAAACTTGAGTGTCAAAATAATACTTTTGGCATAGACTAGGGCCAGATGGACACAACCCACTGCCGGCCCTGGTTAAGGACACAATCACTTTCACACTAAGGAAATTTGAGGAAAGTGAGGCAGACCACCCAGTTGTAACCTGGACTTTATTGAATTTCCGGTGCTCTTTGGTTGCATTTACATATACAGAATGCCTAGACATGTCTATGTGATTGGCCAAGATGTATGTCAATACCAGCTGATCAGAAGCCACAGGTACATTAGCAAGCCATAAAATCTATAACACCATGTTTGGTAGCATTTGGGGCAACATTTAATTTGGATAAATGAAATGCTGCATAATGACATTATTTGTAGAAGCTATTAGCAACATAGCTGGAAGTTAGTTATCAGCTTTTATCTCGTGTATTCATAAATTCCCAAATGTACAGCAATTACAACAGCACAAAGTAAGTTTTTTCACAAGTTTTCACTGGTGTCCTTAGTTAATCTTAACACTGCTTGGTTTTGGTACCAATATTACTAAGTAGGGTTTGACTCTAGATAATGTGGGCTGCTCGGCTTGAGAACATAGTGGCTTGCCACTCTGTTTCGGATGTAGTATACCTGTTAAAAAAAAAAACAAACAAAAAAAAAAAAACTTTTTTCAGAAGCGATGGTGTTGTAACAACATGCTGAGAAGGAACTTCCTGACTTGGTAACAAAGATAGATGAGGACAAAATGGTTGCTTTCTATGATACTATAATATGGTCACCACATGTTGATCAAGAAGGAAGCTAATAAAAATTAACTAGGTTTACAGTTTACAGTTGTACATAACTCATCTTTATCCTCCTTTCCATATCAGTCGCATTAAATTAATGAACTTGTTTAAGCATATGAAATACTAAACATGAAGATTTTGCTGCATTTGGTCACAACGGCTTAATTTTCTCTATTATTTCTATTCTATCCAACCATTATTTATTGCAGTCTCTTGGCTTTAATATGCTGTTGTCATGCTTATCTTATTTAAGTGGAAAACTGAGCAGTCCATCATAGCTGTAATTGTAAAATTGAAAAACATTCTTTTGTCAGCAAGTCTTTTGTTCGTCCAATCGAAGCAAAGTTTCAAGTGTTTTAGTGTTTATTTCCTGATTTAGGACAAAATCAACAAATATTTACAGGCTTTGTAAATATTAAACTTTTTTAAACTTGGAAAAAGTTTTGAAGTTTAAAAAAGAAGCACAGTTGAGAGGTAAGAAGTCAAACAAAAAGGGAATTCACTCGACTTTCACAGACGTTCTGGCCTCTGTTGGAGACTTGCTGTATTTACTGGTGTAACTCACTGTCTGCTTGAGATTTCAACAATGATAGGTGTTTTTCCCACGAAGCAGATGATAGTTTGTGATACAGTCTGAATGCAGTGTAGGAGTGGGTACTGGGGACAGTCTATGTGGAGTGTGTGAGTCAGTGTGGTCCATTTAGGCCTGAGAGTGGGAGAGAACAAGGGTGATTGTAGGACACACTCGTGAGCTTTCAGTGAGTGTTGTGGGATAAATTCAGCCACTGTCTGTGCTGGTGCCCACTTGACCATAAAAGCCCCCAAAGATTACTTCCAATCACTGATCGCTGTAATGGATCAAAAAGAAGCAAAAAAAATAAATAAATAAATAAATATCTTGTCCCATCAGGAAAACAGTCAGACTGTTATGTTAATATGTGTGAAGATGAGAGCTTGACCATCTGATCAGCATTAATTGTTGCCATGGAGATTCTGTGACAGACATCTCAAGAGAGTAAAACACAGCTTGTATATTTTAAGGGAAAGAAAGTAAACTTTGAGCCAATCAGCTTCCACTGAGTTCAGCTCAGCTAAATGCCAACAGTCAAATTAGTTGGGAGCACACCTTTATATGAGAGCAAGAGAAGTGTGCTACTATCATTAATAATGTACCAAAACACATTTTTGGAAAGTGTTCAGTTGTTTGATTTGACAAGCTCCTTGGCTCTGAGGTGCAATCAAAAGCTCTGATTAAACCAGCAGGAAGATGTCACAACAGCGGAAAAGGTCATGACTCGGAAGTGCTGATGGTGACTCATCCTGGTCATATATTTGTGCTTTCTACATTATTAAAGTTTTCAGTACAGGATATATGACAACCTATGAAAATATTTTTATCCAGTGATTCTAATCTCTGTCATTTTTATTTATTGATTTCAGAATCGTCCACCGACTGCGAAGGCAAGTCTCGTTATATTTAGAAAGAGAATAATAAAACACTCAAACAGACATCTTTTGACAAACAAGTACTGCAATTATATCCAAAGCCTTGACATGCGTGCTCATTGTGTTGGACAGGCGTACTTCAATTTATTTGGAATTAATCTGGCACATGACAACCTTCGGCACACAGCTAAAAATGCCCCCTGACAAATACAATAAAAACTTCCAAGCTACAGCTTTCCACCAAATAAATGAATGCATGCACAGCTGAGTAAGTGTCATGTTTGAGTGTGCTTATGTCAACGCAGCATGTCTGGTTTTTCAATGTGGAAGAAGTAATGTGACTCTTGGGAGAGATATTTGTTAAGAGGCCAAGTAGAGGGCATGAAGCAACCCCGTCTTTGTTTGTTTTGAATAAAAGGACAGCGTATCTCCTTCCAGAGGGCAGAATCTGTTTGCAGGTGCCGAGCTTTGAGTTAAATCCCTTCCAATGGTATTTGCTTTCTTCACCACTACCTCTCTGACCATGGAGCTGCTGGAGAACTGAATACTTTTCCATGCATTCTTTCAGACCTTATCATCCTCTTCAGTTTGGCATTTCTCTGAGGACCCTTTATATTAAAGCCACAAAAGGAGAAGGTGAGAAAGCTCCCTGTCTGGCAAGTGTTGAAGCTGTAGAAGATGGGAAGAACACCTCACACAGCTCCAGCTTTCATGGAAGGAAGTCCCAGCTTTAAAGTCTGCTTTTCAAAGAGTTTCTGTTCAATTGAAACAACCCATTCTTTTGTTTTGAGGTGTCCTTTGGCAATTTTGTCCTTCAGGTGACACCTGCAAGTATTAGAAATTGACATGAAATGCTCCAGCATCATTGTTCATGGATTGACAAGGCTGCTGTAAGAAGCAAAGTCAGAGGTCGAGGTCGAGTATCGAGGCCCGTTTGGGACAGGTCTGCTTCAGTTTTTTGATGCTCACATTTCACCTTTATTCTCAGTCACTGGTTGACACAATGTGCTAGACAATTTAAAATTATGCAACTTTATAATGTTTCACATGGTGTAAGATATTTTCATTGGATAACGTTACACCTGATTCATAAGTAAATAGTTGTCTTTTCACATCAACTGACCGAGCAACATTAGCATTGCAGCTAAAAATCTTGTTTCAGTCACCTGATTATCCAAGTTGCACTACTTGAATCATTAAATGTATTTTCAACAATTCCAACAATCACACCCTGAATAAGGCATGAGCTGATACGCGTTGGTGTATTTTAATGATTCTTGCCCATTTTTATTAAAGGCCTTTAATTTCTAACCACTTTGAGTGGATCTTTTTTTCAAATCTCTTTAGATCAGAATCCTCTCCTCATGTTTAAGCAATCCCTTCCAGGAGCACCAGCGGTTTTAAGGGATACCTGCAGCCCACCTGCCATCTGCTTTTTCATATTTTCAACAATTGTTTGAGAACAACGGGCCTGCACTTCACAGCTTGAAACAACCACAGCTACATCAGTCAGTAGGAGCTAAATGAGTATTGATTCAGGCCATAAAATGAAAATGATGCAAAGATGCTAAAATTTTGCAAAACTGAAGTTCTTTTATTCTGCACATTGTTGTTTAATCTGCCTCACTTAAAACACTGTCATTAGTGGTTACACAGCTCTACAGGTGACATTACTAGTAGGAGCACGTCTGTGGCATGCTGACTGAAGACAAACAGGTTTGAAGTTAATTCCTTTGTGCAAACTTCAGTCAGAATAAAGACAGCTAATATGCTAAATCCCTTCAAAAGGCTGCATGAGCGGATACCATACCTGCAGGAAAAGTCTCCACAAGACCCCCAGATTATCAAAGTATGCATCACAAATATCTGGTGAGTGCAGAAAAACACTGAAATCTCTTCAAGAGTGGCTGGCCACCCAGGAGAAAGCATTAAGCGAAGCTTTTGCCTGACCACTTCAAGTTCCCTAAAAGCGTGGGCAAATTCACTCTGAGTTGAGTTCAGCAGAGTTTAAAGCTCTTTAACCAAGAGCCCATTATCTATTATTATTTTGTTCCTTTTAGAATAATAGCAATTTCTATTTAGGATCATTTCTTTGCCTGCATTTGGATATGCCATTGTTGTGGCATGAATAATTTGCCTTAAAAATGAAAAAGGCCAGCATCACCTTGTCCTACTTCATCTTAACTTATTTGTCAAGCTGTCCATCATCCTTTCAACAGGGGACTGCTTGTTAATGATTGATGTGGCACCTCTTAATGTGATGGATGAATTGCCTGCTGCATGATGGGATAGGGGGTGAGTCACGCACCCCATGCAACCCTCCCCCACCATTCACCACCACCCTCCATGTAGAGGAGACACACGCCTAGTGTCCATCGAAAGAGGAACAAAGAGACATTCAATTTAAGCCCCATCAATAATGTACAGCTGAGGAGGCCTTTTTGCTGAGGAGTGCTGTAAAAGCTGGGCCATTGTTATGGTGGATAAATAGTTCTTGACTGCTTTGTTATCTCTGGATCTGCACACAGAATCATGGATAGTATTGCTGTATGTATTTTCGGCATGGCAGCACCACTGTGACGTCTGAGAGTCCTTTTGAACTGTTTTTGTTTATCTGCAGGTTGAAGATGTTGGAGAATATGTCAAAAGCAAGATAACAGGAATAACATTTTTTGATTTATCACCCATGTCAGACATTTGCACAACTGCAAATAAAATGAAAAAAAAAAAAAAAAAACTTGCTTTCAGCAAAAGTTGAGTTTCGGCAGCTTGGTGTTGAAAAACATGGCAATTTATGATTAATTCCTAAAAATGTAGGTTTATCTAAAAATTAGCTCAAATCTATCCACCAAGGTGATATAATAAAACCATGGTAAGACAAGGCTGGAAAACTGTGCTTTAAGACCTCACTAAAAGAAAAGGTTATGCTGGGATGAGTCAAATAACCCGAGGCTCTGAGATCATGCATAATATTTAACCAGTAACCCAGAGGTCAGGGTCTGAGTTTCTCAGTTGCTGTGGGAAAACTCAGATGCATTTTATGACTTATAAATATCCCTTTTTAAAACCTACCAGTGACTCACCGGTTGTGAAGGATGTTTTGGAAAAATAAATCATTACACATACCCCTCTAAAAAAATCAGAGAACCAAAGCATTAGGATTTAAACTCATGTTGCCATGTTGCATGGATCCCCTCTGTCTAATTCTTTGATGCAAATGTGACAGGATGTTCAAAGAAAATACCATATAAAACAAAAAATAGCTTTGAAACTTTTGAGGTATGAATTGTTTTAGGTGGCCCACAAAAACATTGCTCTATTGGCTCCTTACAGAGTCGCCTAGGGCAGCAAGACTCAGCCTTATAACCATTCCTTTGGTTTGTACACAGACAGCATGAGTTATATCTCTGCTCCAAGTTACAAAGATAAACTTGAAACTCTCTTTTACTGTTTTCATAACTTTAAAATTGAATAAAGAGGTTTAATGCAGACAAACGAGACCTCTTTGTTGCAGGACCCAGTAATATGATTACTACAAATGCCATATAGTGTCGCCGTTCTCCCACTTCTACACGAATCATTCAATATGTATGGATATAGTATAAAAACTGGAGAAGATTTCCACAACCAATAGAGAGTAAAACTGTTATTAAGCACATCAGTTTGACAGGTTAGCTCACATGATCAGTGGAGTCTACAACATCAGTGAAGTCTAAAAAAAATCAAAAGAGATATTTTCCATTGACTCCTATACAGATCCTGTTTAGCACTTTTACAAGAAAAATAAATCTCAGAAAACGTTTTTGCCTTGTTTTTCTGAATGCAATCAGCTGATGAACAAATAAATTTTCAATGACCATTAGGAAATTGGCTGTCCTTGTTAAGTGGCCAGACATTTGATAACTGACCTGTAATAAACTATCATAACAGGCTTCTTAGCAGCCAAAAACCAGCTTGATACTTAATGACATGAAATGTATATCTATCTATCTATCTATCTATCTATCTATCTATCTATCTATATATATATATATATATATATATATATATATATATATATATATATATATGTATATATATATATATATATATATATATATATATATATATATATATATATATATATATATATATATATATATATATATATATATGTTACTTTTTCTGGTTTTACAATGTTCTTACTATACTATTCTGCTCTAACAAACTACTTAGTTTAAAAGAAATAGCCGTCACACCTGTTTATATGCAGGAATTTCCAGGCACACTTAGCCCATCTTTTAACCTGGGACCAATGCGGTGTGCAAAGGGCAAGAGGAAAGAAAGCACTTACGCAAACAACTGAAGCCCCTCATTCAGCACAAATGGGTATGGACACGTCTAGCTAAGATAGGCTGCTTTGCCCCCAATCCATCTGTGGCCCCTTGGGAGCCCGTGATGTGATTGTGGTTCATAATTCATAGAAGAGGCCAGACGTCCAGAGAAAGGCAAACCCCACTCCTGCCTAGATGAACCCAACCTTTTCCTTCTGAGTTGTTTCTTTGACTTCAGACTCAGACACTAGATAGTCTGTGATGTTTTTTTCTTTTTAAAAGCAGGTCATTAGCTTAGTCAGTTATACACACACACTAAGTCACAGTCCCTGAATGGGCAGGATATACAGAATACATAGTAATTGCAAAATTCCAAAGAGACATAGGCTTCACTTGGTGTTTGCGCAGGTCAGTGATTAAGCTGGATGAGCTACTGCTCCTGGGATGAAAAGCAGTGACAAACCGACTGCTCTAAAGGTTTTACAAATCCCTTTAGTAAGTCAGTCTGCCACTTCTCAGTTAAATCCTGCTGCATTCTTAAAGAGTTGGGAGTGATGACAAATGCTAACAGGAGGCTCAAGCCAGAATTAATTTACTCAGTTTTCCCTGAAGTCGTGCATTAGGGAAGGTTTGTTGTTTTACATGATGTTGTCTTTGATGTTGCATGTCTTTCTGCTGGTGAAGATGTCTTCATAGACACATGTTTACAGAAGGCTCAGAGTTTATTACACAAACCACAATTTGACAGTTTCCAGTTGAATCTTGTTTTTCAATTCACTTAATTGCATATAGCTTTGTGTTTGTACCTTTTTTACGAGTAGATATGTTTTTTTGAAAAATTAAAGAAAGGTCTTTTTTATTTCCACATCATGAGTTGCATGAAGGTCTTCATAAGGCTGGTTTCTTTCCCACTTGCTTCTGAAATGCAATGCAATCTTGACTTCTCTATTGCATCCATAGATTTAGCCAACAAATAATAAAAAAAAAAGACTAGAAGCGTGCATCTGGTGTGCACTTGTCATATTCAATATGTGCAGTCTGCATTGGACCGATTTTCAAATAAATTGCAACACCCCTTAAATTTTTCATTATGAAATAACCTAAATAAATGGCAAAGTTTTTTGCAGATTGCATCAGAGAAAACTGACTAGTGTAGATAATGATAAAGTGGTGACTTGCAGCTATTTAAACATCATCCTGCAAGACAACTTCTTCACAGATTTGAGAGGATTTATCTTAAGAGGCTGAGACCCTGGGGATGGTCAAAAACTTGTATTTTGCTTCAGAAAGTTCCTGACATGACCTGCTAGTAAGAAGCGTCACTGCCCACTTTATCATCTCGTTTAGTATTGGAAATATCAGTGTTCTTTCAGAAAGAATGAGATGCTTTCTGTATTTTTCTTTCTTTTCTTGATTATGAACCTTGATAATAAAGTAATATTTTAATCTTAACATGCTAATATGACACATTTCTGTAGTGAGGGAATGAGGCTCCAAAACATGAAAGCTCTAAAACACTCTTTGCAAATTATACAAAAATTTGTAGAGTTAATGTCTCAGACCTGCATGACACCTCACCAGAGCTATGTGTTTTCCCCAAGTTGCTCCCAATTATCTTTATTTTCACTTTTAAACTGGACCCCTTGTGTTTCAAAAGTTTGTGCTTTACAGACCTAAAGATGTCCTATCCAGACAGCTACAAGTTCGATCTGTTGAATTGACCATTTTCTTTGCTTTTCTCTGTTGCTCTGGAGTTAAAAACCTGCAAGGAGATGAGAGGAGAGCTTTTAAGAATTTCTTAAATGGAAAAGAAAACATCTGAAAGCAAAAGCGGAATGGGAAACTTTTTTTTTTTTTCAAATGCTGAATGACACTGAGTTAATGAAACACTATAGATTAGATCATGTAGGGATAATCTTTGCAGTCTATCACATTATAGATGCTCTCGCATCTCACACCCAATGATGCTGCAATACCAGAAATGAAAGTGAATGCAAGACTAAGATCTGCAGCTGGAAGAAATGAGATTGGTTTTGCTCCCAAGCTAATGGAGAAGCGGTAGTCTTGTCTGCCAACCAACTTCTTTTCTTGTACACTGGACAAGTATCATATAATAAAAGCCGGGCCATTCTCTCTTATTTCTACCAAACAAGTTAAGCTATAAAATTACGTTCAGTTTAATTAACCAATCACATGAATAGAAACAAAGCAATTATTAATATGCCAATAAGCTCTTCAAGAAGACTTTTTTCTTTGAACATTTTGAATATAAGGAAATGTGGGTTGTGGCTCATTCACAAGAAATGTTAACTAAATGAATGTGATGTCGTCAAATGTTCATCACATTTACAGAAATCCAGCCTCCTGGTTATTAAAAATCCGATGGTCCTGGTCACGAATGTGTATATATGTGTATATATATATATATATATATATATATATATAGATAGATAGATAGATAGATAGATAGATCGATAGAAAAACACGTTTCCTACAAAGACCTAATATTCAGTGAATATGATTACTTTTACTCCTATTTTAATCAACTTATCACTTTTTTTAAAATGTTTCTTACCACACCCGTTTAACTGCATCTCCTTACAAGCCATATTTAATCCAACTACATAAATCATACACTGATTTACATATTTATTCTTTTTTTTGTGTGTGTCACACAGTGGGTGGCTTCTTTCATCTCTGTGCAACATTTTGTGAACTGGCTGGAAGAGCACAACTGTGTAAAATGAGGGGATCTCAAAGTGTTGTGAACTGAAAACGGCTTGACAATCGGGGTGAAGGAAGAGTCTTCTGGATGCAATCATTCCCTGTTTCCTATTCTGAGGATTCTCGTTTTCAATCAGGTTCAGATATTGTTTGACACCATTGGCCTACATGGAAAGTTCTTCGTGTTTAAATTCCATCACAGCGCTGTAGCATCTCTCTTCTAAGAGTTTTTAATGGCCTCCTGTTGACTGTTGACTCAGGAAACTCAGCTGTTTTTGTGCTTTCAGATCTGTCAGGCTTTGATATGGTGGATTTTATGCTGTTGACAGGACTTGTTGGCATCAAAGGTACAGCTCTGACTTGACTCAAATCATACTTGTCACAGAGGACTTTTTCTGTTCATGTAATGTTCTCTTTCTACATACCCTCACAATTGAGGTGACTCAAGGGTCCAAGCAACAAAGAAGAAACCCACCACAGCATTTACTGAACAGTCTGAGTGACCATAAAATCTGAGTGAAATCTGGTGGCACTCATTCAGGGTCCCAACATCAGCATAACTCAGCCTTCTTGGTGAAATTTCTAAATGGCCCATCATATCCAGTTTAAAAACAACCCTTTACTTGTTTCTAAATCACTCTGAAAGAAGTCCTCCAAAATTGGAAATCAAGGAAAGAAAGTCACATCACTCACTGAAATAAGCTAATATCAGAATATACTGCAGTGGAAAAGAATAATGCTCACAATGTGAACCATATCTCAGCCATACAAGGAAAATGGAATCCATTCATAACTTTCTTAAACTCAGTTAAACTTTGGCATTTAATCCACATATATAGACATGAATAATAACACAACCAAACACTTAAGAAATGGAGGTTAAAAAAAAAAGCACAACATAACTCCGTCTTCCATCCTTTCACTTGTCTCCCTATCAGTTTGTAAATATACCTACAAGTTTTATTTCTTTTTTCTTAAACTTTTAAGTGGATTAGTACCATTTCCCCTCAAAGCACAGAATTCACCAGCTCTTAGATCTAGACCTTGATGAAAAATTCAGAACATCATTTTCAGGAACTCCCCAGAATCTATGCAAGAGTTTATCTTACCACATTCGTCAAACATTGCTCAGAAATGTGGGGTTGTGTGCAGCTCCACTGGGTGAGCAACAGCTTATTGTACAAAGGTCATAGGTCCTCCACGCAGCCAGATCAGATTCAAATCCTGGCCTGGAGCCTTTTACAGTATGTGTGATTGTGGCTCTAGCACTGGAATGAGTAACCGTGTGCTACGATGAGACAAGGAAAGATTGAACAATGGTAAAACTTGAAGGATGCTGTGATATTGTACATGTTGCACCCTTAAACCAGGCAGGACTGGTGATAGATTTACAATAAAACTCTCACTTTATTATGTGATAATGTTGCATTTTTATTTAGATGACAGTTCGACACTTCTACACAAATTAATGCTGTTAAAAGTAAGCAGCAGATATGATGGCTGATAACATAACTATCTCACATTATATTTGAATCAGCATTTAGTCAAGCAGAATGATGAATTGCATCTTCTGCACTTCATTTATCTCTTCTGTTTTCATCAGCGTTTCTCAAAACATTCTCTCATTTTTCTCTCTGATAGAGTGTGAAAGAATGATATCTCACTTTAAGGTTAAAACATTCAATGGCTTTCCTTTTCTGGCTGCTGTTAAAGCATCTGTCTCCTTTTGTCTCAGTCAGTTTCTTTGTTTAGTCTCGGATAGCTTCTGTAGCATTTAACAAGGACATAATTATGTGCTATGATACCAATTCTGCCTCTCTGGGCTGATTTTTGTCTTTCATTGAAAACAACTGGCTTTTAATTTCTGTGAATAAGGTCTCTCAGCCCCCTTTCCATTTGCCCATGTATATGCATGAATTTTGAACACATTCATATGCATGATTTCTGTTATTGGGGATATCCAGCTGCTGTTGTTTGCTGTGGATTTTTTTCTTTTCATCTGCCTTATGAGTTCATGTTCGCTCCTGTGGGTGCGTATGCATATGATTTTGCAAGTAAATGCTCACACTGAGCACAACGCAACCACTTTGAAGTCACTGTTCACATTATTGAGGGAAATTATGACATGTGGTGGTGTGTGTTTGAATGCATGAATGCACAGAAGACAGTTTTCCTTTTGTTACTTAAACAGGCGCATATTCAGAAAATGTCTTAATTTTAAAGGAAATATTTGATCATTTTTTCTTTAACCTCACAGTTATGAAACCAGCCACTTAGATCTCATGCTATACCGAAATATTTCCCATGATGAATGCATTCAGTACATTAAACATGGATACTATTATAAGAATCGTCCTGCTTGATGCACTTATTAAAGATATATCATGTGAATCACTGTCCAAGGTCTAATGCACCTCATGGTTAGCTCAGTAAAATCTCCATTTCTGGTTGCCATTAATCCCTTTCATTCATAAATAACCACTTCCTCTTTTTACTACAGCTGTAATGCATGGTTTGCAAGCAGCACTTATCATAAAATCTATAAACTGTCAGGATGCCTCAAGTAAACTACAGAGGAAGAGAGACACTCCAGGAAGCAATCAATGAGCACAAATATTATATTTATTATTTATCACAGTTCTTTTTGAAAGAATTAGTTTAAAGAAAAATGTGGGATTAAATGTTTCATGGATCCTCGATTCGTTTCTAGTGTCGTTTTCCTTTTCAGCTCGCGCTCGGTCTGCTGTAAACTTAATAACACCCTCACATCTGCGTGCTTCTACAAGGACTGTTTTAGATATTTAACTGGAGGCAAAAAGATTAAACATGTGCTTCACTGCCTCCCGTTTCTTACCCTTTTCAAAATGCTAAAATAGTACAGAGTCCCCGTGGGAGTTTCATAGGAGGGAACGAAAAAACACAGCAGCTTCAGCAGGCAGAGAGCTGCTCCCATGACACATTTGAACTGGAGAAAGGGATTTATCCTGCTGTTTTGTTTTGGTTTTTGGGGGTCTTTTTTGTTTTTTTGTTTTTTTTTTGTTTTTTTTTGAAGGTGGAGGGATGGGGTGGGGTGGAGGAGTTTTGAATTCTCAGCATCTGCTCTCCAGCTTAGTACTGCGAGTGCTAGAGGCAAAGCACATCACTGCCGTTTGATTAAAGATTTATACCTTTTCAGACATGTTTTCTCTCATTTTTGATAAACCTTTTCTCCTGTGTTTTTGCTGAAAGATGTGTAAAGTTATGGAGTGGCTCCTGTCTTAAATGTTTTGCTACCCTAAGACATGAAGCTCCAAAAAACCCAGGTGTTGATTTTTAATAAATGCATTCTGTTTTACCCAATAAAATAGGGATTTATGAACTACGTAAGATGACATATTGGATTGACTTATAATTTCCTCATATTAAGAGTGAGCAAATATCCTTGCATTTTATGAATTTGATTGATTTTTCAGGCCTGGATTGACTCAAGTCTTGAATGACTGGAGCAAAGTAGAACTTCAATCTTTTTTAAACAAATGTTTAAAAGCCTCAGCTCAGCAGATTTGCATTTGAATTGAGAGTAGCATCCGGCTCGGCAAATTATGGTCCATTATTGTGGCTCTTGCACAAATTCATTAAATCAATATAAACTTTTAATTCAGACATATTTGTAGAAAAAAACAACAACAACCAGAAGCATAAAATTATTTTTCCAAGCAATGACAGTGCACATGGAAGCCAATGCAACACAGAGGATGTTGTGACCTTTAAACCAAATTATGAACATTTAAGGATGATTTGATGATGATTCCTGTCTGCATATTGTTGTTTGTTCTAACGCCTTCAGATAACAAACTAAAGATTCTGATATGTAAGTATGGTGCAAATGAAGGAGAAATGTCTGGCCGTGTAAACAAGCAGACTAATCTCAGTATATTGAAAGGTGCAGTCTCCATACAAGCTTCAATTGCAAAGCTTGTAAAGAGACTGTGAGTCATCCTGTTTAATACCAGAAAGTCTAAATGGAGCAGCAAAATGAAATTCAGCCATGACCTGCTTTAATTACTTTAAAATGGCATCTTATTTTTTTTTTCCCCAAAGTATTTGTTGTATAAATCTTTAACTGAATTTACTCATCAGCCCATTTTTTTCTTTAGCTTCAACAAGATAAGATGTCTTTATGGCAGCAAAATACCATAAAATGTATTAAAAATATTCATGACAGAGGGCTGCTAGCAAGGCTGCAGGCTCACAGTCTTGGTAAATAAATGACTTACACAACCAGTACTTCCCTGATCATCCATGACCTTCAGCAGGCATCAGGGCAGTTTGTAGTCATATGAGCAGCTGAGATGAAAGTGTGCTCCTCCCGAGGCCAAAACAGTGGAGTACTCCCACTGGGTTGGGAGTGAGTTTCTGCCTCAAGGAGAAAATGCCTTTTTTTCTGTTTACAAGTGACAATATAAAGCAAAAAATTGCACAAGTAGGTTCAGTAGTAGTAATCTGGTTGAATCAAATTAGATCAAAATAGAAGCCGAGCCAGAAAGAAAAGCATTCAACCTACCAATTACTTATATAGCCGCAACTGTCACTTACCATCACAAGCTTCGGGGTCCTGATTGAAAGAATTAGAAAAAAACTGCCTTGTCTTAACTCACCACAGGATCCCAGGGGGAACTATGAGATGTTTCTTCAGAGGATATCTGGATACTTTGCTTATCCGGCTGCCACAATGACCTGACCTCAAATAACCTCCTGAAAACTGATGGATGGAAGGATAATAGGGGCTTTCAGACTTCTAGCGATTGCCTTTGCAGCTGCAGCCTGGCAACGTTGACGTTCAGAGTTTCGATTTGATGGCAGCAGGATACAACTCTCCTGCCAGGCTGTGGCTTTAACGAACTTCACAGTTAAGACCAAGGGCTGCTGAAAATAAGGCAAATGAACAACGTTACTTAGCGAACATAATGGAGCTCTTCAGCTGCTGCTTCTGTCATGTCTCTCTTGTACTCTGACAGTCAAACTTCACTCTGTAGAATAATCCGCTTTAACCAGTAAAGAACTGAAGCAGAATTGGTACCCAATTATTCCTTAACCTGTTGCCCTCTTTTCCTTCTGCTTACACATTTGTCCTGAGGTACCCTTTTGTAGCAAATAATTACTTTAATTTGCAGGCTAATTTGCATTTCATGTTAATGGGTATGCTCCAGAAACTCATAATATATTCTGAGAACACAGGAGGGGGTTTGGGGTTAAATTTAGTTTATTTCAGCTTTCTTACACTTTCTGTAAATGTCCCTGATGGTATTG
This sequence comes from Telmatherina bonti, assembly GCF_933228915.1. Lineage (NCBI taxonomy): Eukaryota > Metazoa > Chordata > Actinopteri > Atheriniformes > Telmatherinidae > Telmatherina > Telmatherina bonti. The sequence continues at coordinate 26,303,803 of NC_136627.1, read as the reverse complement.
CTTGACGTATAATAATGTGTGTCTGAATTTGTGAGAAGCTGGGAAAGCGCAACTTGAAATATAAAAGAATATCTACTGAAATTAAAATAAGCGAGACGGAGAAAAAATGGTTGATGTAAATGGTACTTTTTATAGAGAAAATACCTTCCACAGAGCACTAAACATCACAGACTATGGGAGTATTTCTTCTTGAAAGACTTCTGGTTCATATTCACCTGAGTGGGTTGTTTAGTACTGAGGGTGTCAGTCTGTCTGTGCCCTGGAGCGTTGAACAACACCGGTGACTTTTAATTGGTGTCTGTGTCACAGAAATGCAAAGCCTGCACTCAGCTCTTTAATTGTCCAAAGATTTGAAGGTATAAAATCTTTAATAAGTAAACTTTCATCACCAATTTGATTTCATGTTTAATGTCAATATTTCCATAAGAGGCAGCATTGTCTTTGATCTTCACAACAAAAAGTTGATATAAAGTTTTGAACCGACTCTGAAAGTTGACCTGAGGCTATCTCTTTTTTTTCTTTTTAATAAGATTTATAGTTGTAGTTGTCATCAAATATGAGTGAGGGAAGACTGTGAAAGTAATTATTACTGTCATGTGAGAAAGGAGGCACAACATTTGCCAGTTTTCTGAAGGTGTTTTGTATCAGAACGTGGAAAAAATGTGCTGCTCCTACCAGATTTTAAAATGGGGTAAATACAATTACGCGTTAGCGACAGTATGAAATGTTACACTGTGTTATTTGAGCAAAGGAAGCTAAGCCAAAATGCAGAAGCAATGTGTGAAAAACAAAGTATACCTCTAGTTAAATAGCTTGTGAAATACTTGGCAGCAATATAAGGTAATTATCATGTGTATAACGGATCAGATTCTTTTGAGGTTGTCGGGGAATTTTAATCCGCTCTTATTTCCAACATGGCTTCAGTAAATTGATATTTGGAAGCATTTGTGCACAACTCTCTTGCCCCACCAACAATTTGACTGTACTTTTGCAACTCCATGACTCTTTTTTTAGTGACTCTGTTGTAAATTTGCAGCAGTTTGGGGATGTTCATTGTCCTGTTTCATCTGTCAAGCTTAATCCAGATAGAAAGGATGTCACATTTGACTTTAGAATAACTTCTAGATGTTTAGGTCATATAGCTGCAAAATAACCCGAATCATCATCCCTCCACCATCGTCTTTAACGTTGGGAATGATGTATTTGCACTAATATCAAAGAAATTTGTTTTCGGTCATAAGATGTGCTGCCATGTTCTTTTTAGAGAAAAGAAGCTTTCTCTGGAAAACCCTTTGAAACAAGTCCTAGTGTTTCAGTCTTTTTTGTCTGCTCTCTCACAAACCTTAAACATGCTAACTGAAGCGTGTAGAGTCTGAGATGTCGCTCTTTGTTTTTTGTGCACTTTGGTCACACTTCAGTAATTTATTGGAAACTATCTTTAAAGATTCTCCATGAATTAATGATGTTTGTAATTGTTCACTGGTGGACTCCAAATAATTTAGAAATATAACTTCATTAACTGAGTTTGAACAGCAGTACCTGCCTGCTACGTAGCCTCGTCTAGACGCAATATGGTTGTATAACCATAAAGTATAGCTTTTCATTCAATACTTCTGCATGAACTAAGTTGCATTGAATTAAATGACACAGTATAGCAATAAATACATGCACACGATACATACATGCGCACGATACGTGCACAATTGTCTCAAAATCTGATCACAAAACCTTTAAGAATCTGGAAAAAAAAAAGTGTACTTTTATTTTACACACAAATGTCCTGAGGACATTTGATGGCCTTGCTCAAAAGTGCATCATTGTCAATGTGATGCTTGTGAAGTTAGAGGTCTCCTGGCCAGAATAGAGAGGATATCGTCTGTCAGGTTACAGAAAACATTTGGGAGCTGACCTCCAACCCTGACAAGAGGAATGTGGCCAGTGTCAGCGAGGGCACCTTGTTTGGAAGGAGAAAACATGCCTGAAGGCCATGTGGGGCCCTCAGTGGTTAAAATGTCCGGAAGCACAGATACCACCCTGGGGAAGATTTACCAGATAACATGACATGACACTGAAGGAACTTGTGCTTTGTCACAATATGTCTTACTATTGTAAAATTGCGCATAATCCCATGAAGGTTGTCATAACATTTTACTGCTAAAATGAAAGCAACAGGACAGTGTGAAAAGAAGAGCATGGAGTGAAATTAGAAATGTGAGTATTATTCAGATATCAAACAAAGCCGTACTTTCTCACTATTATCTACAGAAAAGGTCCTCTGAAGTGAAAATAAAGGTGGAAACACTTGGAGTGCCCTTTAAGCTGACAAAAATAGTCCAGGGAGGTTTAAGAATCTAAGATTTACAACCAAGTGTCAGCAATCATTTTTAAAGATCCCCTTCAGACATGTTTTAAGAGATGAAAAAAGGCATGTAATTTTTCTGTCAAGGAGGCCAAGTTCCTTCTTGTCCCTTAATGTCCAAACACAAGATCTATGATTACTTTTAAAACTAAACTCAAAATGTATACTTCATTTAAAAGTAAAGGGTTTTGTCTCCACTTTATAGTTCTTATGTTGGACAGCTAGAAGCTTAGTTGCTTGAACACATCATGAATTTGCACTGAGGATGAGCCTGAAGAAACACACCCACCCTCTACAGCAGATAAATATGAAAGCAACCTTCAAGTTTTATATGCATCATAGTGAAGGTCAAACACAGATGTGAATAGCAGCAATAAGCAAAGCATATCTTTCAAGAAAGCAAGCAGACGGACACTGAAGCTCACCTTTTATTATGCTTTCAAGCCACTGTGTCTGTGAAAAAACTCCACTTTTATGCTCCTGGATTATGTTTACATGCCACATTTATTCCAGTCAAAGAAATGTAGCATGTTTTTATGGCACAAAGCTAATAGAGTGTGACTGGGGATGCCTGGTGGATGTTAAGTGCTGGACTCTGACTGTGAAGATCATGGCACACTTTTTGCCTCCTGCCTCAAGCCGGTGTTGATGTCTTTATTACTCAAGGTGAAAAACCTCAGTAGACTTATGTTATCATTGCGGTTCACAGTACTAGACTGAAGTTCATGAAATTTAAGCCATTTTCACATGTGCATAACAGTGCTAAAAATGGATCCATTTTCTGTGCCCCTTTAATGCAAGTCAGGGTCACAAGGGGCCTACAGCTCGTCCTAGCTGCTATCAGATGAGACCTGGGGTAGGGGCAGCATGTGAAAACACATGTCTATGATATGCAAATTGGACCTACTGCCTGTTAAAGTCTGCCCTTTGAACCTGTCTGTGCTTTCCATCCTGTTTCAAAACCACATCCAAACTCGAAAGTTGTGGATATGATTTCATGCAAGGTAGATTTCACACCGGGAATGTTTCTGAATAAGATGTTTGTCTCCTTGATATGCTGTAAATAAAACACTCCGATCTGGTTGTGTATTTGTAGCATGATACGGTATTCTACCTCCAGTGCACGTCACCCAGGTGGCCCTCCGGAGTATTTTCAGTTGCGAAAACACACCTCATCCCCAGCTGTCTAGTGCATGTATGAACAGATCCCTTAGGACAAAGCCTGGAGCTGATTTGGTTGCTTTTTTTTTTTTTTTTTTTTTTTTTTGGTGTTCATTTGGTGTGAAAATCAAATCAAATCAAACTTTATTTATACAGAACTTATACATATAAAAGCAGCTCAAAGTGCTTTCCATAATAAACACAATTCATGAAAAAAAACATCAAACATTCAAGTTAGAAGCATTACAATTCCAAAGCATGCACCTGATCATACACACCTTATCACACACACATCCTCTCACACACACCTGCATTGTACCCACTTCCCAGCTTCTAGTCTGTCTCTCTTTAACCAAAACATCATTATAAATACGTGATAGGCGGCAAAGGCCTCGAAGATGAACATCTGGCTTGATACTGAAGTGAGGAAATGATAAAATGTCTTTAGTGTGGATCTGGGTCATTTTCCTTAAAACTGTGGCAAAGAGATTTGCATGAGAGTAGACCTAATGTTGATTTTCTTCTATTTTAACCTGAAGCAAGCCAGAAAACGATACTTTAGGTTCTCTAAACATTGCCAGAAAACGATACTTCAGTTGTTTCAAGGATACTTTGCTCGTCCAAAAATGAACAAATATTTAAGAAATGGTTATTTTTCAAACCTCAATGCAGCTCATTACATCTCCACTATCATTTATTTGAATGTAAAATATTTTTTTGTGTTATTTATGTTTGTGGAAAAACTTAAACGTGCTCATCACTTTTTTTTAATGTAAAGCACTTTGACTTGGATTTTATGTATGATAAAGTGCTCTATGAATAAAGTTTGATTTGATTTGATACTTTAATACATCACAGACTGATTCAGAACATACAGTAAAAAGCAGATAAAGAATTTTTCTGTTAGCAAGTCTCAGCAGAGACACTTTATTTTTACAACTGTGCTGCACACAGGAACATTACCTCACATTAATTTAGCTGTAATTCCAAATGTAAAAGGATGAATAGCTTTACCTAAGGTATTCTGTTCACTTTCACACAGTGGCAATTACAGGGAGCCGAGACAGGTGTTTTCAGGCCTGTGAACAGGTCATCATTCTGTCCAGGTATCAGACTATTTAAGTGATTTGTTGTCTTCCTGGTATTTGCCAAGGCGGCTGGAAGATGAATGAAATGTGACTCGCTTCTGTAGGGAAATAAACAAAAGGATACATGACGATGTAAAGAGCTTGTCTAATTAGAGATAGGCAGTGTTTCTCATTATCAATCCATGCAGACGCCATATGGCAAGACAACAACATGAGTGAGTAATTGTGTTACCTTTATCTCGCCTCTGGATATTGCATGAAGAAAATGCTGATATATTGATATCATTGGCCATTTATTGTGGTAAATATCTTAGATTATTGCTGGCAATTTTCTTAAGTGCGGTTTTTATTGTTTTTCAGACTACCCTTTCTTTCCATTTATTGGAAAATGGGTACTAAGAGTCTCAGTCTGGGTGTTGTTATCTGATACTAGCCTATTGCAGTAATGAACTGTGCTATTGATGGGAAAATCTAATTATATTATGAATAACTGGTGCAAATTTGCTGTAATATGCTTTTTTTCCAATTTGCTTAATGTCCTGAATCCTACACAAGCATAAAGTGTTATCCAACCACAAGTCCAAATTTGAAATAATATAGCTATATAATCTTTAAGCTGGGTATTGTACCATACAAATCCATAAGAATGCAGACTACCAAGAAACTGACAAAAAAATGTTATCAGTATCATGTAGCCCTTGAAATGCCTCTTAATAATGATGAGATTTAACAAACAAACTCATAGTTTATAGTCAATAAGATGCTCACAGTGTGCATACATGTGCAACAGAATACATCTGGTTCGATAATCCCAAGTCCACAGCTACTCAGATGTGTGGAAATTACCAAATGAAGCATTATCAGTGAAATCCTGTGATGGACTGGTGACCTGTACAGGGTGTACTCTGCCTCTCACCCAACTCTGAACTGGACTAAACGGTAGAGAAAATGACTAAGTGAGACAAATAATAAATTAGGTCATAATCTCAATTAGCTATAAGCAGAGGGGGCAATTCCTGGTTCAGAAAGTAAAAGTCCAGTCCGCCAGCTGTTCCGACCAGTCACCAAACCAACTTAATTTAATGAGCAGAGTTTATTTGCCAGGTAAATGAGCTTGTTAGTGAAAACACCTGCTCTAAATGTGCAGGTAGATACAAAAACATGGCAGGACTTTTACTTTCTGGACCAGGAGTTGCCACCTCTGGCTATAAGCAAAGTCACGATTCTTCTTTGGGATTCCATAAATATGTAAAATATTGCTAAAACAATTTTCAGTGAGAATCAGATTGTATAATTACATCAAATCTCCTGTTTTATGAAGATATGAGAAGGCTTGGAGAAGTAGCGACAGCATTGTAGAGAATGCCCACTGGCATCACTGGAATTGAGTTACCATTTTGGGGAAACCAGCCTGTTTACAACAGTTAAACAGAGTCCATCTTCTTCATCTTTGTCTTCTTCAGAATTTTTGTCGAGTAGCCTTTGTCCTCTTTCTATCTTTTCACAGCGTTGTGTGCAGCAGCAGCTCTAACAATCAACACACATGAAGGAATTTTTTTAATAAATTAAAAGGAAATTAAATACATATACATATAATACTACTAGTCATCCCATCCTTATGAAATAAATAAGGATGGGATGACTAGTGGCATTTTACGTCGCTCACAACATATTGGATGTAGAGAGGTTTCTCTCTACATCTCTAGGGATTTACATCTTATGTTTCCTGTCCTCGAGGCAGTGCAGTGTCACAGAGAACAGTATTATGCTGAAACATTTTCCAGGTAAAGTCCTTCTGGCTGACCATGGTTTGGATCGAAAGGACGACTTGGGCTTTGTGAATTCTGGATCTTCAAAGTGGCTCTAAATCTTCTTGTAGAAAAGGTATTGGATGAATACAGGATACAGGTGCAGGATCTTAAATGAAAAGGTAGTACTAATCCAACTGACAGAGTTAAACTGCTGTCAGGCTTGATGAAGTTTTTTGGGTTCAACTTGTTGTGTTTGTAAAAAATAAACATTCTTTTGGGTCATTTTTGCCTGGTAACATGTCCAGGGACTTTTGTTTGCTAATTGCTGGGATACACTGGAAGAAATGTTTGTAGAGGTTACAGTCAGAAAAATGTGAAAAAGCAACAGTTAAAGACTGTTCAATCAAAAAGACCTGTAATTAATACAGCACATTTCCTAAACTCAAAGCGCTGGAAATAACTTAAATAAAAAAACAACTTGCCAATTTGCAATGAAAACATACATATTTAGTAGAATTAACAGGAAAATGCCATATTGTGAAATTCAGTTCATTTCCATAAACATTTTAACATCTTTCTACCAATAGAACAAAGTTTTTCTGTTGTGCACAATAAAATTTACAGAGTCAGATCCAGCGGCATTTCCCAAATACATGGTTAATTATTCTTAATCGCTTCAAGTAAGGATTATTATTTAAATAATATTAATCATTTATGCTTAAGTCATTTCAGAGATTAAGACTTGTCCGATATCAAAATTTGCTTGTCCATATTCCAGCACCTGATGAATAGCTAAGCTGCCATGCTCAGAGTCCCACCATGGTAATAACCAGGCTGTTACTATGTAATAACCAGCATTTGCTCATGCTAGTAGTTCATTAATTTTTATGATTACAAATTGAAATAGAAACAAGATATTTTACTCAAGAGAAAAGGATCCAAACTTTTTGTACAACTGATAGTTCATTGATGCTCAGCTGATGGTGCATTAAATGACTAAAATCACATTGATAAATTACCTTGTCACATGGGATGAATTAAAAGTCAAAAAGCAGTAATTATCTTTTCTATACTCATTTGAAAAACTGTTCACATACAGACAATTTTACAAAGGATGTGAATGTCAAAAAGTACAATAAAATAAATTAAAATTTTTAATACAAACTTTTTATTGTGTGTGTGTGTGTGTGTGTGTGTGTGTGTGTGTGTGTGTGTGTGTGTGTGTGTGTGTGTGTGTGTGTGTGTGTGTGTGTGTGTATTCAATTACAAACCTGAAGTCTTCAATATGGACATCAAAGTTGTGTTTTTAGAAAAAGGCAGTTCATCCTTTTTCATAGTACAAGCACGTTTGTTTTGGCTGAAAACTTGAGCTTGTCTCAAATTTGAAATTATAATACGACATTACAGAAAAATCCAGTTTGTCCTGTTAAGTGAAAAAAACCATGTTCAAGCTGCACAGAAAACAAACTGACAAACAGCACAATAGTCTGTGGGAAATGAATTGCCTACTTCTCGAACAAATGCCAACAGAATAACAGTAATGAATCAAAGGAACACACGGAATAAATTCACCATTGGTTGAACCTCCAGGGCCTGTCTCTAACATCCTGCTGGTCACGCTCTTCCACTCAAACCATTAGAGCCAATCTCCTCCTCCAAACACACAAGTTTTTAATCCAAATAATTGTGGCATTCCTTTGTAAAAGCCCAAACCCCTCTGCCCCCAAAAAACTCACCAAATTGACTGAAATTAGCTTGTGATGTCAACATGACTTGACGAACATGCAGCTTTCAGCCTGCAAGGCACTTAAGAGCCATTTGTACATCCATCTTTTTTGCAGTCACGGTCTGGACCTGGCACGCTGCTCCAGAACCAAGAGAAAATTAAAAAGTATCAAGGTGTTAGAGAAGCAGGTGTTTGGAAATATTTTTTCCTGCCAGAAAAAAAAAATCTGAAAATAATTGCTGATTCAGTTTCAGTTCACTAATCCATTAATGTCAGCTCTGGTTTAGCAATCAACCTGTCAAATCTCAGATGTCAGCGTCCTTGAACGCACACAAGGGCATTTCTAGAACAACCTTTCAAAGCATATGATGCAAATGTTTCATTGAGAAAATCACGTTGTACATAGAGATGGATTACTTGTCCTGAACAAGTTTCAAATCTCTTAAGCTTATTTTGATAGCACTCTGAAATGAATGGAAAATAATGGCCACCGAGACGATGGGAAATCAATCTACAGTCTGGTGGTTTGTTCTGGAGAAAAGCCAGCGATGCAAAGTATGCTTGATTTGTAGCTAATGGGATGGAAGATGCAGAGCTGCCATTATGATTCTTTAAAAGACTGTGATAACATGGTCAGGGCAGACAAAAACCACTGAACACCAGTAACATTAGCACTGATGTCAATATTATGCAGAATGCAAGCTTGGAGGTGTGGCAGGTTCAGAGGAGGTGTAAGCAGTCCATCAACCATTAGGGATGCACAGCCCTGTTAGAGGCAAGTAATCTTGTTTTACTTTGTGAATGCATTTCCCCAGCCTTAATTACAACAGCAAGGAATCTCTGAGTGAATCAACATGCACATTTGGTTGATTGATAGAGCTGCTTTTGACCCTGCATAAAAATTAGGGTTAATCTGGCTAAATTACTGACAAACAAAACCAATTGGGAAGATTTGCTAATCACAGAAATGCTTAATTCATTAAAGACAGAGTATGGGTTACATTTAACAGCTTTAGCAGGCTTTGTAGAGCTTTTGATGGGCATCTCAAAATATTATCCTTTATAACAAGACTTAGAAAATCAGGAATCTTTTTTTTTGGTATGTTTTTTTTTTTCTTTCCTTTTTTACATTGACTGACATTTGCATGGTTGACTCACACGCTGCAGAAACTCTCTCTGCAGTGCATGATAAGCCGCACCTCCTGATTCAGCCTGACAGCAGCCTGACGAGCTAATAATGGTCCACAGAGACACTCATAGCTCCCTAAATGTTTTCCATTTCAGTAATATGAATCTTATTTCTAAATGGCAGCAAAGAACCTGTTTGAAATGTTAGCTGTTTCTGCACAGTGAAGCTGCAGCACATGACATGTTTACATGTAAAACTGCTATAAGTCAGATGTTTAAAATTAGAATGAAGAAAACTGGGTTTATTATAAAAGCTTTTATTGCCATTGACATGTCCACAAACAAATTGCTGGTTTTGCTGCTCAGTAGAGTTTTTTTCTATTATTATTGTGCAAGCAGTTATTTAAATGTGTTTTTTGTGATGGTTTTGGTTTAGTCTCCTCAGAAGCAACTCTATAGATTTCCATTAAAAGAAAGCTGTGGAAAGAACTGTAGCTGTACTGTACTGTTAGCAAGACTGGGCTTTACTTTTCTTATACTTTATTTCTGAACACATTTTTAAATCCACTGATTTACAAGTAAATACATAATCCATTCACATTTTGAATTCTTTATTTAAACATTTAAAGATCTTTTCAGAGCCAATTGATTTAGCAAATTCACAATTTACAATTAATGTCATCAAAGCGCCTTTTCTATGGGTGCCGACAAAAACCACAGGTACGCTGTGTATTCTACAGTGTGTGGGATGCTGGGTTGTCTCTGTAAGCCTTTAGTGCTGCTGTTATGCAACCAAAGGCAACATGGAGTAGGTTGCTGATATAACAGAGACAAGCATGACCCAAAAAACTTTTTCTTCCAGGACACCACATGATGTTGCAGCCGAGTTTTGCTTTACCCACTGTGTCACATATTATCAAGTAGATGTAAACACACAGGCCGTTTTGAACCTGCATAGTATCTTATTCAGCAAAGACATAATTGGAGGAAGGAAAAAAAAAAAGAGAGAGAGAGAGAGAACAGGACAGAGCAAAAGATAAGGCAAAAGTCAAGATAGGCCGGTTTTTTAGTGACTGGAGAGAACTCAAAGAACAGGATGCAAGATGGATGTCGAATTAGCTGTTGACAGGGGGAGTGTGAAAAGTTTCAGAGCACAAATCAGCAAAGAAACACAAGAGGATGTTATCTACCATAGGAGGAAAAGAAAGCAAGAAAGAACTGAGCAAGAATTATGACAAGAATGCAACCCCACCTTCATGTTAACACAATAAATAACAGCAAATAAAACCCCTTCCCTCACTTCACTGCATTACTTTTCTGTATTCATTCTTATATTTAATGTGATTGTTTTTGTTGCCTTTGTATTCATTTAAAAAAAACTAAGAAAAGACAACAACATAGTAAATATGTTTAAAGTTTTATTTTAAGCAGAAGTTGATCTTAACATTTTTTTTTTAACTTTAATAATATCACACTGAACCACGACTAACTCCCTATAGTCTGTTATTTTGCTACTTTGAGGCTTTATTTATTTGACTGGGAAAACGCTGCATAAAGCAGATATCATCCACCATCCCTGGATTCAGCTGTGTTTTTTGATCCTTAATCACAGAACCATCAGCAGAAAAATCGATCACTGTCTGCTCTGGATGCGTGATGGCGAGAACTTTCCTCCCAATAAGTGCAAGGTTTGGAAATACTCCTGCAGGGTTTCACAGTAAAGGTGACCCCGGCATCTGTTTCATTTGTCATGCCCACAAATATTTTAAAAAAGCAAAAAAGGAAAAAAAAAAAAAAAAAAAGATTCAGTGACCTGCCTGTACGAAATAAATATCCATCTGCACAATATTTAATCCACATAATTTTAACCGCAAAACTGTGTTTTTGCAGGAGTATCATCCCTTGGCAATCAGTTGTTTTGACTACAGGTACGCAAAGATGCCCAGGCTGTTTGACTGCTGAAATAAGTGCAGCTTGTACATAAACCAAACCAAAAGAAAGTGTGAAATTTTTTGGAAATCCTTGCCCAATCAGACAAACTCCCATGGATTATCCCGTTGTGTATGCCCCCATAAACATTAAGGGCACCAAAAGCAATGAGGCAGAGAAAGCTCACAGTATACAAATAATTTATTGATACTCATTGAAGAAAGGGATAAAATAGCTACACAGTTGAAAGGTAATACGAAGGGATCTAATTGGAGCTCAGACCTGCTGTGATGGAAATGTCCATTAAACAGCCCAAAAAAACACCACACAGTGAGAAGAAACAAGAAACTCAAATCAAACCTAGAAACAAAATCACACAAAAAGGAGGGGCTCCACCTCCACACCCATCCAGTCTCAGGTCTTGTTTACACCATAGCGTTTCAACGCAAAACACAAAACTTTTGCCTTTGTGTAATTGAAAACAACAAAAAGCATTTACACAACAGCGCAATGACAATGATTTCCATGAAGGGAAAGTGAAAATAGGACCAGAAGCCATGTAGTGCCCATGCCAGGCCTCTAGTGGATGCATCCTCATAAGCACAATACAACAGAAGCAGAGCATGTTAGCCGCTAGTTACCTGGCACCTTAATGTGTCTTCGCTGAGGGCATAAATGTTTTTTCAGGTGTTGCCTGACCAGACCAAATGACTTAAAAACATGCAGATGCACAATGATGATGATGAGGTCCACCATAATTGTGCTTTTCGCAGGTTAAACGGGGTCTAAGTGTGCAACTACAAGATGATGACGTGAAAGACTTCACTGTCGCTCAAGGATTCCAGTCCCACTTTATACAGACAAGACATACCTTGTTCGATTGATGTCACTGCACATGTCAGATCAAGATTTATGCGGTGAAATGGTCAGCTCACCAGGTGTTTTATATAGATGGAGAGTAATATAAATTCATGGAGGCACTTTACATCTTCTGCTCAGAGGCATTACAGTAACTTGAACAGCTGATAATTATTTAGGCTTGACACTTAACTTCCCTCTTCAAAGTGTAACTCGAAAGATCAGTTTGACAGGCAGAGGCAGAGACACAGCTCTGGAAACTACAACATATCCTTATTCTGTAGCCTGTTTATTATATAGACATAATAAATGCATAATATTCTCTGAAAATTACCAATAGGAGCAACATTCATTCTTTCATTCATTATCCATACCACTTAGTCCGATTAAGGATCGCGGGGAAGTTGGAGCCTATCCCAGCAATCTTTGGGCGAGACAATAGGAGCAACATAATAAAAATAAATAATCATTTATGATATGAACATTCATTCATTCATTCATTCATTTTCCGAACCGCTTATTCAATTCAGGGTCGCGGGGAAGCTGGAGCCTATCCCAGCCGGCTTTGGGCGACAGGCAGGGTACACCCTGGACACTCGCCAGTCCATCGCAGATGATATGAACAATAATTTGTCATTTTCTATTCAAACTAATGGTAAAGATTCACAGTCAAGAGATTATAGCCATGCATTACTGGCCAGGACCTACCACGAGGCTTTTATCAAATTATTTGGTGACACTCGGTCTAAGCAATGAGTCCTGAAATTTATAGCAGTCTCACCAGAGCAAGTTTGTGTTAAATGGAAGAGCTAGCTAATGTTAATATGAAATGCATACAGCAAATGAGAAAGTTGGAAGCTGTAATGGCTTAAATGCACGTATGGAGAAAGTCAGTAGTGGCTGACAGTGAAGACAATGAGAACAATGGCCTACCATGTCATTGCCACATCATCTCACACTTGGAATTTGGTTTTCCAAAAGTACAAAGCCAAAAAGAAAACAAAATTTGGCCACTGAGTGACTAAAGGCCCACTTAGAAGGCAGACACACAGATGGACGGGACAGTTTCCTCAGTCTTCTGTGTTCATTACATGCATAATTTTGTCTATTTTTAAGGGCTTAGCAATCCTTCACTTAACAAAGAAAATAGAGCAATAGCACCAGAAATCACTGGCCTATATAGCTAACATGCAACCACCAAAAGGAACAAACCAGAGGAGAAGAACAGGAACAGGATAAGATAACGCACAAACCACCAAATAAAAAGCACCAAAAGATGAAGAAGACACAGAAGTGGAAACTGAGGCGAACAACAACGTCAACATCTGTAGACATTGAGGAAACATTAGCAAAGAGGCTGTCTGGGTGTGTCTGCAACAACAGCTGCCAGCTGGTTTCAAAAGTGTAGTGAACTCTGAACTCAGCACTGCCCACCACTGGGTGAACTCACTTCACAACCATGGCAACAGGAAAGAACCATATAGAAGTCTGAATGCAGCAACATGTGACTTCCGTAACGTAAGGTAACATAAATGGGCTTCAAGGCCTTGTTTGCATTATAATGTTTCCATGCAAAACTTTATCCTTTGCATATTTGAAAAAAAAAAAAAAAAGCATTCACTCAGCAGCAGACTGAAAACTAGATCTCGGCAAGTTAAAATGCAAATACGACCAGAAACTATGTAGTGTTCATGCCAGGCCTCTAGAGGCCAGTGAACTTTAAAACGACGCACCCAGGTGTGGACCGCATCTTCACCAAAACCTGGAAAACACAACAAACTGAAGCATTGCATGCCAGATGCAAAGCTGTCCTCAGTGTAAACAAGAAGGAGGTGTAAACAGGACCAAAAAATTACTGTCAATTTTCTTATGGGATTCAAAAGAGGACTTGTAAAATCTGCCTTGAAGCCATCGTAAATTCTTTAAACATTTTTTTTTAAGTTTTATTGTAGTACAGAGGTGGAAAACTGGTTTTATCTATAAAAATGTAAGACAAATACTCACAAGCCAAATGCTAACAATACCAATAGAAACAGATTCAAATGATCTCAAATTGTGTTACAATCTTGGTTTTTCAGAAACAAAATGGAAAAAATCTACTCAACATTCTGTTGCATGTTGCATCATATATCTTTCAAGCTCTCAAGTGTTTAATGTTTGCACACACATCCTTTACTGTGTAAAGCAGGGCTTCAGTCAGGAACCGGTTTGGTCGGCTCCTTCACTGCTTTCCCTATGCTTTCATTGTTGTCCACACTTTAGTGACCACTACGTGTGTCCCCTCTTCTGGGTTGTTGTGAATGGCATGAGACTTTGGGTTTTCACAGGTGTCATCAGTTGGCAGGCCTTCGTTGCACCGAGTTAATTTCTGGCGACAACACGGCCATCTTATCCAGTCTTTGTAGCTCCTTTTCTTCATATACATGTAACAATCAAGATAGAGATTTTTTTTTCCACATTTTTGTGTCTTCTTTATGATCATGTTGACTGTAATGTGAAAAGTGTACTATACATGGACACAAGTCATCATTAAATTATAGAACTCCTCTGTTTTTATTCTGATCATCTCATCAATAAAGGGGTAAAAGCATTATAATGATGTCATGGTGACACTCAAAATAATATGTGAGGAATAAAATGTAAAAAGGGAAGTGATAGGTAAGAAAAAACATCAGAGTGTACAAGCAGCATCTATTTTTTATTTTGCTTCAACAGAATGTGAAATAAAATCTGAATTTAGGTGTGGTAGAACTTCAAAGGAAATCAATTTCATCTATATTTCATTATTTACATTTTATTAATGCACTGGGTTTTTAAAGCATGTGAGGATTTATCATGGAAAATTATCGATAACATTCATTTGAGAATCCGTTCAGTGAAAATAGTTTGAGCAAACGACTTCAGTGAGTTTCAGCTCCTTTTAGCAGTGTTTGCACAATATCGATGATACAAAGCTGATCAAGTTAAGCAGTAATTGCAACCCTGAATTGACCACAGGTTTAGTGACAGGAGCAATTGATTCCAGCGCAGCCAAGTTCAAAAGGACAAAGCCATCTGCTGTCCGGCCAAAAAGTCAATGTGCCTTAAAAGCCATTTCATGCAGAAACACTGGTGAAATCCAAGAGATTGTGAGGAAAATTTGATCTAGTATTTTTCCTCCAGCAGCTGTTCACACAAGGACTTAACAAGGCCTTTTTATATGCCTTTCAAGTCTGGACTGATGCGCTTTCATTGTGAGTGAATGAGCAGAGGTAGAACCGGGAGTCAAAGTTGACCCGCCTGCATCTGGGCGAGTATCAGCAACAGGGACGGGGACTTTGACATTGTGAAGATGCATGTGATGTTGTAGAAGGCAACACTTTGTGTTCCACAAACGGCTAACTGGAGAAATGGTATGAGGAATTTATATACATTTAGACATCACAAAACATGCCAACTCTTGATGTCACGCCTCTTTTGATTCCACAATGCTGCAGCAATGTGCAAAAGGACCCATCAGTTTGGTGTAAGGCCATCTTGTTTGGTTCATGTGTGAATAAGCATTCATCGCTGTGGCCATATGGTGGAAAGGGAATATATATCTGGAGTACATTGGAGTCAAAACCAAATATAAAAAGTCCACCATGGAAAATTCTGATGGTTGTATTGATTTCATTGCTAAGTGCATCGGAGTGCTCACACACTGGTGTGGAGCAAATGGAGATGTAACAAACAGGTCAGCAAAAAGGAGAATTAGCCGCAAGACTTGTCAGCATGCACACTTAATTCATTCTGTAGCAGCAAATGCTCCTTAATATTTGATGCTTTGTTTGCAAGCAGTCTGACATTCTGGAGGTGTTCAGAATGAATGTTGCAGAATTTTGCACGCTCACTCTTGGACATCTCAACCTATAATAATTACACTGAGGAAAAATAGATGGAAATGGTGATCACATTTTCTTTGACCCTTTTTGGACTATTCTTTCATTTTTTTCTTTAATAAGGAAAAAAACCCATTTAGTTTTTTTCTGACAAAGTCCTAACAAAATTCTTTAAATGTACACCTGAGGAACAGAACAAAACATACACAAAGACCAGGTTTTAGATATGCATTTTAGATATGTTTTAGGGCCAGATTTTAGATATGCAGTGGTTTTGTTTTTCATGACATGCCTTCAGGTTGGTTTCAAAGTAATTTGCATCCTTTCAAACAGTCCTGGAAAAAAAACAATAGCAAGTGCCATGCCCTGCTCTGCCGCAAGCTGCAGAAGTATGCAGCTCTCCCACTCTGCAGCGGAAGTTGCATTGTCATGGACACTGCATGAAGTGAAGGGAGAGCTGGTTAGAAACAGAACTGATTGTTATGGTAACATCTGTTTGTTTGCAGATGCTGTGTAAATGTGGGTGGGGTTAATTGCACTGTGTTCTTGTAGGTCACCACCAGTGCGCATAAACTCTATGGCTTCCTATGCAGAGCCCGAGGGCACTGAAGAGATAATGTCAGCCTGGCTTTGGCCAACAAAACAGACCTCTGCTCTTGTCCCTGAGTGGTATTAAACCTTCAGGGGAGAGCTGCACCAATCCCTCTGCATTCCAGAGACAGGGGGCTTTGCTCATCCCTTCTCTGCAGGTCAGCAGACTGTGTTTAAAGAGTCTTAATCAGATATATGTTGGACTGTTGAGGGCAGGGTTTGATCCGCATTGTTGCCTTAAACAATGACAACCTTTATGGCAGCGGTGTGAGCTGACACCTGTAAGGTGCTTCTTTCACACCCTGTAAACATGGCATTAGGAAGTCAGTTAGAAAGCAAACTTTATTTAAGGGTGTTTTCAGAGTCACAGAGCGTTCTCCACCAAGAAGAGAGAAGGAAAAATACAGCGAAAGGCTCTTTTGTATTAACTAGAAGCAGTAGCTGAGTATGCCAGCTTACTACATCTAATTTGATGCCATTCCTTCCGTTTGAAACTCTGTTTCTGTGAAATTGTTTCATGAAACTCTGTCAGAAAAACAAGGCTGGTTGTTGAGGCTGGTTTCAGTTCATTTCAGAGAATTTTCAAGCCGACTGTTCACTGCAGGGTATGGACGCTTTGTCTGTTTGCCAGAGGGATGTCAAACATCAAGTTATCAGAAAAGTCTCAGGCTGAATCAAACATTATTTTTTGGCAGATGTGTTTTTTCTAAGGTCACAAAAACAGGTAGCGCATGGTAAAGACAAAAATGCAGTAAGCAGTGAAGATGTTTTTCCACTGGACAAATTTCACTCAGCAAGTTTCATAAAATAATTGAACATCTTTAGTTCATGCTCTGTTTGTATTTGTGACTGTCACCGAACAACACCTTACAACAGCATTTCATTAAGCACAGCTATTTTAAATGAAACTAATGTGAAATACATAATGGCTTGTTTTAATTTGATTATACCTGGACTACAATGTATTGTATAAATTTGGTTTTGTCTTAAATGAGTTTGTTTTGATTTAATGTTATAATCTATCATTTCAACTTATCATCAGCATGTTTAGATGACCTAAAATAAACACTGTGTTATAGTCTGATCAAATACTGAACCTTTTAAATGCTTGTAAATGTGTTAGTCTGAACATAATGTTCTACACTGAAGCTCTCAAACTAAAGTAACACAACTAGATAATGTAGTTGGGTTTGATTTACAATACATATACTTGACTCAAATTGGACTTTACCTTCAGTATTTAAATTTATAAAATCTTTCTGTAAAAACAGAAATCATTTGTTATATTTTAATGCAGCCAATTTTTTTTTTTTTTTTTTTTTTTAAGATACCCGTATTTACAGATTGTTGTTTCTTTTCTTAGATGTGCAACCAAGAAAACTGCTCCCAGTGTGAAGATTTTTATGGACTGTTAGTTGGAAAACTGGGATGTTGGCCAATTAATTTAAACTGTATATCTTTATGTTAACATCTTGATCTCCTCTTTCCTTACATGAAAATGACAAATGTCATTAATAACTTTGATAATAAGACTTTGTTTTATACAGTATTTTCAATTTTAAGATAAAACTGTAATTTATTACACTGCTTTATAAACCAAAACTCCTACTATATTTGATGAGAGTTGAAGGCAGAGATTATTTATATGTCAAGCAAATCATGCTTCATTGTTAGTTGATGGGCAGAAAACTAAGAAATAAACTGACAGTCTTGTTATAAACAAACAAAACCGAAGTAGTTAGAAGCATTGTGAAAGACTTACTTTGTTTAAACTTTACCTTTGCATCTTCATGTGGATTTACAGAGCAAAGACAGAAAAATAACAAGTTTATAAAAGTATAATTTGAGTCCATCATAATTGGCCTCATAATGAGCATTGTGTGCACGTAAATGGGGTTGGCTATGTCTAGTTAAGGACAAAATGTCAGAAATAAAAATACAGCATCATCCATCACCAGAGGTAGAAACAGAAACAGGACAGGAGAGCCATACATGAAGGATGAAAAAAAGACAAATTAAAGTTTAAAAAGAACTTGTTTTGGTGGTCTGTCTTTTTTCTTTTTTTTTTTATTCCTTCTAAAAAAAAACATGGGTGTTTCCATTCCCTGCTTTTTCCAAAGGCTTCTAGTTTCTGGTGATTCACACACAATGCCAGAACCTTGCAACTCAAGCTGGATATGCAGCCTACAAAACTCTTTCTTGCAGGTGTTAAAAAGACTACTTTGAATCAGGTGGGTGACCCATCAACCTTTCATTCATTCCCATCTTAACCCCTAAGTTCAAATAAGGGTCGCGGGAAAGCTGGAGCCTTGCAATCATTGGGTGAGTAACAGGGTACAGCCTGGACAGGTCACCAGTCCATCACAGGGCCAACACAGAGAGAGAAAAAACCATTCACACTTTCACTCACTCATAGGAACAACTTAGAGTAACCAATTAATCTAACATGCATGTCTTTGGACAGTGGGAGGAAGTTGAAGTACTTGGAGAGAACCCATGCATACACAGATAGAGCATGCAAATTCCACATAGAAAGGCCACTGTTCAAACCTCCCCCCAGCTTGAACCACAGCCGCAGTGCTAACCACTACGCCACCGTGCCGCCCATCTGCCCTGAACTGGATGTAAGTGAGTAAAGAAAATGGATGGACTGCACTCACTGAATAAACAGAAAAACGCATGTCATGGCTGTATCTTGTTCTGATGTCCTCAAAGAGCAGTCAACGGAAGTTTAATTCATAGAGCTTCTTTAGATTGAAAATAAATTAGTTTCAGACCGAAAAGAGAAGCACATCATCATTTCCTTTTTAATGTCAGTAAAAATAACCAGGCTCCTCAGGCACGCAGTGACACGGGTAAACCTCTCGGGCTTTGCAGTGCTGATACTTCAGAGATGAATTTTGAAGTGCCATGATGTAAAATGTTATTCAGGGTATCAACAACTGAAACTCCTCACTTTCACACAAATACTGGACCTGAAGTGGAAACCATTTTTTTTATGACCAGATCTGCAGACAGAAATAATCAAGTGCTTTCTGTATCGTTCTATCCTGTTTTCTAGTTTGTCCTATTTTTGTGTGCTTCTGTGTGAGATGTTGCTTTTTTTGCTGTTCTATGCTACTTCTTCCTAGCATTTAGTTGTTAGTAAACTAATGGTTGCAATACACTGTGATAGCAATCAATCAAAAAGCCAATTTTCACACAGTTGAACGAACAGCTTCTCCAACCCTAAATCTTTTGTGGTGACATGTTTTTAAACAGTCAAACGGAAGCAGGATTATTGTAATGTATGTAAAGCTGGGAAACAGAACATACTCAGGCTCAGCAGCTGAAAGAAGAACTTCTTGCTCTTTTTCAGTGGACATATTTTGTCTTCCCTCTCAGACCATAAATGACACCAGCTAATTCTGTTGTATTTGGGAAGGGAAGTTAATCTTTCATATTTGATTACCCCGTCTTCTGCTGATATTCTTGACATGCCCTTTTCACTCCAATATATCAACAGATTGTATCTCTTTTCTGCTCCTTTTGCTTTAAAGATTAACTGGCAAGTAGAATGTCAACCTGCTTTCACTGCCGTATCAAAAATAAGAGCAGAAATGTCCATAACAAGTGATTGTGCACAGACAAATTACCCCAACAGCTTTGAAACGTGACAACGTGGTATAATTTTTTTCAGAACTTTAACACCGGAACCGCCATAACTTGACTTATCTTTTGTTTAAGAGTTAATTTCATGGAACATTTGGAGTGTTGCACATCATTATGAGACAGTGGCAGGAGATGTATTCCCAAAATATCCACTGCCATATTAAAAAAGGGATAACAAGAATATGCCATTTGTGTTTGTTCTACATTGTTGTTCAAAGCGCCAGCCTGCAGCAGGCGGCATTAAAGCACCTCTGTTTCCACCAGCATGGAGCCGCCACCATTAACTGACAAAGCAACAAATAGTTTCAGGCTCAGGTGAGAAATAAACAATACAGACACCTGACAGATGCCTGAGTTGTACCAAACCGGTCTGCATTCTTCATGAATAATTTCACTGCCTTTCATGTTCCCAGAGAGCTACATTTAAGCATTCACAGACAGGTAATTTGAGGTGGTAAAAACAGACACAACCAGCAGCAGAGTCTGCTAGACTGGTTTACATTTATCACATACTAAACAGCTGCTTCCACCACAGGATGCAGGCTGACAGTGAATGGTTCACCTGTAATATTGTACATATTGCTTGTAGTTATTTTCCAGGTGTAATTGATTCATCTTCACATGATTTATTCTTAATCTGCTTGCCTGGTTTCCTCACCTTTTTGTATCAATTTCTCCCAAGTATCATTCTGTAATTACTACTTATTAATGTTTTTAGGTAATATACTGTGTCTTTCCAATATGACGTCGTAGAAAGACATATATTGTTTTCTAGTCATTTCTTTTGCTATCTTTGAAATCGCCACATTAATATTTGCTTCCTCTGAAAGTCTGAATAAAGCAAATAAATGTGTGATTTCCCCTGTATGAAAGCTGTTCCAGGATCATTATGTGCATTCACATACACCAGCAGAGTCTTCTTGGAGATTTTAGTCAGCACTCTAAGGATCTGACTCCTCTGTTAATACCTATTAAACCTGCATGAGTTTCTCTGTAGCGTCAGGTTTTAGGCCTGTAGAAATCACCTTCTTTCTCCAAGCACAAAGCTTTCAGCAGGAATTAGTCTCGCAGAACTTGCACCGACTTGCAAGACAGTTCCCCAATACAGGATTAATCCACCAAGGCAAAGATAAAAACCCTCACAAGACAAGATATGCATGATGATGGCAGACATTAATGCAATTACATGTTCAAAACTAAGTGTAGAAAGTTTGTAATGGCAGAATATACAGATGTTCTGCCAAGTGATTTGATTTATGCTGCGTTTGCAGGTGCTGAAAATAAAAAAGCATCTTATTTGCTTAGAACAAGATCAGATTACTGATGGCTTTAAAATACATTTAATTATCTAAATATGATTTTGACACTCAAATGTACCTTTTTACTTATGCCCTTTTGCATGAAGTCCACTTTTTCTCTGTCTTTGTTCACTGCATCTCTGTCTTTCTCTGAACCATAATGAAAATAGGTGATATTACAAAATTAAAAAACGTGCACTTTGTCTCCATCTTCAGCATGTTCTTTTTAAAAGGCACATGTATAACATGCCACATGTGCAGTTGATGTGCTGTGGAGGGATGAGACTCTGCCACTGGCCATGGTCATGAAATAGCTGTTATAACCCATCAAGTCATTTCACATGTCATAACTGTGTCCTTTTTTTTAATGTTGTGTGTAATTTTATGCTGTTCGCAGTGACAGGATGACAACCTGCCCTGTTCAATTTACTTTTTTATGGTGGAAAACTTTAAATTGTGTATAAATGACTTTCAAAACTGAGGCTTAACTTGGATACGTTTTCATTCATTAGCATTAGATCATGTCACAATCGTGAATCATGGAAGCAGGTAGGGATGTGCAAGTGATGGATCTGTGCGAAAACCTGAAGTCATGGGATTTAAAGCAGTCCCCTCCATAATCACACACGTATTGTAATTACTGTTTTTACTATTGAAGCAGATTTTTTCTTTTCAGTGTCTTACTGCCTATGGTGTTTAAATGTAGATTTAATAACCAAAATCAATTTCCTTCTTCAAAACTGGGTTAAATTTTTCAATTAGTTGAACACTATGACTTTAATCCTTGCAAATCATCTTGAAACTCCATCTTGAAAATCATCATCTTCATCAATCATCATCAATCATCTTGAAAAACAGTGGTTTTGGTTTGGCACTATTTTCCCTTTGGTTTAATTTGGGCAGATCTTCCTTTTATTAGCCAGCGGTGGACAAGACAGCATTGTTCCTAACTTTACTGACAGAGCTGTTTACACATCTTGACAGATGTGTGCAATTATTTGCTTCAAAAAAGTGTCCTTTTGTCATTAGTTTATATATTTGTATAATTTAGCACAAATTATTCTTTTAAATTTTTTACTTTCCAGTTTGTCTAATCTAATGTATAATCAGACACTGAAGAAGATTTTTATCTCACATTATAAACTAATATAAAAACTGACATGTTGTCGTAGCATTACATTTGGCACCAGTCTCACATGAGCATAACACGAGCAGTTTTTTTTTACCTGTGCATTAGCCTAATTTTTCACCAGCTGTGGTTACTGCTTGTAAAATAACAGGCAAAACCATGAACAATGATAATGGAAGCCAAATGGAGATGAGAGCTTTTACACACTTAATACCTCTTGGCCTACTAAGCTACTAAAGGGAGTGTGAGATGAAGATGTTATCAATAACTATATATCAGTAACAAACAAAAGAAATTGCATAAAATGTAGATAAGTTTGCTTACAACCTCAAATATCAGGTCCCTTCCTTTGGTCGATCTGTCTACAAGGTCTCATAAAATTCAGATATAGTCTGCAAAATCCCGCTAACAAACAGGCAAAAAGACAAACCTAATGCTGCTCTTCACATGAGCATGTAGTTCCCCTCAGTGTTTCAGCATCTTTCATATTCAGTGCTGCACCTTGACTGTATTGGTTTACTTCTCTGCTGTCATTAGCTCTGTCTGTGAAAGGTGGCAACCTGACATGCAGCATGGTTGTCAGATGTTTTCAATAAGAGCTGGTCAGGACCACGGTGCTGCTAAACATAAAATATTCAGACTGAATACTTTCAGTATTTTACTTAGATTGGACTCTGTTTTTGCAAATCAAGGCTGTGCGTTCTTACACTTTTCAAGCCATAACTGTGTGGCAACATAACGGACTGGATGCTTTCTAATCATTAGTTTTGTGGTTGTTATCACAAATTGGTCATTATTGATTTGTTTTAATATAATGGAAGCTCGGATGGTATGAGGAACTCAAACAAAGAGATCTTTTCTCCTTTTCTTGGTGTAAATGTGGGGATTAGTTAGGGGGAAAGTTAGGCTCCACAGAGAACAATGAAATCAATCAAACACAGACTCCTCGCCAAAATAAAGGTAACTCTGCATCGACTACAGGCTGCTCACACACTCAATCAGATTAACTAATGAAGCAATTATCGATCGAAAGTGAGGGTGCTGGGCTGGCGCAGGATGAGCCATTAAGTGGATCTTCCCCTCTCTTGGCCATACTAAAAATGTCAGGGTCATTGTGTTTGCTTCTTGACACAGTTTCCTGAAGCCCAGTCTGTAGGAGACTAATCACTCGTTTGCTTCCTACGAGTGGCTGTGAAGAGACTAACATCCCCAAGGGATGTTGGCAAAATTTGATTGTCACATTGCTTGGAGAAGAGCCAAATTAACCAAATTAACAACATTTACTGCTTTGAGTGGGAGAAAATGAAGGAAAGCTGCGGAGATCTGACTACTGTAGAGTTGCACATTACTAGTATCCTGTTTGGCCTGTAACCCCGCACTGTCAGTTCTGGTTAGGGCTGTGATTGCAATCACTCTGAAAAAGCTGGATTTAGTTCCTTTTTTTTTATACTTCAAATGCACCTTTGGCAATTAGTGCGGATCTATAACTTGAGCCAGTGGGGAAAGGAAGAAAAAGATTTGCTGTCTGCACCATCCCTGAAAGTCAGAAATGCGTATTTTCTTTGCTGGAGTCCATAGCAACATAAGGTTGTTTGTTTCCCTGCTCATAGCAGGAGTCGTGCCACGAGATGTCTCACAAGATGTCAAAACAGGATCGCTCATTCTTTCATCAAATAAAAGACAGCGGGAGCTGGTACAGTTTCTCCACTATGACATGATATATTGTAATTCATTATTCTCTGTGTAATCTCCCTCTCGAGTCATGGGGACTGACTGAAAATGCTCTCCTGTGAATATAAAATCAACCACAGCTTCAGCTGCGTTTATTCCAGAAAAAGGGAGAAAGCATGACATAAAGTTTTAGCACAAGCATCTCACTGGTTGTTTTTCTTTTCAGTATTTAGTCCTTGTGCAACTTCACCTGAAATCCCAATTATGACAGAGTTGTTATTGTTTGGTAATTGAACTCACAGCTCCAGGCTTGGTCATCAGTCACTCTCATTCACTTTCAACACACTCACAAACACAAAAAAGAAGCAACTACTCCCCCTTTTTTTTTTTCTCTTGGTGCACTGAGGCAGGAAAAATATTGCTTTGCGGTTAACTTCTAATCAAATTGCATTAGGTTTTCACAGCCTGTGCCCTCACTCCATTTGCACAAACCATCACAGGCCTTCATGAATTTCACACCCAGGGTGAGGAATACTTACTTCTTCACCCCAACAGATTTCTCCTCCAACACACCCAACACACACTGGGGTTTAAGCACAAACACACACATTCTGTGATCAGACAAGCATGATCATGCAGTTACAGCACAGTGGTAAATCATTTCAGCTGCAGCAACTATGGTTTTAATGACATTTTACATGCTCTGATGTTATTTTTACCTACTTCTGATATCAACTCTGAGAAATGGTCACTGTTATATTAGTTTTAGAGTGTGTTATATCTTTAGAACTTGTGTACACTTATAACCTGCAGTGCAAGTCATGGTTTGCAAGTAGATGCAAACAACTGATGGCAATGCACAGAGCCAAATGAAGGGAAGTGCAGTTAAGTAAAAGCTCTTTCAGTGTTATTAATTCTAATTAATAAATAGCCATTATGTATTTCCTGCTGCTGCTCTTGAATGTTTTGTGAAATAATTGAAAAGGAAGGAAATATGAGCAAGGATTTTAATAATTAATCATGACTTAATTATTAATGTGGACATTTCTTTATTATAATTAACTACCCTATGGCTGCTTTACTATCAGCCTTATGTTCCCTCTGCCTGGGGGGCAAAAAAGCAGCACGACGCTTTCCTGGTGGGGGTTGACTGAAAATACAGCTCAGCATGAGTGTGTGCATCTGTAAAAGTGTGAGACAGTGCACGTTAGATGCAGTGAAGTGAGAAAGTAAAATGTACAAAAGTAGTAAGCTGGATTATAAATGTAAGTCTCAGTTCTTTACTTTACTTTTACCATTACAACTTTGCATTTATATGTTGTTACTTTCAAATAACTTCAGTGGATCGTAAAATGCTTTGTTATATGTTATAAATAATCATAAATGATAGAGAACATGACTTTTGTGCAGTTCACTAAGTGCTTTAGTTAATATATTTGTCCTCACCAAACTTTGGCTCACAGAACTGTCAGCGCTGCAAATAACATGTTTTGTGTTGGGTTTTTTTAACACTCCATAATTTGCTCTTTTTCTTTTCTTATTTTGAAACTATGCATTTAACATGAGGTTGGGGTAGACTGCTCCACATGATTGTGGTGTATTCTCCCTCTTTTTTCATTCAGTTTTAAGTCTATGAGATCTTTGAGGTGCCTTGGTGGTATGCTGACTGTGATTGGAAGATGCCTCTTCGGCGGTATAGACTGCTGGTCATTGTGGATGACAGGAGAGACGGGTGTAGTTTCTATCCCAGGAAGAATGCAGACAGAAACTGGTTTCTGGCAAGCCAGTGGGTGGGTCAGTTGATTTGCGTATTGATGGGAGGTATCTGCTCCTTCACAGGTCGACGCTAGGTGTGTTGATGATATATTACCTTTGTGTCCTCACTGCAAAGAATACTGTGCACCTCTTATTTTTTCCATTACCCATGCATAATCACATGGTGGCAGCTGTATGGGGACAGGGTAAAGATAGCGCTGCTTCTTCAGAAGCCCTTTAATAGTCCTTACCATTCACTTTGCCTCCCCATGACTCTGAGAAATGAGGGCTGGATGTCACATGTCTGAAGCCCCAATCCTGTGCAAATATTCTGAAAGGTTCAGATGCAAACTGTGGTTCACTGTCTGAGCAAAGTACTTCTGGGATCAAGCGCCAAGCAAAGACAGATTTAAAGTGTCAATCACAGCTTCAGATGTTGTGTATGTTAGTTTAGCCATTTCAAAGTGTCTTGATAACCAGGCTGCAATGACCAAATATGCTTGTTTTCAGCACCAACAGTGGACCACAGTCATGGAGGAAACTCTGTGGGTTGCAGGGTTTCCCTTTAATGACTGGTAATGTAACTCCCCTAGCTTTGTCAGCTCTTTGTTGAAACCAGGCCACCAAACAAACTGCTCTGTCCTCTCACTACATTTGGTGATTCCCAGATGGCTCTGACGTAGCTTGGTCAGTATCTCTGCTCTAAGTCATTGTAGAATTACTATTCTGCAGCCATAAAGTAGCAGACCATTTTGAACTGAGCTCAACAGCAAATGATAAAATTGGCTTGTAAACTCTAAGTATGGAGAATTTGTTGGGCCAGCCTTCTATACATTTTCTGCTTGGATGCAGCATCTCTGTCATGATCCATCTGTAGTTCTTTTAGCCTCTTTTCAGTAGCTGGCAGGCTTGCTACAAGAGTCCACATATACTTGACTTCTTCCTCTGGGAGCCATTCTGCTTTATAGCTGACAGGGGCTCTGGAGAGTACATCTGCAGTGGCCATGTTTTTGCTGTTACATATGAAATTGTGTAGGAAGACCTCATGAGTTGCATGTGA
This sequence comes from Telmatherina bonti, assembly GCF_933228915.1. Lineage (NCBI taxonomy): Eukaryota > Metazoa > Chordata > Actinopteri > Atheriniformes > Telmatherinidae > Telmatherina > Telmatherina bonti. Next base: position 26,276,788 of record NC_136627.1, on the reverse strand, counting down.
AGAAGCTGTATGCACAAAGGAACTTCATCCAATAAGGAACACTGTGAATCTCCTGTTGGCCCATGTTGTTGTCAAGGCTCCTTTTCCAGTCTTTAGCATATTGCTAATCGGTGTCACTCAGTGCTCTTTAAGCTCTCCACCAGTTTACAGTCTGCTCAGTTCTGTTACTGAAGAAGCATGGATCCCAATCCTAAAGAAAGGAGTCACTTAGACTAGTGTTTCAGCATTTTGGTCACACAGTGCCAATCCTGGTGGTATCATCAAGTCTGCCTTGCGCCCATTGAAGGTTGTTGCTGTTGTGGTCACCGGGCCCATGCATCTGACTTCCTCAGAAGATTTCTGAGGAAACAGATTTTTTCAACCATGTGAGGAAGAAATTTCCCCAAGTGCCAGATACCGCAATTACTTACCTCTGAAACTTTGTTCTACTTTTTGAAAAATGGACACTACTCACTACCTGGGACTCCTGTTTTCTGCTAATATAACACCACCCTTTTAAGTCTCTTGTTGTGCTCTGTCTGAGTTGCTCTTCAGATGAGCACATCATCCATCTTACATAGAATGCCTTCCAGGTTCTCCAGGATGCATGACATGTGCTTTTGTAAGTGTTCAGATGCTGACGATATCCCAAAGTAATTGCGGCAGTAACGTCCGATTAGGAATATGGCAGAGGAATCTGCCAAAATCTGGCATTAGCATCAAGCTTAAAGAACACTTTAGCACCTGCTATCTGTCCTTAGGACTGTTCAACTGATCATTGAGGATGTTTCTCCATTCTCTTGTTGAATTTGGTGAAATCTGTACAAATTCTCGCTCCAGCGCTGTGTTTGGCACTACTGCCATAGCAGCACACCATTCTGTGTCTCTACCTTTGAGATGACTCCTTTCTACTCCAGCTGAACCAAGAGAGAGATGTAACAGGATGTTGAAAAGGGAAAAAGCTTTGCACCTGGTCTCACTGCAATATCGCACTCGTCGTCCATTTTTCTTAGTCCTAAAAAATGTTGGGAAACTCCTTTTCATGCTGTCTTTTGAGTCAAGGCGGAGGTTGTTGCATCTGGCAACCAGCTGTAATGCCATGGTAGTAAGATTACTTAGCAGGGGTGTGTGAAGTCCAGCCACCACATAAACCTCATCTTCTGTTGGCTTATTGTTCGTACTAGAGTGGCAGCAAACATTCCAGTAAACTTTAGAGGTGGCCCTCCTGGTCCATATAGAACCTTTGTTGCACTCATCAGTTTGTTGAACTGGCATTGGTCATACAGTTTAGCTGGGATCCAGTAACACCCGTTCTAGTGTCAATTTTGAACAATGTACTGTAATTTTCCACTATTACATCTGTCACCCATTGACTTCCTTCTGCATCATCTGCTGGGGAGCCTAAGAATGCAATGTCCCCATCACTGCCTGCAGTCACTATGGCTACAATGGCTTCTCTTATATTTGGCTTTGCAGGCATAATGTCCCTTTTTCTCTCACTATCCCATCATGCAAGAGCACCATAACCGCAGAGCTCTACCAGACAATGCAAAGCTGTATGAAAACTGTCTGCAGACTCGCTGAGTTCTTGCTGCCTTTGATTGAATTTAGTAAACTTTTGTAATTTGTGACATCATGTTATGATGGTAAATATTTACTTTAAGCAGCTGAGCTGGTGATAGATAGATAGGACGTGACTCTCTGCAGTTAACTTGGTACGCCATTTAACACGTCCTCAAAAACATTAGTCCTTACCAAAGATTCCTAACTCAGTACACCGATAATCTCTACCCACAGGCTGAATCTGGATCTGCACATATGGACTAATCTTGGCAAACGCCAGAAGTAGACTCTTCCCCTTTGTTAAAGTGGCATTTCTGTGCATGTCAGAGCAGAACAGGTGACGATCTGAATATTGTCTTCACAATGTCACAGATATCTGGAAGGATTTGCTCCCTTCTTGGCTGTTTGAACAGCAGCAGAAAACTCTACTTGTGGTAAAAAGTAAATGGGAAGAACACTGACATTTACTTCATAAAGATTATTGCTGCCTGTCTGTGTGACACAGAGGGGGGCAGCGGTTGACACTGTGTGTCTCCTGATGGCGGTGTGTTGCATCGATGAGGAATATTAGACACACAGCTTGCAGTCATGGTAGAGGAAACACTGGAGCTTCCTCCCATGAACAAAAACACGTTGAACAGTCGTCGATCTAACTTTAAATTCTAGTTTGAGCTGCAGTCAAGCTGAACGTCACACGATGGGTAATGTTTGTTAAGCGAGTTAATGTTTGCACACAAAGAGACAAGGGACTGCAGTGTTGCTGAGAGTTAATGTCTAATTTGGGAAATATTATAAAATGTTATGTTATTTCCTCTCATAAGGGCTACATTGTAACCTGAAGTAAAAAAAAAAAAAAAAAAAACCATTGAGTCACTTGTCCAACACACCTAAATCAAATGACTGAATTCAGTCATCCACATGTGATTCAGCTCTAAAGGAGCCTTGTAACAAGCCATTCATTTGAGTCCAGTGAAGATGCGCTTTTTCCTGTTTCCTGCAGCAAACCAGAGGAGGACAAATGATAGAAAATCCTCAACAGATTTGAAAAAAGTAGTAAAACTCAGAAACAGGCAGAAAATAAACTATTTTTACAATCTTGTCTAATTTAAGCAAAATCAAACCACTTTTTAATAGTTAGCTTGACAAATGGAGAGCCAGCACTGCAGCATGTCTAGTAAGAGCAGAGATTTTTCCAAATTTGAACACAGCTATACCTGCCCAAAATGAAGATTTGCTTGACTGTTTACTTCAACTTTTTCATGACATGACAATTTATATCTGTTATCATTAATATTTTCATTTTATTAAACAGAAACTGGGTCAATTAGATCAGTCTGGATTGTAAACTGGTTTAATTGGAATTCATCAGATTTTGTGCTCTCAGATTGCACTTTTTGTCCGTTTGTGGTTGTTTGATGATGATCTAAAGTCATTTTAATCATTTCTCAAAACTATTTAAATTATTGTATTACTGAAACATTCAGAACCTTGTTATTACTTCTTCTTCCCTCTTTTCTCTTCCTCAGATCACTGAAGTGAGTCTACCAGTATATCAGACATTGTGCTGCTGATAGAAAAAAAAAAAAAAAAAAAAAAAAAAAAAAAAAAAAAAAATATATATATATATATATATATATATATATATATATATATATATATATATATATATATATATAATAGAATATAATAGAATATAATATAGACACATCTTTAGACTGTTTTAGCATGAAAGAATTCTCCTTATATGTGTGTATGTGTATGTGCTTTGTGTATGTGCTGAGTGAGAATGAGGGAAAAGAGGTGGGAGGGGGTAATGGGGAGTTTGAGATGAGAGTTTCAAGGGGAGTTAGGGGGGGTTTAAGGAAGGAGGTGGGGTAGGGGTGCACTTCTGTGTGGGTAGACGAGGTGGTGTGGGGTGCGGCAGGCATTGAGGGAGAGGGAGGAGAATGGTGGTAATGGTGGTGGTAGGGGGGGGGTATCGGAGGCGGAGCTGCAGATAGCATCCTCCGCCCTCGCGCTCGTCTGTGAGCCCCTTGCAATTACCTGTTCCAACAGAACTGATGTGAGCGCGGGTTGCCGAGCACATGCCACGTTGGAAGAAGAGCCCAAACTGAACTGCACAGCTTCCACTGCTCCATCAACGGTTTCATTTAATCCACCTGTTAGAAAACAACTTAAGTAGTTTTCTTTTTTTTTCTTTCATTAAGAAAAGCAAACGTCTGAATCAAACAAGAGTCGACTGAGGATCTGTGAGACTCGCAAGGATGCACTTGTTGTCCGGCAGCTGCGTGCGCGCGCTCCTCTTCTCGGCGCTGCTCCACCAAGGTAAGCTTTTGTCTCGGTGACTGGGCAGCGGTGGGAGCCGCAGGTAGGGGAAGGGAAAAGTCTGTCCTGCCGTTTGCAGGTGTCTCCACAAGTTTAGACTTGGAAATCCACAACATTTCCGGAAAGGAAAGGAATGTCTGTGTGTGTTAATTCCAAGTTTATATCGCTTTCACACAGTTTTAGTTAGTTTTAGTCGTAGGCTCAACTTGACTCTGTATAGTTGCATGTGCCTGTTAGGCTAAAATAGTCCATATTAAACCGTATTTAATTGTTGGTATTATAAACCACCTTTTATTAAGTGGTTATTTCCTTTCATATAATAATAATCTACAGCTCTGTAAAATGTTCAGTTTTCTGTCTGCAGAGAAAAACTACTGCTCCTGTAGTTGAAATGTGAAGGTTTTTTTTTTTTGTTTTGTACATAAAGAGCTTATGTGCTTATTGTGCCACTGTGAGGTGGTCATTACTCAGTATTCTCCTGTGCTCGTGCCATGATGTCATCACCATGAGTCATTTTGTCATGTTTTCTGTCGTTGTTAACAAGCAGGCAGCTGAAGTGAATGATGACTTTCCTGTATGATTTATTATGATTATGGGCTGCTTATGCGAGGAATGTATTCCTTACAGCCTGTGTCTGGTAATTACACACAGGATGCTGGCAGTTGGTAAAGGGTTGCACAAGTGAACCAGGCCTAAGTTTGAGCAATTAATGTTTAATCTTCAGTTTTAATTCCAATTCAGCAAACGTGCAGAGCTGATTTGTAATTATTCCCCACACTAGTAGTTTTGTGAAAACAAATATAGGGTGAAAATATGGACAGTCTTTTTTAGGGGGCTTGTTTGTGTGTGTGTGTGTGGTTTTGGAATGCTTTACATTTTTGAAGGCTCTTATATCACTTCTGTGGAGTTTTTGTGTGTGTGTGTGTGTGTGTGCGCGTGTGTTTGTGTGTGTGTGCTGCGTCAGACCAACAGGTAGCAACACCATGTGTTCACATCACTCAGCGAGACCACAAACAAAGCCATAAGTTCAGAACACTTCCTGAGATAGGGAAGGGGCGGGGAGGTCGAACCCACCGTGTTCCCCTTCGCCTCCTCACACTACAGTGGCGCCTCTTGTTGTAAATTAACACCATGCAGCACCTATCAGTCAGGCTCAGGTGGTTTGTTTGAGAGGAAACGAACAGCCCTTTTAGGGTCCTTTTACACTGCTGTGCTGCTGCAGTGCCATGTGCTCGAGACTAGAGGAGAGTGCTCTGAGTTGGTAATGAGGGTGGACTTTATGGACATCTGTGCTGCTGTGTGTTGAGTGTTCAATGATGGCCAAAACATGTGTGTTTGCTTACAGGACAGTGAGAAGAAGAGTGCAAAAGGTGAACTCTTGCCAGTTTGCTCAGCATGGGAATAATCTATCCAATGAAGGAGGTTGTGAAGTTTTAGATTTACAATAAAAAAAGCATCAGGACTTGTAAAAAGAGTAAAAAAAAAAATGATAGGAAGGCTTTTGGTAATTTCATTCCAACAGTGGAAATTTACAGAAACAAATTGCAAAAGAAGAGATATTGCTGCCAACATACACAGCAGAAAAACAGAGTTAGTCGTGAAACAAATAGTCCAAAAAGACCCATCTGTTTTTTTTTTTTGTTCACTCCCTAAACTCCATCCCCCACGCCCCTCAATGCCCCCCCCCCCATGCTGCCTCTCCCGAGCAGACAGGCAAGCGCTCGGTGTCACAGCTGGTATTACTTGTCAGGCAAGTGGGGCTCTCCTCTTTGCTAATGTACTAATCTCTTGTTTTGGGGGTCACACAGTTTCACCTGAGATTCATTCACTCTGCACTCTCTAACAGACGGGATGTGATGTTAATTCACAGGGGGGGGAGGAGAAAATGACTTTCATTGCACGCTGGAGTTACCTGCATGGTTTTGCTTCATTGTTCATTTGTGTCTTTGTGCACGTCTCATCTTGACTGAAAGCTGCTTGTGGTTGTGTCTCTTTGAGATGGATCTCTTTGTGACTTATTGTGCCCCTTCATGCAAAATTCAGATCCAGTCGTGAGAAGTATGGCAGCTCAAGCGAATCATGGCTTTCAATAGAAACCCTGCTTCTCTCCTTCGTTTTATGCATATCAGATTAACCCTTCATCTCTTCGGACAGTTGGGTATTAACCAGATTATTTAAACAGCACACCGGCTATGTGGAAAACATTAAGATAAGTTAAAGATTTAAAAAAGAAAAGAAAGAAAAAAAACAAGTGGATGAGCTTTTTTGAGCTGTGAAGCATTTGTAATCTTACTAACAGCATCTTAAACTAACAAAAGGAACAAATCTTCTATTAATCCATGGTGCCTCTTGCTTATTGAAATAGGAACGCTTAAAATACTCCCAAATAGGATGTCTACACGAGTTATTATCCTGCTGGATGCTTAACCCAAATTTGGCAGCTCATAATGGCTCTCAAAAGGCTTTCAGTCCTTTGTGTGGTGCAAAAGTGTGAAGTGGAATCTTTTTCTATTATCACACTGTTACTACACTTATGTTCTGGATGAAAAAGACTGAGTATATAGTGAGAAAAACGCTATTACTCACGCAAGAAGTACAAAGCAAGTGAGATGTAAGGAGGAGACAGATGTTCGCTGAGGGGAACGAGCTTATTTTTGCGCACCTTGTGCTCCTCTGGCCTTGATCAGAATAAGAAATGAGTGGAAGTTTGAGCAGAAGGCAGAGGTGCAGCTGATGGAGAGAAAAGGGAGGCTCCTCAAACAGGAGAGGCTTGTTCAGGCAGGCGAGGTCGTACAGTAAATTAGAGCGGCATTTTGGGTGGAGAGCGCAGTGTCATGTCCCATCAGGGGGTGCAGAATTCCTAACAGCGCCCCTGGCAGCAGAGCTTTATGGCCAGGATGTAAGGATCAAGTTGAATAACTACTATCATTGTAACTTTAGCTTTAAATTACAAGGGACGAACAATACAGTTGACACACAACCAAAAATAACTCGAGGTTATGGGGAAGTTGAACAGATTTTTGATGAGGCACCAAAGAGCAGGTTTTATTGCCCGTCTAAAGCTCTTAATAAAGTTGATCGTTAACCTGCTCTACTTCTGAGAGGGGAGAGAAACCTTTGGATGCCAGATTCTAAGAAATCAGGCCGATGCATCAGCTAGTCCCCAGAGGAATGATGCTTATAACATGTGCATCCTCACCATATGCTGTGCTGCCTTGGGCCTGTTCATTTATACACAGCACCCAAAATGAAAGGTAAAGTAATCCATACTCCTACATGGTGAAAATAAAGGAAACGGTTACCCTGATGTAACACAGTTCAATACAGACATATAGCGCTGATTTCTTTTGGTCTTTTGTCTTTTCTGCAGCCTTTACACAGTAAGTGCAGACACTCACTTCTCTCCACCCCCAGCAGGACACTGAACAGGTGGAGAAGTGTTTGTTTTTCGAGGCTGCGAAGAAGGAGGGGCGTCTCTTTATGATCCCTGTTTGTGTGTACAGTTGTTGAAAGAACAGCTTGTTCCCATCACTCACGTTAAGCTAAAAGATAACTTTGGGTCTCATTATTCACTACTTGATCCTGTTCTAAAATAGCTGGAGTGTATTTTCAGATTGGTTGTAATATAATCTGTAAACCAAACATCACCTTTAGATTAGGTGCAGCAAGATGCCACTGAAGAAATATGAGGCACTGCATGAACATGCTGAGTTTCCTGCATGTCACAGGGAGCAATTCCCTCTCTGCTGGACTCCCCAAGCTGGGAGATGTATGAGTGTCTTTGCCTTCAGAAAATGAAAAGACTTGGGTGGCAGAAGTAATCACTCTCGGGCAATGACTCAATGAGGAAAAAGGTCTTTTGTTCGCCTGTGACAGTTTTACTCGTGGAATTATCAGCAAAACAGCAGCAAGTGAATCTTAATTACACTTTGCTGATTGGCTCAAGACACTTTAAGAGGCAGAGTGTGAGGCATATTCAATTTTTATAATCTAAGGTAAAATAGCCTCTTCAGCATCCCATTTCAGGTGTAATTTGCTGGTCAGGTTGAGAAAGATTGGTTGAGTTTAGCACTTTATTGGCTTTTTATAGATTTTTTACAGCTCACATGCTGAGGTGAGACGCGCGTCAGCTTTATGATGTTTTACCAACACAGGCCTAACGTCTCACTTTTCTTTTGGCCTCGTCCGCATTCTCTTGATCGCACTCAGGTTCGTTGCCCTTCCTTGCAAAGTAGTGGTTTATCTGTTGTCCAAGGGGAGGGACCGGAGTTCTATTGTTTCAGATTTAAAGAAAGACTGAACAACAGGAGAGAGATGACTGTGCTATGCAGTGGTGCTTCTTTCTTTATGCAGGAATACTCCCATTGAAATGCATGAAGCTAGCCTTGGTTTTGGTGAAAGACAAACGGCAGTCTGAAATTGGGCAGCCCTTGTTTCGAGGACAAAAAAGTGAGGTTGTGTCTGTCTTTTGTCATTGGTACCCCCCCCCCCCCCCCCCCAGCTTTCACTGGTCTCCTGTGGACTCCTGCCGACTGTATTGTGAAGCTGGCTCTTTTTAAAACGAATGAGAGTATGATAGCGACTTCTTGCTCCCGCTTCTCTCTTTGTCATTAATATGGAACAGCACACACCCCTTGGAGTGGGAGCAGAGTAGCTGCTGCTGCTGCCGGTCCCCTGTACTTCACATGTGCAACCTGGAGGTGGGGAGGGGGTTTCTCCTCCATATGAAAAGCATGTGGCCACACCCAGCTTTAACAGGGCCTGGATCTTTGTTCAAATTCCCCATTAGAGTCATTGCTCTGTTTTGAATTCTCTGAGCGGCCTCCATTAACTGTAATGGTAATGATTTGCCCTCTGCATCCAAGGAATACTACAAACTGGCACATGTATATGTAGGAAGCTGCAGGATGGGTGCTAATGCCACCTTTGTTTCTGTAAATTACATTTAATGGGCTCCTTATTCTCATTACAATTTATCTTATAGATATAACAAGACAAAGCAGCACCACTGCAGACAACATGCTGTACCAGGTTCTCTTATTGACCCATAAAGGGGGTCAGTGGTGAACCTTTGATATACCCGTGCTCCCATAAAGTTATTATTTCTGCGTATTTACGAGAGTCACAGCAGGACAGGAGGCTTCTATTGAATCAAACCTTTATTTTTACGGTATCTTAGGTTCAACAGATTTAGGCAAGCTGACACAGCTTTTGTGCAAAAGGTGAAACATTCATTTCGAGCCTCCAGGCAGCTAATAAAATGACAGAGTTTTGTCTTCATAGTCATGTCTGAATCACCCTCTGTTGGCTCCAAAGCTCTTTGGCAAAACAAAGAAGTTGCTCCATTCAGTTTGATGCTGCCTTGCCAGTTTTTGATTCATGAAACATTGTGCTGCTCTCTATCATGTCCCGCCCTTGGGACCCAACAGAACGTTTTTGTGTGAAGATTTGACCTCAGTATTCACATTCTTGCCATTTTAAAAGCTGGTTCTTTGTGTGGTGCTGATGTCCACCATCCTTTCTTTCGCAAGCTGCAGCAGCAGTCTGCATAGCCTGAAGCTATCTATGATCATACTGCTACGGTTGAACTTGTAGGAGACAGGAGTTCTCATTCAGAGAGACTCTCTTTTTTAACAGGAGGTTGAAAGTGTATCTTTGGTTGCAATTAAAAACCTGTCCTTCTGGTTGGGTCAAAGTAGCAAATACTACACAGGATAAAATGACTGACCCATTTCTACACATTTAGACATTTAGGGATTATGGTTTAAAATGAATTCTTGGCACAACTCATGACATGGAGATAAGATCGTATTTAGTCTTTCTTGTGAATAATGTGAGGGCCTCTTGGAGTCAGTTTGTTAAAGCAGAATAAATATTTCAACTTTGCTTGATTGTTGGATAAAAACGTATTCACATGTTTTAATTGTAAAGTTCTTTTTTTCCCCAAGTAGCTTTAAACCAGAGAAAGGTTCAAGGAAAAATAAGATAAAAAGAAAAGAAAAAGTAACTGGCTACATAAGTCATAATTCTTGTTTCCTCTCTTGACTGAAAGCAGGGCCTTTTTGCATTCAGTCTATGAAAAGTTAAGACTTCCTCTCTGGCCTCAGGGCATGACTTTCCCAATGTGAGACATCTTAGAAAAAACATGATTAAGTATGGAGAAATATAATCCTCACAACAGCTTTTAGTGACTTGAGACTGTCTCATTAGTTACAGGAGCAGCATTTTTTCTTCTCATTCAATCTCCGTTTTATTCTGAGAAGTCAAGCGGTGGGTTTTTGCATGACTGTTACCCCATAAGCAATGCTTTGGCTGGTGCTCGACTTGTGAATGTGTTAGATATTACCGATAAAACACTCTGCACTGCTGTTAAGTATTCAGCTGCTCCACTGCCAGACCTTAGAAGCGAGGTGAAGAGATGCTTGTCTGGTAATTGGATGCAATACTTAATTCTAATGGGGCACCTTAATAGGTCAGTAGCAGTTGTATACTTGAGGGGGAAATTTCTAAGCACTACACACGCCACAGATCGAATTTAATATATATATTTCAACTGACTATCCTTTATCAGACATGCATTAATAATAAAGAGCTAATTTTGCATTGATGTACTTCTGGTGTCTATACTGCATTACGATCCCAAATATCTCATTAATACTTGGCCCTGTTTAATAAAACTTTCATTCTTGCCATGCCTGACAAGTCTGGCTATCAAAGATGTTGCCATATGAACTTTAAAGGGTTTGACTTTTAGTACTAACTCACAATGCTCCTTTTAATTTTCATCTAATGACTCTTTTCAGGGTTAGATCGACTGAAGAACTAACAGTGAGAACTCCACAAAAGAATGTGATGTGTAGCGGGAAGCAGCTGAGATTTTCTACACTTTTAGCAAGGAAATCTCAGGATTACCTGTCTCATTGTGGGGGACTTGCCAGAGCACGCTCATTGCGTTCATATAAACAGAGCCAATACAAACTGGCTCTCCAAACCAAGACAACATCACAGCCACAATTTGTTCTTACAGACATGTTTGTTCGGAGGGTAATATTACCCAGTAGGTTTCAAATAAGTCACTAACTTTGTTCCCTTTCTGCCCTGGGCAGCATTTCTTCACATATCAGGCTTGGATGAATACCTTTCTTATTGAAATGTCTGGTAGCTAATGTGTTTTCATATCTCAAGCCATTACATGTGCCTGTATGCATGTTTATTATATTAACAACAGGCTCAAGACATTGACAGCCAAGAAGAACTTATATTTTAAAGTCATTTTGTGTTTGAAAGCTGGGGATTTTATTCCCTGCTGCTTTCAGCTGCATGCAAACGCGAATTGCAGAGTTTGGTTGTGAATATTTGCATTAGACAAACGGATGATTTTCCACGGTGTGGAAAGGGAAAGTGTCACCAAAGCTGTCAAGACTCCGTCTTCGAGTAATGAGAATTTTCATTACAGCTCAAGGAGTTTCCTGAACTCATCAGAAAACAGTGACAAATTGTTCATTATCATTGTTCATTTCAATTTGCACATTTAAAATATACAGTAGATAGGAACAAAAGACAAGCCTGGGCGAAAAAAATAAAGCCTTAACCTTGAACAAGACGAGATAAAAAAGATAAATTATATGTTTATAAAAAAGATAGAAAGTTATGTGTCAAAAAGTAGAAATATAGCAATGTTTGAATGAATACATACATATATAAATGATTATTAATAAAAAAAATCAAATTACCTTTTAAACGTTTCTCAAAGCTTGTAACATAATAACACTTGTTTGCTAAATGAGTGATTTTATCCTCCATTTACTGTAAACTAACTGTGCCTGCTGAGTAGCTGAGGAAGTTTAAGATTATTGAGTTAAACAGGATTTAACCTTTGAATTAACGGAAAATAATCTGCAATCTTTCCTGTTTGAAAACATTTCATAGAAAGAACATACACATATCTGAAAAGTAATAATCAAAGGTATTTTAAGGTTTTTAATGAAAGTAATGGATGAATCAGACTGACTTGTGACTCTTAACAAAGAATTTCTGTAGGACCAACTTTTTTTTTTAGAACATTTATTTGCTCAAACAATATTACAGTAAGGAAGATTGCAGACTTATAATCTCATTTACTCTGGAAAAGTTGAGCCATGCCTCTCAAAGCTGTACTACTTTCTTTTGTACCTTTAGGTTTTTGAGGCTTTAGCAAGATATTTGAGTTCAAATTCAAAGCTTTGACTTAATAGTAGGATGCAGGAGTAAGAAGATGCCTCAGCTCGTACCAGCTCATTTTCAAAAGGGTTCAAAATGTAATCAAAATGGTCTGCCACATAAATGATAAACAGTAATAGTTCATTTAGAAGAAAACTCTATGGATATATTTTTTACACATTCATAAAAGTTCATGTTGATGTTAGTCCTGTTGTTGGAGTCTACAGGTACATTCATATTTTGTATACTCTGGGGGTCAATAAAATGCACATGCGGTATTCAAAAAATGCTCCGATACTAGAAAATCTGTGCACTGTTTAAACTTAATACACGTTTAACCTGATTAACACAGTTAACAGACAGGCAGGAGAGTTTTGTCTCTTGCTGTTACCTCAAGATGTTAAATCGTAAGAGGCTCCACCTGGTGGAAATGCCAAGTACTGCTGTGTACTACCATGTATGTTAGCACTCTTTTAATAAAATGCTTTTTGCTACAGTTGATTACTTTTGATTCATTTAGTAATTTTATGATTTCATGAGCTTTACGGTTGTTAGTAAGGCTCAAAAGTATAGTTTATGAATTCATATGATCACATTTTACCTTAAATTTGACTGTTGTCCCAGGTGCCAAGAATAGACAATCAAATTCTAATATATTTTAGTGTAAATTGACTGGCTATAACCCAGATGCACAAGCAAATATCGCACATGATGTACTTCTGAATGTCCAAATGTTTTATATTAACATTAACATGATCGTGATCATAATGCAGCATTTATACAGCATTGTATTGCAGCTGCCTACATGGGTAATAATATTTGTCTGTCAAGACTGTTTGTCATGAAGAGGATGTAAAAGTCATAAAACCATCAAAGTGACTACTGTGCAAACTTCAGCTTCCTATAATGGCAAATAAAGAGATAACTTGTAGATCAGTGTAGACAAGTTTTCATACAGTGCAGGATCTTCCAACAAATTGGTGATAAAAACAAAAAAAGCAACATTAACATTTACAAATCTTGGTTTATTTCTTACATTAGATGTCAACTTCAGTGGCGATAATCTGTCTTCTTCCAGAAAACTTTGACCTTTTTGAAAAATAAAGTCCTACTCATTCAAAATCTACCTCTGCTTAAACTTAGTTATTATTCCTAATTATTATCAATGCTTTTGATAGTCTTCCTATTTTTTCATACCTACTCTTACCCCATAGCTGTTTTTTTTTTTTGTTTTTTTTATCTGAGCCTGCAATAGAAGCAGATCTTTGTTTTAAAGCTCTCTGAACAGTGGGTTGACTCGGTTTGCTTGAAGGGGGAAAGCCTGTGCAGAAAATTCCCTTGGAAGCTTTTACCGCTGAGCTCTTCGAGGCACATTGCAGGTATTTTGAACATCTTTAAGGGGTTGAAAAGAAGTGCTGGTACATTTTTGCTCATTGGCTTTTTTTTGGAGGGGGGAATGAACTTTACTGCTGGCAGAAAATCTCACTATCAGACATATCTGCAGGGCTTTTTCCACTCATGTTTGGGATGCACTGTACAGGACATGAGGCAGAGGGGGTTGGTGAAATAGTGCAACAGCAGGGTGGATGGTTAAAAGCACTTACCTTGATGCATAGCATCTCCTCATGTCATGATGGAAGAAGAAAATGTAATAGCCATTGCTAATGAAATTATTAAATGTCCTGTGTACCCGGAGTCAGTGTGACATATGCTAAATTATATAAACGGAGAGTGGTTATCTCATTTTGCAGAAGCAAAAGGAAGGCATAAACAAAAGAGCAAGATTGGATTTGTTGTGATTCTTTTATCTGTTTCTTGCATTGGAAAAACAACAGAAGCACTATCTGTGACCTTGTCATGAAAAAACAAATTGTCTTTTGCATGTAAGTGAATTTACAGCACATAAGAGAACAATTCCCTTTTATAGAACACACAAATTCATTGTGAAGAAAAACTACTCTGAAGCTTTTGGAGTTTCCTGTAATAAAACCTCCAGTCTAGTTCGTGCTAACAGTAATGCTGCATTGTAAATCTGAAAGTCTTGAAGCTGAAGGAAGACTCAGTGGCGTATGAGTGCATGTTAATCTCAGGCCTTTTACAGCACTTCATCAAAGCAGACGTTGGTCCATGGGTATTAAATGTGAAGCCACACAGATTTGATGTGCAAGCAGGTACATAATCCTTTGTATGTATTATCTGCATTCCATGTATTCCTCCCACCACTCTTTGCTCTGTTTAGCCAGCAAAGGCTTTAGGACCCCCCTCGAGCCAAAAGCTGGAACAGGACACAATTTGAAACCGTCATGCTTTCCTAATACCAACCAGGCTTATTGGAATGGAGAACGTTGCCTGCTCTGTTTCACTGGGAAGGGTTAGAAGGTCAGCTCTGTCATTATGAGTGTGCAACAGCATACACACCACTTTTTGCCCAACAAGTGTGAGAGTATCAGCCTCGTTTTGACCATTGCTAGGGAGGAAAGCAACACATTATCTCCTGAACAAGTGTTAATATCTTCCTGCGAATGCTTCCTGTTGCTTACCAAGGCCGGCATTGACACAGAAATGTAGGCTTTGTGTTAATTAAACCTTTGCACATGTTTTAATAAATCATTTGACTTGAATTGAGAAAAATAACTCCAAGCATGATGCTGTACAGCACTGAAAGGCTGACTAGTGGATCTAGTCTTGTTTACCCATGTACTGTCAACTTTACATTGCCCTGGTCAGTGCTGCATGTGGTTTTGTTGCAAGGATCAATTTACCCTCAGCCAGATTGTGTTGTGGCAGCAAGTTTGATTGGCATCACATGATATTGTATTATGGCCATACAGATAGCATAATAGTAAGCACAACTGCTCCCTAAAGACCAATAAGGTAAAAATGTTCAAAGGATCCTCTGCTATGGAAAGTGTGGGGGCAGGGACTGACTGGGTGGGGCTGCTTTTACAACACAGACAGCTTTCGTGGTTCAGGCAGACAGGCAATTGCTTGAACAAAAGCAGGGTGATGTTGTGTAAATAGTTGAATCTGTAGCTGCTGGGCTAAGCTGAGCTAATATCTCAATACTGATTTTTTTTTTTTTTTTTAAATCACTCCCAGCAGGAGGAGAGGGCTTGTGTTCTGATGGTTTAGTGGATGTTTCTATCTCAACCCTCCTATAGAGCCTCTTTCTATTTGCATAATGCACTATGTTGTGCAAAGGAGAGCTGCAAAATAATAGGTATTGTCATTATCAATATGTACTGTTATTTCAGTCAAAAAATGATGGAGAAAACAGTAGTTGTGCAGCTTTATTTTGTCTCCGGTCTAAATTCCCCTCAAATATGTTATTAACAATGACATAAAACAAAGAAAAGTGTTGTCTGAAAGAATGTTTGACATTTGCGTTTGATAAAACATTAAACAGACAAAACTGAAAAATGAATCACTGAAAGTTTGGTCATCATATAGACACAAATTCTAAATAATCTCAACTTTATTAATGGTTATTTGCTGCTTTTTTCCCCTTTATTTGCAACTCCTGTATTCAGTCTGGTTTTTTTTTTGCAGGACCATGTAGAGCCAGATTTTATAGTTCCATTACCATAACAATGTTTTTGGCAGCCAAAAATGCAATATGAATTTGTTTATTAACTTAGTGGTAATGTATTTTATTATGTACTTGGCATCATAAAGGCACCGCTTGACTCCACATCACCATCTGCTCAGCTGTGATGTTCACTCTGCTGCATGTGCTGAGTGTATAGGAGGTGCTTCATTTAAAACATCTTTTCCTGCATTAATGTGCAGAAAACATATTAGTAAAAATGTGGGAAACCAGTTGACAGGTCAGTCTAAAGTGATCAATCCTGGTTGACACGACTGTCATTTTCACCAGAAACTAATCGGCTATTTCCTGAGAAATATTTTGGTTTATGGAATGCCAGAAAAAGGTGTGCACCGTTTCTCATTCTCCAGAAGTCAAGATTATTTCTTTGTGTTTTTTTTAAATTTATTTTTTTCAGTTTACAGTTACATGGGAGAAAATACTTACAGGGCTATATTAGGCATTTTTGTCTGATAAATGACACAAACTGTGACTCTTGACAAAATGTTTGTTTTCTGTTGATCTAAAAAAATCAATGAATTGTCCAACTGTTCCAGGACCAGCCAGCCTACTTTCCTTCTTGTGCTGCAGTGCATCCTTATCGCCAATAATAAACCTGATTATAAATTATGTTCAGTCTATAATCTGGACAGCAGACACTTACAGAGGAAGTCATTCGTGCTCTACTTGGCTCAGTTGCTTGAGGCGACTGAGCCAACTAGAGCAGGCTCCTATGCAAAAAACCTTGATGCCTCCAGACTGATGTGACACTTCATGAAGAGACCTGCTGAAACGGGAGCACTTTGATGTCAAGAAGGTTGTTTGGAATGTGTCAAGAATATTTTAAAGCTGCCTCTTAACTCGTCTGACTAAACCTGACTGAAAAAGGGGGAACCTTTTGAGAACTTGAGGAATAATTTCTTACATTTAGATGCACCGATATCAGTTCAAACTTCTCCATATTTTCAAAGGGTGCAATATTTATCAGTGAAAAGAATTACCCACTGCTGGTTTCATCTGCAGTATCACAGCTTCCACTGCACCTCTGTGGCTCCTGCACATATTTTATCAGACAGTAAACATTTATTTTATCACCAGTGTGACCACGCTTTAAAGTTCTAATTTGGCTGATGATTATGCTCTGTGATTGCTGAAGGAAAAATGGTTTTGTACTTTTAATTACACTGACTAAAAATAGAGTTTTCAAACATCAAGTCCTGCCCTCTGAGAAACTGAATTTATCAAAGCCTCATCTCATATGCAAAATAAACACCAGGGGAACATATGACCCATGTGACTGGATAAGCTCTGGCAGCAGGTCTGTTTGGATGTGCACAAAAAAAAAAAAAAGATACACAATAGGACCACAAATAAGAGCATTTTTCAAGATTTGTGTTGCGTCCCACTTTGTTGTTTCCACCGTGCACAAAAAAGCATGACTGTTAGATTTGTTGTGTTTCTTCAACATGTGAGCTTAAACCATGCCAAGTGTTTTTCATCAGTGCTCCTGGGGCAGCTTGTGGGATCTAATCAAAGCGGTGTTAAAGAAAAAAAAAGAGCTAAACTTTCACTCAACTTTTGGCCCCAAAAAAAGGGCACTTTGAAATCTTCCAGTGACTGCAAGATAAGCAAAGTTAAATAGCAAGCCAGTGCGATCAGAAGCAGCAATATTGCATGTCTATGCAAGCCCATCATCAGACACAGACAGCCAGAACAAATTCAATAACGCTTGTAGGAACCTTCAGTTTAATAAAGTTTGAAGGCTCCTTTGCACATGAGGACATTATCTTGTTTAAATTACTCAGAAATAATTAAGAATGAATTACTTGAATGGAGGGTTAATAGGCCTTAGCCTTGCCATCCTTCACACAAAGCCCATATGTGCAGAAATCTCACAAGCAAATTAAGAAGGTGTAATCTTTATGGTGCTTTTAACCACAAAAGCGAGAACACAGAGTCAGTGTTGGGTTTTACTTCAGCCACACAGATGTGAGAACTTCACAGTATTTCTTTCATTCACATTGTTGTTTTGTTACATTAGGAGGTCATGTTTTGTGTATCTGTATTTAAAATGCTGAAAAGATTTTAGTCTTCTTTGCATTGCTTTCTTGTTGCTGTTATTTGAGTAAATTATAATTCAGTAAGGCCTTGTAAGATCATTTCCACATGTCATAAGTTTAATTAGAATAACTCTTATCTGTACAGCAGAAGGTTCAGGTTGGAAAATGCCTCAATTTTTTATCTTTTTAATGGGGAGAAATGGTTTGATAACCTTTTTGCCCTGTAAATTACCGACTTGCCTGCAGGCGTTTTCTGTTTTCAGGAAACAATTTGGATTGTTGGAAGGGCAGAGGGGGTGGAGCTGTGTGCTTTAAATTCTTACCTGAAAGGCGCCACTGGTGTGATTGAGTCAAGACTTACGGATCCATTAGTCTCTGATAGGGCATGCTTGTTCATGAGTCAGACATTTAGATGAACTAATGCATGCTCTTCCGGAAACAAAAGCATGAAGTCACTGGAAAAATGTTAGCCACTAAGATGCATTAGGAAGGGTTAATGGACTAGAAGAAAGAAGAAGGAAGTGGTGGGGCTGTGCTTTGTTAATGGCCTAATGTTGACTATAATGGTATGTCTTTAATGGGTGGTTGTTGGGGGATACTGGGAGAGTTGGGACAGTGTGCTCTACTTTGATGAGCCCCAAGCCTGCCCACAGGCATCTCACAGGCACCCCCACTGTCCCCCTTGGGTTCCTGTGGTGTGCGCCCCTCAAATACATAATTCACAACATAATGGATGTGATTTTAGAGTGCACTTACCATCCAATCGTTTCAGCCAGCTGTGATCTTAAGAGCGGTCCTTGCAACCCCGCACAGCTCATCTGCTGATGCAATTTATTACATTTTTTGAAGAGCATTTTATGGTCACGCGTGTGGTCGAGTGTGTAGAAGAGGACATTTTAAAGACTAACGATCGCGCAACAAGATCAATTTCTAGGAAACCTCGTGGCGTGTCATTTACCGAGATAATCACCCTTCGGTAATGTGCTTTTATCTTTCCCCATCAGCCTGTCTAGGAGAAAAATATGGCAAAATCACTGTTATATAGCCAGTGATATTAGGCAGGTGTCAAAATGTTGATCCTATTAAATGAATACTTGTGTGCTTTCCTTCTTCATATTGCATAAAAATAGCTTCCTCAACTGTTTTTGTAATTATTTAGCTTCAGTATCGACTAAAACTTTCTTACCCCAGTTTGGTTTCTTTTCTAAAGCATTGCTGTTCAATTTAAGATGAATCAAAGCTGAATAGTTTGGTATTGTGCTGCCTGCATCTATAAAGGAAGACAGTGATTTGATTAAGCATAATTTATTAAAGTGCTTGACAATGGTTTCCTTTTAAATTCTCATTTTAAACCCACCAATCAAAAAGAAAAATGCAAGACGTTCTTCAAAGTACGGATGTTTTTTCATTCCTTTATCTCTCTCTATATGACATAAATCTTTGTCTGTTATCCAGCTTCAAAGCTTGAGGGAGATCAGTGTGTACTGCACACGTATATGCGCTTATAGCGTGAAGTATAACTGATGTAGAATTTCGCTGTTGGATAATAATGGCACAAGGTTACAGTAATCTACCTGCCAGTCAGAGATCTTTATTGTTGTTTGACACTATGTTTTTTTTCATTATCATAGATAATATACCAAACACAGAAATAGTGGTAACATGTGACAACACTGAGAGCTAATGGGGACTTTACTATCTTGAAGCATCAACGAGATGTGTTTTCTCATTATTGCATACTCTCTGCATTACTTAAAGTGAGTGATACTGAGTGAAAGTGATCTCCTTAGTGCCGCAGAACGCAGTGTAGTTACAAGATATCCCATGTTTCTAGCCGTACAGCGGGACTCATTTCTTCCTGTGGCCGTTTTGGCGCTCATGCTGTTGTTCGCTCCACCTACATGAATAACCCGCAGCAGGTGCAAAGTGTTTCCACCTGGTCTCACTGGATTGTCAACAGGTAGACTGGGAATTGGAGAATAAACAAGCCATGATATGAATCATGTTTACCATAAATTGTCACTCATGCCAGTGATTTACCTCAGAGACTTCATTCTTCCTATAAAATAAAAAGGAAGAAAAACGATTCAGTCAAATCTGCAACCTGCCTTGATAATAAATTCAAGTGCCCTAGTAGGTGCATGAAAATGTATGATATTATCTAAGTTGAGTCCACCCTTTCAAAATCAGTAAAAACAGCAAATAAATTAAAAAATGCAAATATGTTTAAACATTTTGTTTTAATGCAAGAACCCTGCCGCAGTAAGTAAGTGGTTCCTCAGGGTCTTTTAAGCATCACAGATCAGTAAAATTAATTACTTTTTTCTTGACAAGATTCATGTTTCTTTGGGGAAGCAGCCAGTAATTACACAAGAGGCTTAAATCCCTAAAAACAAAATAAATATCCTCCTCCTTCTCGAGCCCTCCTCCTTTTCTTTGTCCTCTCGCCTAGATCCCCAGCGAGAGGCAGAAGTAGCAACCTGATCTCTTCCCTGCAGGTCTGCACAGGTTCTGGGGCCTAGTTGGAACAAATCTGAAACCAGAGAAAAGGGAGGCAGCATTTCCAGTAAAAAGGCAACAATAGGAACTCGACAGGTGAGACTGTGGGAGATGCATTAGCCCTGTTCCCGCCTGCTGCGGTCCAGAGGTGTCTGTTGACCACACAATGATTCAGCTAATGAACATTGTTTTCTTTGCTTGAGGGGGGAGAGAAACCTATCCCTGTGTCTTTCTTGAAAATATATATTTTTCCTAGCTGGAGATGTACTTTATGTTTTGGCAAGAAAGGAGTGCAAAGCATGTTTGGATGTTCATTACTTGGGACGTGTAAAGACACATTAGGAGCCCCTGATGACAGTTACTGCTTCTGCATCTCTATGTTTTATAAGACCTCTTACATGCACATTAGATTTGCATTTGTGCCCTGAAAAACATTGAGTGTGATCATAAGTTCTGGGATTTGTGTTATGTCTGCCAGCCATGAATTCTTTTGTTGGTTTTGCACAGTGGTCTCAAAATGTGTCCTTGCTACTGGGGTGAGGGAAGGGAGCTTATTCTTATTAGATTCAGACTAATAATACCTTGTTTTGCACTCTCTACATAATTTTCAATTTCCTGTCCATCCTTTTTCATACGACAACAAATACTTGTTTTAGCCCTGAGATGACAAACATAGCTCTGCATGAGTGGAAAATATGAAGGTTTTTTTTTTTTTAAACTTATTTTTGTCCGTCTAGATTAAAAAAGGTCCTGTTTTCACCCAAATTTTAAACTTATTTTTGTCCGTCTAGATTGAAAAAGGTCCTGTTTTCACCCAAAAAATGCAGCAAATTTGCTCAATAGCTGATCAACAGAACATTTACCAGTATGTTTACAAATGAAAAGTAGTTTAAGCTGTCTTCAGAGGGCAAATGTCCAATTATTTTTGAGTTATTGTTAAGTTATAGTAACTGTATGCATTCGGTCTTTTGGGCTTTTAGTTGAGCAGAAAACACGGATCTAACCCTAAACTACAACAAATTCTCACAGTAAATGGGTTTGAAGACTTAGACTGTATGTAAAAGAACAGTGACATCTCCCACCAGCTTGTGAACTTGCACTCTATTTTAGCATCGAGCCTAAGCCAAAAGCTAAAATATTTGGAACTAGAAGGGACTTGCCTGGAAAGAATCCTAAAAATCTATGTTAGGCATATTAAAAATGTATCAGCATTCAACTGTGACATAAAGATGCATAATAATGCATAACTTGGCCAGTGAGAACAAAATATTTTTTCAGTAGTTTGAAAATATGTTTGTTTTTTTTTTGTTTTGATATGATTTTACAGCAATATGCTATTGAATTGTGACAATTTTGCAAATATGAAAAGGTTTTCCCAGGAGAATAATAATATAACTCGAATTATCCCCTAGTGCTGTTAATGTTGTGGAAATTTGTTCTGTTCTGTTCTATTCTATTCTATTCTATTCTATTCTATTCTATTCTATTCTATTCTATTCTATTCTATTCTACATTAATTTAGTAGACACTTTTTTCCAAAGCTTACAACTTACATCTGAAATTGAGAGCAACACAAGCAAGAAATCAAACTGTAAGGGGCGTCATAATTAAGTTTTAAGTCAGGCTAATTCAATATTACTTCATAATGAGCTAGTAATTATGAACTAGTAATTTGAATCCCCAACAATTTTGTTCAAAGGGATATTAACTCATATGGTATAGTATCATAATGTTTCAAATCATATTACATCACATTGCATCATGAAGTTACACATTATTCTGCATCAATCTCCAAATCAGTTGGTGAATTGAAAGAGGCATGGTGGAAATCTATAGAGATATAGATCCCATAGTGTTGTGTTTGTTACCTTGTACAACTAAGCTAAATATATGTCAGGATCAGCATGAGCTGCTTTTGCGGTTTCACACTTTTGATAAAAAAACTTGTCATCCATGGTGTAGAGATACCTCTTCTCACTATGTGTGAGAATCAATACTGTTTTTATTGATTTTAAAACTTTCACAGAAGAAACACAATCAACCTATCAGAAACATAATATAAATAGAAAAAAAGTTATAGAAAAAAATAGAATAATAACAGATTGAGGATGGGGCGAGAACAAAATACATCCATTTAAGAAAACCCCTGCACCAGGAACTGTAGACCTCATATAATCTAGATATTTTTTCTAGATTTTAAGGAAGAGATCCATTTTTGAGTGTACCATGCATGTTAAGTAGTCCAGTGGAACAAAACCAAGAGCACTCTCAGCTATCCCTTAGCAGATGGTGTTTTGTTGCTGATCCACACTAAAATGTTCTTTCTAGCAACGAATGTCAAAGCACATGGCAATTAAGGGTCCATTTCCAACTGAACTCTTCTCCATTTCCAGTCGGACATCAATACAATATTTTGTACAACTTGTGTCACGACCAAAAACAATGAGTAAGAGAACCCCCCTTCCATGACACAGGGGAAAAGAACTGGATTGAGCAAATGAGAAATTTGCATCTTAAGCTGTTGTTCTTTAGCATGGTTACAAACTGAATATCTTCCTGAAAGCTCAATTCCAAATATTTTCCCAGTCTTCGTCATCAATAGTGCATCCTCCAATTCCTGCAAGAAAACAGAGGATGCAGAGAGTAGGATTTTATGGAACAGACTGTCAGAAAAAACCCTCCCTGCTGTTTCAGATAGCACCATCTCAACAGAAGATACCTCAGAATTTCTGACCAGCTTTGTATTTTGCAGTATACAATGTCTTAAACTCCATTACTCTTAACTTTCTGTCTGCAGTCTCTGTATGATCTGAGAGCATGGAGAGCGCCACAGCTTGGACTCAGAACTAGGGTTATATAAATTACATAAGTACATAACATCACTTTTATTATGGTCATCAGCTCTTCAAGTTTGACTATTTGATTTGCGAGCAATCTCACATTTATCAGGTTAAATATCCTCATCTTGTTTATGTTTTTCACCCGCGAACATCTCTAAAACATCTGTTCTTCAGTTTATTTGTACTGGCTGTTCCTGTACAGATTCTGGCTTCTCCTATATATAACAAATCTCCAGCTGACATGGTTACTCATCCTAGCACATGTTAAAAACAACGCCAAGAGAAATATCTCTCAATTTCAATGGGAAGCAAAGTAGCAGAGCTAGTAGCCAGAGCTAGTGCAAAAACAGTAGCCCCATACTACAACTAAAAGAATATACGGATCGGGTTGTTCTTGAAGCCTCAATTGGCCATTGAAGTAACTTTTCTTTAATCCACCAAGCTAACCAAAACAAATAAAAAAGTTGAACTAGTCCAGGGCTGACCAGATCTGATCCTCAAGGGCCACAGTTCCACAGGCTTTAGGTGGTTTCCTGTTCCAGCACACCTGACTCAAATTAAATGAATCCAGCAGCTTGTTGTCAAGTTTAGCAAAATTTCACAATAATTGAAATCAAGTCTGTTGAAACAGAGAAACATTTCAAACCTTCCGGATTTCATGATATTTTCTCAGTGAATGAGTCTCCTTTAAAGTACTGGTCCTAGTCCTGGTCCTCTGAGCCCCTGGCTTTGCATGCTTGAAATGCTCTGTCAAATCAGCAGCAGATTCCAATAAAAGGATCATCACTGGTCTGCTGCACAACTTCAGTGGGTTAAAATCATAAAGCCATGGATCAAAATGGTTTGCTGATTTACTTATTCACATCAGTTTAATAATTTATCATTCAACTAACAGTTATCTTCATTTATATTTAATAAAATGGCATGAAAAAACTGAATTCGTACAAAAATTAATTATAACTGAAAGATGTAAATCTTGGGGGTGAATGCATTTCATTTAAAGCTTTGCACTGTAACAGTGATTTCGGGTATAAACGTGGCATGCAAACATACCGCAGCATTTGATAAGTGCAAAACTAAATTGCTCTGCTATTTTTGTGAGAGTAATTTCACATTCCACTATTTTTTCATTGCACGGCCATGCATCAATGAGGTGTTATATTAATATCAGAAAATATTATACTCTTTTCCATCATAAAACTAATAAATGTGCTAGACTTCAGACAATATTTTTTATGGAAGTTATAGATAAGAGACCAAAGAAAGTGGATCACTTATTAAAAACAAAAGGAAAAAAAAAACACCAGACAAGTCTAGTTCAGCTGAGCTGCAGATTGAGCCTATGGGGAACTTTGTCAGAAAATTAAAGCTTTGTCTCAAGTATTTCAGTCCTAAAATGAACCGTCTTTTCAGACTGAAGGTCAGGAAGACACGAGGTCATATCTTTAGGGTGTTGTGTAGCTTTTTGTGCCCTAAAACGGATGGGAAGGGATATACCAGACAAATGGGTTTAAATCTGCAAATCTTAAATTTTTTTATATTCATGTTACATAATATCTTCTGCTAACAATGCAATATAATAAGATAAACCATAAACAGTAGATATTGTTTTATAATGGATAAATAATCACAAGCATTTTCTCTTAATCCAAAAAGAGATATAAAAAAAATCCCCAGTGAGATGACTTTCTTTCTTTTCTTTGACATGGCGGTAAAGGGTACATATTTCAGTTTATCACAGTTAGCTGCACAAGAAAGGATTCAGAAAAGCTGGAATAAATAAATGGCTTTTTAACACCATTTTCTGGCAATTGTTTGTTTAGATAAATAATGAAAATAACCTGATTAAATCAGCTCGTAAATGGTTAGGATTGACAGCAATCGTCATGGCTTCCTCAAAATCACAAAAAAGGAACACCGAATTAAGCAGGAATGAATATTTTGGCATTGTGAGACTTAGCACTAAACATCAAATCCAAGAGTTGTTGAAATAGTTTAGCTTGAAGCACATTGGTTGGTCAGCTGGCTAGCAGACATGCTTAATATGCTGCTAGCATGGATAAAAAGTTAGTAGCTTTCCCATGAAAGTCGCATGTGTTTCCTCATTACATGTTTAGAAATCATTCAGCAGTGAACGGCTGCAAGTTTTTTTTCTTTGCCCACTGGCTCTTGACAGTAAAAAAAAACTACAAGCTGATGACTTCAGTTTTATGCTGTACAGACACTGACAGGCAATTACAGTGGGAAAGAGAGAGTAAAATTACAGAGCATACAGTGTTGATGCTGGGAATGGTGCTTCCATCGTTCAGGCCTTAACAAAAAGAGAAGCAGTGCGAGAGAGATGTTGTGCTGTCAGTTATCCATCAGTGACATGATTACACCTCTTCCCTCGAGAGAGACAGTCACAGGTAGTGAGGATGTAGCTGCTATTTATTTATTTTAAGGTCTGTCTGCAGCTAGCTGGTATGGAATATTTCCAGAGCTTAAGCCGATACTGTGGCAGAATTACAATATAGTCATGTGCCTGTCATAGTCGGCAATATAGGAGCTGATGGGGTGCATTCAGAATGAAAGAGTTGACACAACAGCTGTCTGTAGAGCCCAGGTGGTTGCAGATAGCTACAAGGATGCTCTGGGGATCCTGGTTGTAGGCTGTGCAATTTTCTGAAGCCCTCTCTCACCTTTCTGTCTGATGGCAATTTTTCTTGACGGAAAGCACTTAGAGACTGAGCTTATTAAATCACTGATCTCTCTCATTTGGGATACTTGATATGGCTAATCAAAATTCAGGACTTGTTGAATTATTAAAGAAAAGACAAGGACTAGAAGCAGAAAGTCATGGAAGGTTAGGCTTTCTTTGATTTCTCTCTCCTCAGGCAAGTGCCGTTCAGTATGAGAATCTGGCCTTTCTTCAAGTATTATTGATCTAGCTGGAGTGGTTCTGTTTGCCCCCTCACTGCTGAACCACCTCTGAAGCAAGGCTATTTGCCATCAAGTCTTTGTGGACATGCGCCATGGGATCTCCATTCACTGCACACTCCTCATTTTCAGGACCTAATAAGTTTGGCCCCTCAGTTTTCTTTTGGAAGTTGTAGCTGAAAAGCCTGCACACTCTAAGACACACTCAAATGGAAGGTGGGTGTAAGGTTTAAAAACATGGATATAGAGACTACTGTGGCGAGGTAGCTGATTTCCCTGGTGAGCTTCTATCTGAGCTGTCGTCACCTGTCTCTCCTCATGGATAGAGGCGCCTTAATCAGGAACATGAAAGTATCTCCTGCGGTGCTGCCTCCTGTCTCAGTCACTCACCTGCCTTTTGCTTGATTTGCTTTTGCACGGTTATTGGTGATTTCCTTTTCTTTATGTCCAGTGTGAGAGCTCTGCTATCATAAGTGAAAAAAAAAGAATGGCCATGAAAGCTGGTGAGATTAGTTATTTTTGGGTTCTGAAGCCCCAAACCATTGGAAATCATTTTAGAAAAGCAATTGGTGCTACCCACCAGTCTGGGAGGGATTGTAAAGCCATTCCCAAAGTATTTGGAGTTAATAATTCTATACTGAGAGACTTAATTCACAGATGGCAAACATTCAAGGTTTGTGACAATCTTCGCAGAAGTAGACGTCCAAGGGCTTTGTCACAGTTTTCAGTTGGCTTAAATGTTATGCACTGGTTATACCACTATATTTAATAAAATACAGAAAAGAATGGCTTATTTGGAAAAATGACCTCTGTTTTTTAGGGTTGCAAAGCTGCAAAAAAGCAAATCTCAAGACTTTTGGAACCATTACTTTCTGGCAGAATTTACCATAATACACAGCACCATTAAAAAAAGACAAAAACTAGCCGAACAAAGTATCATCAGCACAAACACCTTATAAAAGCAGTCAAACACAGTGGTGCAGAGGTGATAAATCCACCATGAACTCCTCAGTTTATCGCAATGTTGTTGTCTCAGCAAAGTGCTATCTGCTAAAATTGTGTCAAGCAAGAGAGCATTGTGTCCAAAAATAACAGCAAAACGACAACAGAATGACTCAC
This sequence comes from Telmatherina bonti, assembly GCF_933228915.1. Classification (NCBI taxonomy): domain Eukaryota; kingdom Metazoa; phylum Chordata; class Actinopteri; order Atheriniformes; family Telmatherinidae; genus Telmatherina; species Telmatherina bonti. Next base: position 26,249,699 of record NC_136627.1, on the reverse strand, counting down.
TGACCCAGTCACAATCCCGGCCATAACCTGGCCGAACTACTGAGGCAGAACCTTTAAACAACTGTGCATGTATTGATGCAGACAGGCCTCAATTTGCTAAAACTTTGTGAAGACTTAGTTTTTCTTAAACACATTGTAATTTCAAGACCTGGTAACAAATACTTTTGGCTGTTGCCATATTCCAATTTATCAAAGTATTATTTTTGTTGTCACACATGAACCAACAGGGTGAGACAATACCATGTTTAATCCGATCATGCTACAGTAGGTGGTGTTATTTTTATCACTTCCCATTGAGCCCCAGTGTTACAGACAACTGTTGGGAGGTGGATATTTTGGTATGTACTCGGTGAAATCAGTACAAGAATTTGTCAGTGCGAAGTCACTGTTAACTTTTGTTGTGAGGGATTAGCTTATCTCTATAAGCAGCGGGAGCTTTGCCTTCTGTAATGTGTGATTAGTTCTCATCGTGTAATAGTGTAATCTGCAGAGATAATGTTTTTTTTTTTCCTGTAACTCACTTTTAAAGTTCTCATGGACGATGAGCACAGCTTTGTTTGAATATTCAAAAAACTCTATTTGAATGTGAAATGTAAGAAGTCTATTATTCAAGAAGAATGATAACCTGCCCAACACTGCTGTGCTTGCAGTGTATATTCTGTATAATGTGGTCTTTTCTTACTTTTTTTAAGCCAATGTACTGGAAGCTTAATCCTAGCAGGCTGTACTGGATTTTCTCTTGAGATTTTTGACTCTCAGCACTAAGATACAACACCTGCTGACCAACTAGACTATTCAAAACATTTAAATATTCTTTCTCTTCCATTACAATATTCAGGCACCATCGTGCACAGGTGTAGCACATTATCAGAACATTGACAGATTATTTTTGGCACCCTAAATACCTCCAAAATTGAAGCGTGGCTGGATGTCATGAAATTTGACACATGCAAAATATATCCTTACGTCTTACACAGAAAGCTCATTAACAGCCACCCTACAAAATAGTCAGAATGTCTCAATTTCTTTTTCTTCCTCCCAGCGTGCCCAATCATTTCTGCCTCACTCAGAACCCTGCATGTTTCATTAGATTTATGTCAGTGAGACAAACTAACTGTGGGATTGTTCCATAAGCACGATATGTTCAAACTACCTGCAGTGTTGCTGCAGGTGGATTACGCTGAGGCACACCTAGCTTGCAAAATTTAGATGGGAGCATGGATAGATGCAAATTTATAATCCAGCAAACTGCGCTTGGTAAGAGAGTTCAGTTTTGCAGCATTTTATTTGTATGAGTCATTAAAACTTCATCAAATGCTGAAAGTAAGAAGAATTCAAGCACCTTTATGAATACTAGAAAAATAGGCAACAACTTAAAGTTTTATAATTCAGGGGATTTTTTTTTTTGTTTAAAATTCGACATTGACTCTCTGTGTATTTAAGATCAATTTAATGGTACTTTTAGTCATTTATAAATGTCTTAATGGTTCAGGGCCCTAATAGCTAGCTTCCGTTTCACTCATATGGTCCTCTGGTACTGGCCTTTTACCTGTTCCTGAAGTCAAGAGGAGAGGCCTTGTTCTATGACTACTTCTTTCAGCCGTGGAACAGTACCAGAGAACCTCAGAGCTGCAGAGATTGCTGATGGGTTTTATCTTTTAAAGGCTTAAGAACCACCTGCTTGTTCTTGCTCTTAACTGAATTTTTATTTTTCTTGGTTTTTTTTTCTCAATTATTTTACCGTAATTTTTTTCTAGATTTATTTTTTCCTGATGTAAAATATATTTTTCATACCATCTACTTATGTACATCTGCTTTTATTGTATTGTTTTATCCAAATGTATTGCTTTTATTAACTACTTTATATCTTATGTCTATTGCCTTTATTTGACCTTATTGTTTAACATTTTTACCCCAGTTTTTTCCTCATTGGGATTCTTCATGCCAGGGGACTATAGTCTGCAGGGTTGTTGCTGTGGGAATCGCCCTTGTCTGGGTGGCAGGATCCTGCAGCGCAGCCCTATGGTTTGCCCTGGGACCTCTGCCTGTCCTGATCTGGGTGGTTTCCAGTGATGGTGGCCTCTGTGGTCTTGAGTGGGCTAGCTCCTGGTATGAATGGATCCCCAAGACAATATTTCCTCACAGCAGTAACAAGCCAAATGTTTATTTTCAAAATAATATTTAGCTGAGAAGACAAAAGTGTGGGGGGCTGACTGGATGTTATGTGTAGGTGTGAGAGAGAACAAGACTGGGTGTGTATTTTAAAGATTGTTGCATGTTTTTATGTATAGCATGTAGTGCTATTGTTTAGACAAAAAGGGATTTATAAATAAAATGTGATTTGATCTGAATACTTGAGTTGCTACCAAAAAACCTTTACATGATTTCAGTGAACCATATGATGTTACATGAGCCGATTTCAGGTGTCCTGGACAATAAGAGAAATCAGTGCAGCAAATAGAAGTAATCTAGTTGACAGGTAACGGAGCTTATTCCCACATTTGCTTAAGAATTTTTTGTAAAAATGTCAGCAGATGACATGCGGTGATGTTTTGTCCCGATCTGTCACTAGTAAATGTCGCTGAGTCTCGTTTAAATCCTGGGATTGTACAAATGTAGAAGTGCTACAGCAGTGCTACGTGGTTTTTCAGGTACTTTTCATTGGGTGGGTTACTCTGCTTTCATAACCTGTTTCTGCTTCATGGATGCAGCTGTCAGCGCTGATTATAGTTACCACCACCAATATACTCCACCCCACACTGTTCTCCAACCCTTTCATCTTTTTCTGTGTATATTTTGCTTCCTATCTGTTTTGGTAATACCAGATGTTTTACTTCCATCAAGCTTATTTTTTTGCAGGAGTCAAGATAAATTAGGATCACTTTGGGATAATGATAAAGGTTAAGTATTTTAGAAGTACTTCTATTTACAGCTTAGTCTCAAAAAGGGCTTGCTGAACTGATTTCTTACAGCTGAAAGTCTTTATTTTTCTCTTTTTTTTCGCCATATCCCCCAACCTTAGGCTCAAACATTAAAAAGGAATGATAAAAATAGTGTAAAAGCTACTTTTTAAATTGCTTAGAGATATGGTTGCATTTCAGATAAATACCTCTCACCAGAAGGATGACATTTTATCACAAATACTGAATAGGAAGTGACCAGGCCCTGCACCCTATATAACCGCTACTTGTGGCTTGTATATGTTGAATGAACAAGGTATATCATGTTGATCAGAGAGCTCCAGAGTCCCCTGTGGACTGTACCAGACAAGCTTTTTCTCTCTCTTGCCAAATGGTATCAGTTTTGTCGTGCCATCTAAACTCACTGCCAGAGCAGTGAGTGCATTTCCAGAACCAGCCTTTTAAAGCGAGACAAGTGTCCACAGGGCAATAAAGTCATCTGAGTCACTAAAAAAATGGCAGAAGCAGCTTAAAAAGTGGCAGCGCAACGGGGAACGCAGACCCTGTTTAAAATAATTTGAATTAAATGGTGTGTGTTTTGTCAGCTTCTTAATGCAGGGGCCTTAAAGACATGTTTTGCCAGTTACTAAAGCCTCAGACTTGAGTTGTTTGACAGCTCATAATGATGAGTGGCAAATGTTTGTGTGTGAACTTATTAGGCTGAGTGCCAAGAGCATAGCACCAGAAGAGTTTGCTGACTAGAGGCAAGCTGTTTCGAGTCTTTACTTTAAGTAATGTATCAAAGCAGCACAAAACTCTTATATAATATATTTTTTTACTTGTTTGATAGTCCTGATATGAAAGAGACACTTAATATTGCAACATGTGGGACCAAAACAGGCAAAGGAGGAAATAAACAGTCGTGCACCTCTAAACTTGCCACCTTGGCTTGACATCACATTGAACTGTGCAAACACTCCCTCAGGGTCTCAGTTGTTACTCTGTCATAATGTGAACAATGGTAACCATAGTAAAAGCATTTACTTTCATTCAAACAGGATTCAAATGAGGAGCACGCACACAGCAAATGAATTCCCTCTAACCCTGCACCACTCTGAGGAAACCTTAAATCGCTGATGAGTTAAGGGTGAAGCTGAGAGGCAAACTCTCATGTTTGCAGCTGTTTTTTTTTTTCCCCATTTCTTTTTGTTTTGTGTGTGTACAAATAAGATTAAACACTTTTACAGTTGAATGTGCATGAAATATGAAAGTATTTTTATTCATTTTGCCATAAATACACAACATGACTTGTTACTGATTCAACAGATTCAATTGCTGGCCACTGTTTTGTTCTGCTGCAGAGCTGTTTGGGATTTTAGCTGTCAGATTTATGCTTCCACACGCCAACCAGCACGTTTATCTCAGCCTGAACTCCAAGAGGTCTAAAATGTAAATGCGAATGCCAGAAAAGTGTACAACACCTCATTTTCAGGCGGGCAGTTTTTCCCTTTCCTGCAGCCCTCTGGCTCTAACCCTTCATCCCAGCCCGTTGAGACACTTCAGTTGGCATCCTACTCCCCCCCTGCCCCCCAAGCACTTTGTCTCCATGGCAATGTTTTGAATGAAATTTAGGGCAGGAATGGAGCTGTAAAGTTATCAGAACTCTGTTGGATCTGTTGCTTTTGTGTGTTTAGAGAGAGACTAAATGGCATTGTAAAAAAAAAAGAAAAAAAAAAAAAAAAGGCTGCAAAATAATAGACTCAGATTTTATGTCCCAAAATTATGTCTCTTAAATTATCAAAACATGTTTATGTTTTTGTCTTCCACAGTTTATGCTTTGAAATCTGTTACCGGACGGTACGGGGACACAGTTGAGATTCCTTGCAACAGAGAAGGCATCAAAGCAGAACACATCACCATGATCAAGTGGAAATGGGTAAGTTACACTGTGGTTTCACAATTGTTATATCCATCAGACACCCACTTTGCATGTCTGAGCCACGCCCATTCTGAGAGCATGCATCTGTGCCTCCATATGACATTAGATGACCCCAGGGTTTGGAATGAGACACTGGGTGCTTTTATTTGAATTTGTGGCAGCATGTGATGCATTCTGCTCTTCTTTCCAGGATAAAGGACAAGGTGTTTCAGGAAACCTGTTGGTCAACAGTAACCAGAATACTGCGATCACTGCCACAGATGAATACAAGGACCGTGTGAGCATGGCCGAGAACTCCAGCCTGCTGCTTTCTGCAGTTAAACTGTCTGACCAGCGAACTTTCACTTGCATGGTGGTGACTATTGAAGATGTCACAGAATCCCCCGTTAATCTGGTGGTCTACAGTAAGTACAACCTGCCAAAGTGTTGTTAAAGGAAGCTTGTTGAGCTCTTATTAAAGGTAACACAGTTACCTGAGGTCTTAATGAATTGCCATGACAATTAATTTGGTGAAAAATCTGCTGAAAATAACACAGGACACAGGTCTGAAGCTTCCTTTTCAACCATGATTTTGAATCCCAAATCGCACTAGCCAATAAGATGGTGAGGAGTACCCTACTCTAGTTCATCCAATCTTCTCCAGGTTCTGCCCCTTTTGATGTCAGTAGCACACCAGCCTTAAAACACTTTACCAAATGAAGGTAGTCAACAGTCTATAGCATGAGAGCTCACAGTAGCACACACAACCAACCAAGCTCACACTGCCTCACACCAAACTGAGGCGTACTTCACTGAGAGCAGGTCGTGACAAATCTTTAATTCCCAATCATTTAAGAGTCATGTGTCTCACCGTTAAGACATCGCATAACACATATTGATGGACCAACTGTTTACCACATCCGTCTAGTCATATCCAATTCCTCTGTCACATATATTGTCACATCAACATTCCTGGTGGATCCATTCTTCCTAGTTTTAACATTTTAGGGACTTTGAGTAAGAACTGCTGTCAATGTGGACAAAGCCTCACTGATTTGTCATGTGTTTCTGTCAAAGCATGTTTTGGTATTGTGCTGCATTGCTTTTATTCATGTACAGTTTACATTAATGCCATTTGCTCTGTTTTCAGACAAATATGACTGCAAACATATAAACACTGTTGCTCTTCACATACGGGTTTCACCTTATGTCACAAAAATGTACTTACTAACCCGTCTCTTTTCCTCTTTTGCAATTCTAACATACCAAACATGCAGCTCAGTCAACACTGCATCAGTGTGTGCTCACACACAACAAGCTGGCTTTGTGGACTGAGCCAAGAAAATTATTACTACAAGATAAGCTGCATAAACAACGTTAACAATGCAAGCTTTTCACTTAACAGTCCTTTACTTCCCAAGGCTATCTTGAGTTAAGAAAAGATCAGTATTTCCCATTTTCCTTATTTTTTATTTTTTTTATTTTTCGCTATTTCACATCTTTGCTGCTTCTTTGTGAACGGAAGGAATGGCAACAGCAATGTTCTCTTGCCAGGAGCTTCAGACATTGTTGTAATTACACTGGTTGTCATTCATTTAAACTCTCTTGTACTCCCTATGCTGTTTGCTGCCAGTTTGATCATTTGCTACAGTTTCTATTCTTCTTCTGTGTCACTGATAATGCTTTTTCCAATTTTGTTGATGTCTGTAGTTGGATTTTTGATGTTTATACATTGCTTATTTACAGGCAACATATCTTGTCAACACAAATGTGTTTTGATTGGTTAGCTTATTGACCATACTAGACAGGCACAAGGCAAACATGTTACATTTGCTACGTTTGCATGGGAGTTGTAATTCCTGTTTAATTCCCAATAAATGCTAATTCTGCTTTAAACTGATGAAAAATGACCATGTAAACACTTAATTCCTAATGCAAATTTCTATTCAGAATTTAACTTAATCCTGATGTAAGTGGCTGGTTTATTCGCATTTTAATTCCAAACTATTTAATTCCTCTGTCATGTAAACCTTAATTCCTCTCTAAGTAAATTCTGGTCATTCTGTACATGCTCATTAGCTTGTCCTGTCCCGATGTTGTTTTGCCTCCCGTGTTCGGTGGTCTATCTTTCTTCTCCTTCTCAGTTGCAGGAAAAAGTGAAGTAGTATACTCATGTTGAGTTAGTACTTTAAATTTATAATAAAAATAGTGGCAAAACTGGTACTTGTTTCGTAGTTTTTACAAGTTACAGCTGAAAAGACAAGAAGCAGGGAGCCAACTTTGTTTATTTCCGGTATACGTCATACGTCACGTGCACCCTCTCTCCAATCAGAACCCTTCCCAACCCGCCGCTCTAAAGAGGAATTAAGTGAGGACGTGTTTCATGTAAACCTCCATTTGGAATTATTATTTTCATGCAAACTTAAAGGAGAATACTTTAATTCTTAATCATTTAATTCCAAATTATTAATTCCAAATTAAAAAACATCATGTAACCGTAGCCATTGTGATGTTCTGAAAAGAAGTAAAAACAAACTAGACAATGCATTTCAGACAGCTCGGGAATTATTTGTCTTTTTTGAAAAAATAAACTCCCTTTGTGGACATTAAGCTTGATAACTCTGCAGTCTTTACACACACAAATGCTGTAGAACACACAGAAGTAAAATGTAAAACCCAACAAATGTGGATAATATATGCACCTTAAAGTGCCACTTTGATTGACAGGAGCAGCAGCCTTGCCTCCCCTGCAAACTCTGTTCATTAACACATTCTTTATGTATTACAGAACCGCCTGCAGAACTGGAGATATCTGACAAAGCGCAGGAACTGGAGATTGGCAAACTCACTAAGGTGGAGTTTTTAATGCTAAATGTTGCATACCTACATTATTCTAAGCAGTTACTCATCAAGGGAAATCCCTGACTTGCACTAAGTTATCTTGAGGCCTATAACAGAGACCATGCATGTTACAACAGTAATGAGTTCTTTGAAGTGATCCCCCCCCCCCCTTCCCTCTACTGCAATTAGAATACTCAGAGGATTGGAGGGGCTTTAGAAATGCTTTGGGCATTTCATTTAATTTGGGCAGAAAACTCCTCAAATGCTGTGTATGCACTTGTGTGTTTGGTCATTTAAAAAGATTCATGAAATGCAGACGTATGAGTGCCATTTTTATTTATTTATTTTCCATGTTTCTGAATCATTTTACCTATTCATTTTGCTGTTGTCGTTGCTCTGCAGCTGGGAACATGTGTTGCACGAGACGCTAATCCAGCTGCAACCATCACATGGTTGAAGAACAAAAAACCACTGGCAGATGATGGGAAAGGTGTGCATTCCTTATGTTTCATGAACAGGTGTTTATTAATAAGACATATGCAGGTATTTTTATCATCTGTGTGACAGACAGTATTAAATATTCTATAGTTCTGACATGTGCACCTCTGGCTAACAGGGGTGTCCAGTGTTTATGGTCACTATTCCTTTTTCAGAGGTTTCAGGCAGTGCTTGTTTGTTTTGTGTCCAGGGATTTCCATCAATGACAGCGTGGTGACAGACCCTGCTACTGGACTGTCCACCACAAAGTCCACACTGAAATACTCTGCCGAGAAAGGAGACACTGATGCAGAGTTCACTTGCAGCACTCGTGATGCTGTGGGTGCACAAATGGTGTCCTCCCCAGTGACTCTAATGGTTACATGTGAGTACCTCAACATACTTTTTACTGTTTGCCGATGAGCTGCCTTCAGAGCACCTGTGATCCTGCTCCTCAAATCCAAACCTTAGGAAAGTCAGCACTGACAAAACTTTTGCAGAGCATGATTAATTTCTTCTGCATGTTAGAGGGATGTGTTGAAACTTGTTTGACATGCTTGGCTTTCTTAGTGGAGTAGTTTGTTGTTTTGTCCTTCTGGTTTATTAATTCAGAGAAGTGGCACCATTTATTTCTGTCTGTTAAATATGTTATGGACAGCAGATAACTTGTTTTAATCTTCAAACAGCTAAATGAAATTTGCCTACTGTCTGCCTGCTCATTTCAAGCTAACAAATGTGCTAAAGCACACACACAGAGGTGTTGCAAGGTTGTTTTGGTATCCATGTTCACTCTCTCCCTGCCAAGCTAAGTTGAGAAAGCAGTTTCCTACATTTATTGTTGTTACAAAATGTTAAAATGTTCCTTTTCTTGGTAAAAATGTTGTGTATTTGCACTTTTATCTCTCAATTGGGTTTCTTTTGGTAGAGTAAAAGTGCTTAACCTTTTCTGTATTTGTGCATGTTTACCATCCAGCACTTGCCACCTCAATGTGTACTATTTGTTGAAAATATGAAACGCCTGACACCTAAAGCTATATTTTACACTTTTGGACCAAATAATTCTGGGGACTCTGTGATAGTAACTGTTTGTGGAGTTCCTCTGAGAGTTACGTAGCCTCAAGGGGTAGTTCTGCTCACCAGATGTCTACTACTGGTATGAGCTTCAGGCAAACTCCTTTTTCCTTTCCTTTGTGGAACCATTTTCAAAATCTGACAGACATTTCCAACATTAAAGCTTAAGCCTTACAGGAAAAAAAAAGAACCAGGGGTGTTACGTTCAAGATTTTTTCTTTGTTCTTGATTCTGGTCAGAAATTGCCATGCATAAAGTCAATCAATAATGAATAATTTTCTATTTTACTCATAGAACAACAGTAATTAGTACTTTGCAGAAGTAAAACTGTAATCTGTTAGATAGTAATTCCAAAATATACACTTAAAATAAACATACAATATACATATATATATATATATATATATATATATATATATATATATATATATATATATATATATATATATATATATATATATATATATATATATATATATTTATGCATATCAGTGCAGTGATTTGTGCGACAAGGATTTTAAACATTGCATGGGGAGGCTGTTTCTACCAGTTTTACTAGTACATGTTACCCTGTGGTGGTCTCACACTACCCTTTCATCACTGATTTAGTGATATTGGTAAGTTGCAGCGTGCATCTGTGTCGATGTGTTAATTAACCTTGTGCTAATCTGGAACATTCAACTTGAAAGAGACATGAAACAGCAGCGGTTGAGAGCTGACCTGTTCTCTGACCTGATTCATTCAAAAAGCACCTTGATCTGTAGTCTAATTTGTTAATTGAGATCAGATTGTGATGGCCCCCAAAAAGAACTATGTTTATCATCACCCTCTGCAATGTGGGCAGAAAATAAAAGAAGATTCATAATTCTTAATAGCATTTCAGTTCACATATTATTTAATTGCAAGTTGATCTGTTAATGAATCTTTCTATTTGTATGTGCTTCTGATCACCATTGCAAATATAATTTCTGTGTTTAAAAAACTAATATAATTGAAACTGTGGGACTGTGTTTTTTATTCTAAGCTTTAAACATTCAAGTGATTATGTTGCAGCTGATGGATGCTGTGATTTGTATTTATGGTGTAATAAAAACTGCCTAATTAGAATTTAATAATATGTTCAAAGTTCAGAAACACTAATCTGAAAGATTCTTGGTACTAATTTTGTTACAAACATAAAAACACTTATAAGGAGTGGAAAAATAGGATTGAATTGCATAAAAACAGACTAAAATATTGGTTTTGTCTGGGGAACTATTCACTTTTTTTTGTTTGTTTTTTAAAAATGCATCTGCAAAAACAAGAGAGACTGGTGCACAGAGAAGGAGGTCTTGGCCCAGATATCTGTTATCGAGATATCCACTGGCTACACCGGAGGCCCGAGATATTGGCAGTTGCCCCCACAGGCACGGCCATTTGTTTTAAGCTGATGGCCAGATTGAGGAAACACTAGTGTGGCTACTCACTTGATGTTGAGCTGTTTCAACATCACAGCACACAGCAGCCACGCCTAACCCATCAAAGGATGAACCAACTCTCTTTGCAGCTGTTGCCAGGAGAGACACACAAACAGTTACAACAGCTTTGATGGTGAAAGTTAAAAAAATAAAGAAATAAATGTGGATTCTGAAACTTTGTGGTGGAATTTCTGCAGAATGCAGCTTTAAATATAAAAGGCTACCTGTGCACTGTAATCCAAAGTGGAATTTGTTGGTGCTGGAACAGTTTCTTTCAAGAAATTCTGTAAAGAGTTCACTTCAGATGGAGCATAAACATTGAGCTTTGAAAGGATTGCTTGGTTGAACGCCTCAGATTAATAACAGCAATTCAGCCATCTCCTCCGCTGCGTTTTTTAGGTTGGCCATAACCAATACTGAGGCACAAAGATAGAGCTCTCTGTGTCGTACTGACACAGCGGGCCAGTCAACTGTTGGGGTACACGCTCTAGTTGTCACACCCTCACATATTTAGTATGTTTTAGACTTTTTTTGTTCCCTACTTTCTGCACAGACTCCACAGAGAACATCACCCTGCAGGTCATTGCTCTGTCGCCTCTTGTAGAAGGAGACAACATGACTCTCAAGTGTTTGGCAGACGGTAATCCACCACCGACCAGCTTTAACTTTCACCTAAAGGTACCTGTCAAAATCTCATCAATCATTTAGAAATTCATTCCATTTGTGCTTTTATTGTGCTGTGTTTTTAACAATATATTGCATATATAGCAATATATAAAAGCTAACCTACAGTTGTTTAATTCTATGTCCTTTGCAGGGAGAGATAATGAGAGTAGAAAATGCAGACACTTACACCATCGTGAATGTCTCACGTGACAACAGCGGTGAATACAAATGCTCTCTAGTTGATGACGCGTCAATGGAAGCAACCAAGAACATCACAGTCAACTGTAAGGAAAAAAATAAATAAGCTATATAATTACGCCTCATGGCGTCATTGTTGTCATTTTAATTCTGCCTGCGGAATTATCTGTCGCAACGAGAGCAACCAAATGTTTGTGAGAGACAAGAAAGTCTTAATATCTCTCTTTGCCAGATTGTCCTCTTGTGATTTGTGGAGAACTGTGTTGTATTAACTGCATTCCTTCTAACAAGCTGACTCTGCATGGCTGGGAGCCAAGTGTAAAGTTGTATGGTTGACAACAGGAATGCTTCAACCCTTCATCGGACCTGTGAGCCATCTTTTTCATCACCCTCTCTTCTTTTTAGACCTAGACATCAATTTAAGTCCCTCTGGGAGGATCGTCAAGCGTGCCGGCGAGCCCTTGGATCTAACCCTGCAGATTGATTCTCCTGAAAAATCAAAGGTCTCCTGGATAAAGGTAAAAGCCATCTTTTATAGGACAAAGTGTAAATCAATAAATAAATATTTGTTCTTTTAATTAAAAGTGCTAATATTCTGTTCATTTGATCCAGGATAATGTTAAACTGGACAAAGAGCTCAAGTTTACCGAGCTGGCTTTCTCAGACTCGGGTGTCTATGAGTGCGAGGTGACAATGGGGCTCCTCAGCCGAAAAGCATCTTTTGAGCTGGTTGTTGAAGGTAACAGTTTAAAGGGAATTCTTTGTTGCTCAGTGTTGGATGAAAGGATTTATCTCGCTCTCTCTCATGTATGAAGAGCAAACATAAGGCTCCAGCCAGCAGCCGGTTTGCTCAGCATGAGACTGGAAACAGAGAAAAAAAACTTTTTATAAAAAGCTTCTTCAAAATAGCTCTAAAGCTCACAAATTAATTATATTGTGTTTGTTTAATCATACAGAAATCAAAGCAGAAAACAACTCGTGGTTTTACATAAGCATCATCGGTGAATCCGGCTAGCTATTCACAGTCATAACTTGTTTTTTTTTCTGTTTTTTTTTTTTTTTTGTTTGTTTTGTTTTTCCTGCACAGATTAAACAGCATAGTTATTGTTGGTTAATTGATGAGAATTTGGAGGGACTAGAGAAAGAATTTTTCAGTCTTTTCACACAGCCATAGCCAGCCTCTTCTTTTTTCTTGGTTGTTAAGCATGCTTTTCCTCTCATCCAGAGGACGTTTTCAGTTATAACTGAGCTGCTGGGTAATTTCACATTTACAAGCTGCTGTTTGGACATATTAACCCTCTTGAGTCAGTCTACGGACGCCTTTTGGATGAAAGTGAACGGTGAAATGTCCAAAACAACCAAGAAAATAAGTCGAGTTGTTGCCTGCATAACTGTAAATTTGCCAACCTCCTTTTAGAAGTGCTTATATATGAAAACAGTGCTAAACATATTGGCAGATGCTTGTTCGAATTATATGATGAAGAGCTGTTTTTCTCAAAATTTCACCTTGATGTAAAAAAGTAGTCAGAAGGGGAACATCCAAATGTGTGTTTATATCATGAATAAAATGCAATCATGAGTGTTTAACTTTTGATTCAGACGTAGCTGACGAGTTTCATGCTGTTGCAGGTGCTCCAGTTATCAGGCAGCTATTCAAACAGCACGGTGAAAACGGCCAACACAGCATCTTAATTTGTGAGGTTGAAGGTTCCCCTAAACCAGCTGTTTCCTGGAACATCAATGGCACTTTGGTATGCACACACACACACACACACACACACACACACACACACACACACACACCTAAAACTCAGCTCCTTATGAAATTAGAGATTTCACGATTATAGATTTTCTTGATGCAATTATTGTCAAAGGAATAATTGTGATTCACGGTTATCATGATTATTTTACATTAGTTAATCTAGTTAGGTCATCTCCCAACACTCCTTATAGGTTTTAAAGTTTTATTTATTTCAGGCTTTTAAAGTCAAAATAACAAAATAATAAAGTAACTCAGAAGTTTCATTCCAACTAAATCCCCTCTTCTGTGTAAGGAATAAATTAATCCTACACATTACCTCTGGATTTTTTTTTTTTTTTTTTACAGAATATAGTTGGAAAAGGCTACAGAACTGCTACCTGGTCTTGGGAGGTTTCTTTCTATAAACTATATCATATAAATGGGGGTTTTTTTCAACATCGCTTTTAAACTTTAGCAGAGAATTTAGAAACCCAGGAAAAATATCTAGCTGTCTAGCTGTCGACTTTGAGCTGTTCTTTACCCAAGTAACTCCTTTTCAACACAAAGATAATTCTGGATCAATGCAAATGAGGAAACAAGACCACATATATGGAATTGAATATGCTTCTTTCTACAAACCATTTCTCACTAACAGCTACAAGCCACGGACCTCATGCTGGGTAAATTATGTTTTGACAGTGAATCTAACCATCGTATGTAGATGGGTTTTTTTTCTTATCTGTGTAATGTAACATTCAATAAACATGTCACATTATTTCTTTTTATTTGGTATAGTAAAAGTAAATAATATATAAAAGAAAAGCAGAAAAGAAAATAAGAAACCGAACAAGGTGTGGGCAGAAATTAGTAGCTTTTAAAGTGCAAACACATTAGTAGTTTCAGGAGGAATTTTCAATAAAGAAATATGTTGTGCTGCAACATCAACCTGGTTGTACATGATTACAACATAGCAAATAACAGTTCATTTCAATGCTACATTAGATAAACGGCATCGTTTGTGCATTTACCTTGAGCATAAAAAGCTGGTGGTTCTCCTGCAGGGACATATTTAATGTAATACCTCCTTTCTCTGCAATTTTTTACATCATGCTTTAAAGGCATGATTCCTTCCTCCAGAATGACACTATTGGTCTTTTTATTTATCTATAACCTGAAAAGAAAAGTGAAAAAATCCCACAAGCACGACCATTTGTTTGGGGGGAATAACTAGCAAAATAAGCCGCAACCTGGACTTTCATTTAGTTCCATGTGGAAGATGCGATTTTCATCTGTTAGGGGTCAGACATGTTGTTTTTTTTTGTAAAAATTGACAATATTAACTGATGTTTACGATAAATTAATCATAGCTTTTAACACAGTGATTAATTTTTAAATTAAGCAGTCGTGACATTCTTAATCGGTATTACATAAAATTCCCTCCTGGATATTTGTAGCATTTTCTGAGGGGCATGTATATTAACTCCACATACACATAATGGTTCATTTTTTTGTCCCCTCTTCTCTCTGTTTTCAAAAAGTTATTTACATTCTCACAGGCTTCAGAAAGTCTTGGAAGACAAGATATTATCCTTTTTAATTAAGTTTTAAAACATAATTAGCTCCTTATCCTCATTAAAGGTTAGCAGAATGACAGACAGCCGGCAGCCAGATTTGATAAAAAGCTAAATGCTTGGCTTTTTATAGGTGTTTTTCCTTGAGAGTTCTAGTGCAATTTATTGTATTACTTTCTTCATAGATATATATACCACTGATACAAATCAGTCAGAGTTAATGTTGAATGTCAGATTAAATATCTAAGCCCTTTATCTGAGTAGTTTTGCACTTTTTTTGTAATTTAACACAATGTAATTTTGTTTTGTTTTTCTTTTTAATTTTTGTCACAAATAAAAACATTATGGTGATTTTGTTTTTTTGTTTTTTTTTGTAACATGGAAAAAGTATTTTTTAGCCCAAAACCACAATCTTTTCCTTCTTTACCAGGTGGGTTGTGTTGTGTTAACCTAAACCTAACAGCAAGGGAAAACAAAACTGGAGTCCATTATAAACATGTCCACCCCCAGCATGCACTATGTGGCTCTTTTTGAAATATGTGATATATGTGACACTTTGAAATGTGTTACATCTCATCGTTGTACAGATTACCTTTAGGGCTGTTAGTTTGTTTTTTACTGGCAGCAAAATGTGATTTTTCATTAGATCATGTTGGCAAAGCTCTTGTGTGTAAACAAGCAGTCAATACAACGATACAAAATTAGCCAAAAACTGCTAATTTGAAAGTAAGTAACTGAAAAAAAAATCAATGCAAATGCTATTTCAATAGAATACTAAACATAAATAAATCCTTGACTTAAATGTCCTGACTTTTGCCATTTAACAAATAAAATTTCCAAATTTTTGCTTGTGGACATCAGTAGCAGCAAAAAAAACATCGGAGTTGCTCTAAAAGTTTGTTGACTCTTTTTTTGAACAAGCTCTTTCTCTCCTGGAGCTCATGTTAAATTACAGCAACAGAACAGCACAGTTTTATCATCATTGACATCTTGGACATATGCTTCCAATCAGGCCTGGACAAGCCGATTTCTCACAAATGTCTTCTGGAGAACAAAAACAATTTCCCCCCTATGTGCTTGTTAACGTCTAGCACAGTGAAGTCTAACAGTGTTTTTATTGAAATAACAAGGCTGATATCTGCTTTAACAAGTCGCATCCTATCTATTCTTCAAACGTCCCTTCTGATTACCTTGAATCTGAAAATAAATTGTCAAGTCTCTCAATACTTAGAATGCTTTTAATGTTTCCGTTCCTTCCTGGTTTTAAACAAAAAAAATGCATACTTTTGTTGGTGAATCAATACTGGTTGTCATAGCAATTCTCTCTGACAGTGGCGTTCCTTTGTCAGATGGCTACAGGTATGTTGTGCAAGAACAAGTGCAGAGACATCTTTAGACCACAGTCTCTACAGTAAAAATAGCCAATACAGGCAGTAGATGACTTATAGCTGTCAAAACAAAAAAAAAAACAGCATCTGCTATGAGGTCTGTAATTGAATTGAAGATGAAGCTGTGATATCCTTACATGGTGAGGAAAATCTAGCATCAAAGATATCTTTGTAAGATTAAACAAAAGCAGTCTGTTGGAGTGTAAGTAATCAGTTGTTTTACTGCCTCCCCTTTTTCTGCAGAGCAAGTGAATCATTCTTGTTTTGCACAGGTAGATTGTTTTACATTATTTTCCCAAGCTGTCAGACATCCAAACCTATCCGTCCCAACCATTCCCAGGTGATCGCACCCCCTGTTTATAAAGAGTTTTTTTTTTTTTTTTTTTTTTTAACAACACAGTGTTTTTCCCTGTTTCTGTGGTGCACCTGTGTGCATGTCAGCATGTGAGGCTCTCAGATCAGCAGTGTGAATTACACATGAACCTCGGGGTGTGCACAGGATTCTTTTCAGCTCTCTAACCACATGAATGACCTTAAATCCTGAAGGTGTGAACAATAATTTATTGATCATGAAGGTACACAGAATCCCTTCACTTGATAGCACACATCCCTGCAGTTAAAATAATGTGTTGGGGTTTTGTTTTTTGTTTTTTTTTTGTTTTTTTTTTTTTAAACCCACATCCCTTAAAGCCTGTTTAGTGGGAGAAAATGATGCAAAGCCGCAACACAGGCTCATTAGTTGGATTTATTAAATTGCTATGCGCACCAGTATGTGTAGAGGATGCGAGAGGGGTGTTGGCAGTTTGTCTTTGTGTCTGGGGTTTTCCTCTGAGACTGTGGAGTCTACATCCCACAGGCATCAGCCATTCCTTTGTCACAGAAAGCTGAGTCACTTATCTGTCCAACATTGCCTCCTAGTGGTGCAAACAGGTGTGTAACCCTTGTGTTTCTTTTGCTCTCTCTTATTGCTCAGCTTGAAGAGAGTCCCTCCACCAATGGAAGGATAACAAACAAGATCAGATTTGTGCCCTCTACAAACCTAAATGTCACTTGTTCTGTGTCCAATCAGTTTGGCACTGATGCCAAAGTTATAAATGTGTCTTCTTGTAAGTACAAAGTGGTGATCCAATCCTCTCACACGTCTCTGCTTTCTACTTTTCCAAAAGCCTTCCTCGGGAATCTGTCTTTTTAAATCTTTTCCTACTTTACCCACCAACTCTCTTTGCATGCTGACATAATGCTTAGATGCTTTTCTTTGTTTCTTTTAAATTAAATTACCACCTAATTGTTTTTATTTTTCACATGAGGAGTTGCATTCAGGGCTGACATGAACACGGTATATTCAGCAAAGCAGTTTGCTATATGCTATAAAAAAATTTTTTTTAAAAACAAATCATGAAGAAGTGAAATAAAGATGTCTTTTAATGGTGTTTTGCCAATTCAGATCACACTCTGCACCCTCACTATTAATGTCAAAAGTGACTCATGCATGCATCTATTCTATGTTGTTGTATAAAAGTGTGTAGTGTTTATATCATCTCATGCTACTTCTTGCTCACACTGGTTTTCCACCACGCTTGGTTTCTGGGTGTTGGGATGCTGGATTCAGTCTGTTCCTTCTTTGCATGCTAACCTAGAATAGATGTAGAGTAGTACATTTTCTAGCCGCCAAACGTTTTTTACTCTCCCCCCCCCCCCCCCCCTTTTGGTTGGACGTTAATTTTATTCTATATCTGATTTCAGTAATTGAGGAGGTGAGAATCGATAAACAAGGTAAGTTTTAGCAGTCTACTGGCTTGTTGGAAACTACAGAACGGGTATAAGTGAAGACTTTGGGGAAAATAAGATGTTCATCACAAAAATAAGATGATGAAATATTTGTAACATCAACACAGTGAATCAGTTTAGTCAGTGTATGCTTTCCTAAAATGAATGAATAAGAAGAATGTAGCTGCCAGCATCCTGACGAGATGTCAACATTGTTCTTGTCCCATTTGGATAATGACGTGAAATTGGATGCCTGTCATTAAAACTAAGTCAATAATTCATAAGCATGCACAATGCAGATGTTTTCATTCATCAATGCATTTATAGTACGCTGATCCCTATGTGCACTGAAACTGGATTTTTTTTTATGCAGAAAAGTGAAACACGTCTCTCATATGTTTGCATCGTCTTTGTTCCAGACCTGTCGGAGGATGATGACCAAACCAAACTAGTAGTTGGAGTTGTGGTCGGCCTCCTCGTTGCCACTGTGCTTATAGGTCTGGCATATTGGGTTTACATGAAGAAATCCAAGTAAGAAGTCCATTTTAATTTCATTTCTGTAATTATATCATTATCATAAATATAGGATTTTTTTAATGAACAAATTCATTTTTTTTTCTATAGCAAACCAAGCTACTATGTCTGTTTTTATCTTACTTGTTTCCTCACTTTCAGTCATTAGCATTTTAGATCAACTTTACTGTTTACTATCCAGCTGGAACTATTTTTTTATACACACATTTGAAAAAAAGAAGAAAACATTCATGTTCCTAGCTTGTTAAAACCTCCCATGTCATTCCCACTCTCCATTATTATTCAGATTATATGTAATTTATTTAGATTTGGTTTACTTAGGGGGGAAAAAAATCTTCATTAAGTCAGCAGGAAACTATAACCTAGTCCCTTGATAAAACAACCAAATAAGTCAAAGCTAAACATATTTTCCAATAAAATTTGACATACTTCCTGCATAAATTAGATTGCTGAAATGTTAACTTACTTATATATGATGCCACCCCTTTGTCCCTAACCATGCACCTTAGTGCAAAGCAGGCTATAGATGTTTTCTAGGAGATCAATTATTCAACTCACCAACCCCCCCCAAACAGCAGAAATATAAAACAGATAACTGAAAACTATAGTTTTATACATGCCGACAAGGTTAGTCATTTGATGATGCTTCTGATGCAAACGTAATAATGGTAAAAAAAACAAAACAAAAACAGTGCAGAGGTAAAAAAAAAAACAAAAAAAAACTCAACAAGCTGATGTGACAATTGTGTTAATAATGTCTTTTAATGTCTGTTTTAATGCTTGTTGTTTTCAACTTGTTTTAATGCAATTTTATCATGTGTGATGTAAAGCAACCTTGAGTGTCTATAAAGGCGCTCAACAAATAAAATGTATTATTATTATCATTATTATTATTAATAATAATAATAATAATAATATTTTGTTTGGTTTTAATTTACTTACATTTTTTCTCCTTTTCACAGTAAGAAAAATTTAATTTCATTTATGACAAGTTTGGCATTTTATACATATATATATATATATATATATATATATATATATATATATATATATATATATATATATATATATATATATATATATATTGTGAAGGGGAAAGTTATTTGAACATCACATAACAAAGTTTCCATCCTGACAGGCAAGGAAGCTGGAAAACTGGTGAGAAAGAGAATGGATCTTCTGAGGAGGAGAAAAAACTGGAGGAAAAAGTGGAGGAGAATAGTCAAAAGGCTGAGGTGTAAAGAAACAACTATTCTTGAACTGGGGAAGCGAAAGGTCGCAAACAAAACCCAGCCATCGTGTACAGATGGAAAAAAAATTGTCTGTTTCAGATAACATTGTTTTGATTTTTTTTTTCTTTCCAGTGAGAACACAGAACTTTTGCACATTTCTCTTCACCTCTGTCTTGGGGAAATTAAAAAAAAAATGTGTACATTGGGATGAAGACAGCTTGGATTTGGTTTCAGGGATACTTTAACAAAACACATATCCATACATCCCCCGCGTGCCCATCAACGTCTCAACCCTTCATTTATTTGAAAAAAAAAAATGGATACGATATGTGATATACATAACTTCTCTGCACTGCTGATACATGTGTATATTTGTCTGCTGTTAGGATTAATTTTTGTTAGGATGGATTTTGAAAAAGTGAGAAAACCTTTGTTTTCTTTTGCTTTTTTTAGTTGATGCAAGTAACTACTAGACCAGTTGCCTTTGCTGAAAGGATGAGTAAACCTACATTAGTTTGTGTTTGGCTCTTTGGCTCTTAAGAAAATAACAGGGACTAAGGGAAACTACCACCATGCTTTTTAGTTTCATGCCATTTTGTCAAGCCACCTCTGCCTTGAACATCAGTATGCAGTAGTAGTAAATCTGTTTATTCGTGTGTTTATTTTAGTTTGTTGACTTGGTGGAAAGCAATTTGAAATTGAGGTGAAATTCCTGAAAGGGCTAAGGGTATATTGTAATACTCAGCATTAGTTATAGATTGTGATATGATTTTCATGTTGCATTGCAGGAAATAGGTGATGTCTTGCAAGGTTTTTTGACCCTTTTTTTTTTTAGTCATTGTGTGTAATCAGGAAAGAAAATGATATGTTCAGTTTACCTTTGTAATTTTCATAGGACTACATCTGATATAGCCACCATACAACACAAACTGATAGATGATTGGGAAAATGTACAGCAACAGTCAACTCACTTTAGTTTGGCTGCATATGTTTTGCATTAGGTTTATTGTCATGCTACTCCCATGACAAAGTACTTGACCCTTCACTAAGAGGATATTTTAGTTTGTGTTCCATCAGTGTTGAGGAATGATTGTTTATTATGTAGCCATGGCATCACTTTATAATCAAGAATTCAGAGTGAACAGGATGCGTGTCTCAAAGTAGCCTTTATATGTTTGCCTTCTTTTAAAAATCTACCTGTAACTGCTTCAGTTTGTGATGTGAAATAGGATTCACGTTTCATCTCAGACTTCTGTAGAATACAATGAAATACATGCAGCTGTACATGTCACAGTTTTGAATTGTTAGGAGCATTTGCTGAATTGAAAAATGAAAAAAAAAAAATACCAGGATGTAGTTGTGAAGTGTGTGAATTTAATTTTCTTTTTTGCTATTTATATTGTACATGATTAAAAATCCTGGTAGGCAAATTTAATGACTGTCAGATAACTTATATCTTGGATCAAACTTGTGATAAATTGCTTGCAGATATTACAAAAATGTTATTAATTTCAGTCATCAGTAGTTTGCACCACGTCTGGTTGAAAAATTATCCAGCATGTAATGAACTCCAACCTACAATCTGCTGTTTGTTGCCTACCTTGTGGAAAAAAAAACAAAACATCAAATTGGAAGACTGACCAAAGAAAGTGAACATTGCCATGCAAGTATTGTAAATAACTGATGTTTGTTTTTGTACTTTTGTTTAAAATAAAGTGTACATTTGGAAAATTATGTCTGATGAATTTTTTTCACCATTTTCACATTTGTATCTGATCAAATGATCACTAACTAATCAGCGATGACATGTTTAGCCGCATGTCGTCTTTCATCTGCTGGTTGTCTAGGTGGTGTCCCGATAACAACTTAGGGTTTTATAGAGAATTGGAGCGCTTTTTGGGGAAAGCCTGGTCTTATTAGGAGAGATGGCATCCATCCAACGTTGGATGGAGCAGCTCTCATCTAGCAATATGGACTCTTTTAATAGCTTAATTGACAACTCAGGGTTGGGACCAGGAGGCAGAATTGTACTCCTACACTTTTCTGCAGTTTCCCACCTGCTGCCGCCCACCCAAAACCCCATTCTGACCTTATATAACTCCCCAGCAGTAAGAATTAAACAACACAAAAACACCTCCACCAACTTTGGATAATGTTGCTCCCCTAAAGAAGAAGAAATTGGGTAAGATTATGAAGGCTCCCTGGTTTAATTCCCAACTTCGAGCTCTAAAACAAGCGTCAAGGCATTTGGAAAATGGCATTCATCAGGATGAGAGGAGTCTCGCTTAACCTAGAAAGAAAGTTTAATTGTATACAAAAAAGCCTTACGTGTGGCAAGAACAGCTTATTATTCATCATTGATAGAGGAAAACAAAAACAGCCCTTGGTTTCTTTTCAGCACTGTAGCCAGGCTTACTAGGAGCCGGAGCGCTGTTGAGCCATGTATTCCTTTCTCACTTAGCTGTGATGATTTCATGTATTTTTTCAGGAATAAAATTGATACTATTAGAGATCAAATCCACAATATTCTTCCTTCTACTTATAATGTTGAGCTTGTTGTGGTCTCTGAAGCATCCTTAGAACCAGGATCTGACTTGTGTCTTCATAGTTTCTGTCCTGTCCAACCCTCTGAATTAACTAAAATAATAGCTTCATCTAAACCATCCACCTGTATATTAGACCCTCTCCCAATGAGCCTCTTTAAGGACATTTTCCTTTAAGTTGATACATCTCTATTAAATCTTATCAATATGTCTTTAGTGACAGGATATATACCACTATCATTTAAAACTGCTGTAATCAAGCCTTTACTTAAAAAGCAATCTCTGGATCCACAGGTGATAGCAAATTATAGACCTATATCTAATCTCCCGTTTATGTCCAAAATTCTGGAGAAAATTGCTTCAGCTCAGCTATATGCCCACCTAAGCAGAAATAATTTATTTGAAGAGTTTCAGTCAGGATTTAGAGCTCATCATAACACTGAGACGGCATTGGTGAAAGTTACTAATGACCTTCTTATGGCCTCAGACAAAGGACTTGTGTCCGTACTTATCTTGCTTGATCTTAGTGCTGCATTTGATACAGTCGATCGTAACATTCTGCTACAGAGACTAGAACAGGTGATTGGAATTACAGGTACAGCGTTAAGCTGGTTTAAATCATATTTATCTGATAGACTTCAGTTCGTTCATGTAAATGACAAGTCCTCCTCACAAACTACAGTAAGTCATGGAGTTCCTCAAGGTTCTGTACTTGGACCGATACTCTTAATGCTATATATGCTCCCTTTAGGCAAAATTATTAGACAATTTGGATTAAACTTTCATTGTTATGCAGATGATACTCAGATATACTTATCCTTTAAACCAGATGAAACAAATTAGCCTAATAGGCTACAAAATTGTCTCATAGACAAAAAGACTTTGATGTCTAGAAATTTTCTCCTCTGAAACCCAGATAAGACTGAAGTAATTCTCTTTGGATCTGAAAAACTCAGAGCTAAATTTTCCAGTTTTGCAATGAACCTGGATGGCATTACTTTAGCTTCCAGTGCTACAGTGAGAAACCTTGAAGTTATATTTCACTCTGACCTGTCCTTTGGCCCACATATTAAGCAGGTTACTAAAACAGCCTTCTTTCATTTACGTAATATAGCCAAAATTAGGGACATTCTGTCTCAGAGTGATGCAGAAAAACTGGTTCATGCTTTTGTTACTTCAAGACTAGATTACTGTAACTCTCCATTATTGGACTGTCCTAAATATGCCCTGAAAAGCCTTCAGCTAATCCAGAATTCTGCAGCCAGAGTCCTGACCAGAACCAGCATGAGAGATCATATTTCTCCAGTTTTAGCCTCTCTTCATCGGCTGCCTGTTGAATCTAGAATAGAATTTAAAATCCTTCTCCTGACATATAAAGCCCTCCACAGCCAGGCACCACTAAATATCAAAGACCTCATAGTTCCTTATATACCAAGCAGAGTATTTCATTCGCAGACTGCAGGCTTACTTGTGGTTCCTCGAGTCTCAAAGAGCCGAGCAGGAGGCAGAGCCTTTGGTTATCAGGCCCCTCTCTTATGGAATAAGCTCCCAGTTAGTGTTAAGGAATTTGGATCTTCCAACTCAATCTGTTGGTTTCCTTATATAGGCTATTATGAATTGGCTTTCATTATGTTTTTTTTTCCTGTCTGTAAAGTGTCTTGAGATGGCATTGCTGTGATTTGACGCTATATAAATAAAGTTGAATTAAATTTAATTGAATCATCTTTTGAAATAAAGAACAAACACTTGGGATCTTTCTGCAGATAGTTCCTGCAAACGGCGCTAAAATATAAAAATTTTAAAGGTTTTTCAATAGTTTCCATTTTTGTAGAGAATATAGAAATCTCTCCTGAAGATATATATTTGTGTCATAAATCTGGATATCCTGTCTTTCAAAAAGTGTTTTTGGATGTCAAGTAATGATATGTTAGCAAGAATTTCCCCTCTTAACCTTGTCTGGGTCTAGGGAACAATGGCCAATAATTACTACTAATATATCCTCTTTTGATTTTACTTTTATATGTCACCTTTAAAACAAGTTTGCATTGCCCTTTTTTGTATCATTCTTTTCATCACAATCTCACATCTGATTTTTTCAGTTTTTTGTCTTTGTTTTCATGTTTACAAACTATTAACACACAAAAACATCAAATTTGAGGTGGAAAAAGTTAGATTTGTTTAGTGTGGAAAAATCCAAACATGCTTAACAAACTATTTGTGCACTTAAAAATGGCAAAATTAAAAAGTTGATTTAAGAAACTTATTTACAAAGCTATATCCCACAATTTACATCAAAATATAGCAGTACCTCAGGTGGTTTTTGTTCATTTATTCAGATTTATTATCTACCAACAAAAAAATTGTTATCTCCTTAAGACGCCTCATAAATTATTTGTTCCACTCTAAAACGGTGACTTTGGTCCACAACAAGACAGAAAAGACATCACAGATCTGTCATTTCCATGATCTATGTGTTTGTATATAGTTCTGCTGTCCACCAGGGGGCAGCAGAAATGTAAACAGATTCAAAGAAAAAGCGTCTCATTTCTTCAATAATATTTAAAAATTCCCTCTTGGATTTGATAAAATATACCATAGTTGACTTCTCATTTAGTATATTTGGCATTCAGTAATGCCATAATTTTTTTTAATCGTTTTGTCTTTTTCAACTACAGTCCAGTAGTTTGAATGAAGTCTATCAGAAAAACATTGAAGAATTAGTGTTCAACTCATAGAAGGTATATAAAATTATACAGAATGCAACACAGAAAACAACATAATTAATAGATAATATAATGGTTTACATGTTGATGTGCTAAAGTGATGCAGAAAAACTGTCAGTTGTGGTTGAAACATTGAACATTGAACATCTGTTCAACATTGATCATAACAAGCACCTTCAAAGTGGTCTCAGTGTCAGATATCAACATTATATCAATATTAGATGCTGATCATTTTTACTTTCCGCTTCCGTTAATATCTCTACTTCAGGAAAACTGCACGAACAATGTATCACATGAAGGCAGAGACTGAAACCTAACTGCAAAGATGTCTGTCTCATCACTGTGGGACAAAAACTGCAGGTTAACAGCCAACACATAGCAAACAACTCATAAAACATATGTTACTTTTGCTATTTTGGGGTCAAAATTTCATTCAGCTTTAAAACAAAAAATACAGCTAATTTGTTGTCCAGTTACTCTTTGTTTGAAGGGAATCATAAAGGCCTACAGAAAGATTAAAGAGGTTTTAAGTGAGGTAATCTCACAATGTCCATTTTCTATGGTATACTGTTTTGGGTTTTCCTCTTTCCAGGTTCATCATGGAGTTTCTAATGTGAACTCAGAAGCTACCCCTAGATTCTTCAAACTCTGGCAATTGAGACCGGAGTCAATCATTAACATCAGCTGATGGGTTCCTGGGATAGTTACCTGCATAACACTTCTATTAAAATATCTGTGAAGCTGCTCAGGTTCATATTTTAGCCTCCGTTTTTACACACAAGAAATTAATTACTTGACTATTTTAGAAGGCAACAACATTACATTATCTGTTGTGTTCCAGGTGAATTTATTCAGACACAGTAATACATATTTTAATTCTGACACATGTAGTGATCTCATATGTTATACACATACAGCTTTTGTTATTCGAAAAATACTTTATTTTCAGTATGTCATTCTAGAGAGGAGGAAGAAATCATGGGACTCAACAGAGGTTAACATTATAAACGAACATATCCGTCAGGGTGACCAAACTACTCTTTTAACCTTAATGATTGCACTACATTAAGTTGTTTATACAATTAGTAGTTGCATTTATTCTTCTGATGTCATGTCTTTGGCATTTCAAATTGTGGCAGTAATGCTGCTTTTAAATCTCAGTCAACTTCTCTGCATTAATACTGCCATCACTGGGAGGTAAACTGGCTTCGCCAAAAGCTCTGATATAACTCAATTATGTAGCCCAGCTATTTTACTTCTTGCTGATGACACCTGGAACAGTCATTTTTGTACTGAGTGCAGAATTGAAGGGGTCCATTGTTCCCACAAAGGATCTGGATTGATGTGACCACAAAGCACATTTTCACTTCAATTGCAAAGAAGTCAATGACACCTATGCACAAGGTTACATGAGGCCTCATTTATACACACTTAGGTTTTAACTGCTATTTGTTATGTAACTATTGACAATAATGTCCCACGGTAAAGTTTTTCTCATGTGGTTATATACGCATTAGACATCCTGATTCTTGATGCCATACCACCTGAAGGATCAGAGGTGTCCAACTCAGACTTTTTGTTGTTGCTCTTGTTTTACACTGACGCAAGGTGAATGTGCACATTCTTCTCTATCTTTGAGAAACATTGTTTTGAAACATTTTAATGATTTTTCTCACACATTAATTGGCAAAAAATATTCCTTCTTTTCCGTAAATCTTAGCCTTCCAAACATTACGTTTTCCATGATCAACTAGTTTGTATTCAGCATCTGTTTTTCAAGGAAAAAGAAAAAACCTGAAAAATAAGATTTGCTCCCTTTTTGTCTTAGTTAAATAAAGGTTTGAAAAAAAAGAAAATCTGTTTTAAAATATGTATTGTATCATGTTATGTTTAAGTGATTAGGTTTTGAGGATGATCCAGACCACAGTTTGGATCCATGATTTTTTTAAAGGACGCTGTACATTTGGGAGATAGGGATACCTTTATCATTATAGCGTCTAACTCAACATATAATACCCAGAATCACTGGCAAAAAAAGAAGAAAAATTACACAATCATCAGATACTATAGCAGCCAACCCAGATTGCTGTCATTAGAGAAAATGCTTATTTCTTCAATAACTTCTAAACTATTATAGCCCCTTTTGTCATCTTGGTGTCTAAGGGTGTTTCCACGCTCAAGGCTTCTAAATAAGAAGTAGCATTTATCCTTATGATTAAAATAAAGCCTATATTTCAAACATATTTTCAGATTAATTTTTCTGATAGCTGCTACTCTGTCCTTTTACTTTTACACTACAGCAATGCCTTTTGTAATGTTCAATTTCATATTGTATCTCACAGTGCAAGATGACACGAACTACATAAATGTGGAAGAGACTTTTGAGCGCTATAATGAACAATGGTTCTTCAATGATTCTCGACTGTGTGCAGGAACATGATCCATGCTACTATTTTGAGGCATCTTGCAAGAACAAAAATGTTTGCTTTACTGAGGATATTAATTCCAATTTTGTCACAGAAATACTAGGTGATTTACAGGTCCATGTCACATGGGGTTTTCAAGCAATAAAAGTCAGTGTTTTAGATAAATCTTTACTTTTTTTGCCAGCCAGCTGGTCGGAGTTATTGGACCCGTCCTTCTGCTAAAGTGAACTGAAGGCATTGAAGCTTTCATTCAGTCCTGAGAGGCAAATAGTTTAAACTGGATGAACTTTTGCTGCCATCCTGTGGCATAAAGAGTAAACTGTGATTGGTGGTGCAGGAGCAGAAAATAAGAAGTTTTCTGAGCAACAACAAGGAACATTCATTCATTTATTCATTTTCCAAACCGCTTAATCCGATGAAGGGTCGCGGGAAAGCCAGAGTCTATCCCAGCAGTCTTTGGGTGAAAGGCAGGGTACACCCTGGACAGTCCATCACAGGGTCAACAACAAAGAACATGTGACCTACAATTTTTGTTTAAGAAGATGCATAGATCTTAAATTTTAGAGCTAAATTCAGAGCTTTGAAAAATCACAAGCCATTTGATGCTTAAAACACTTATTTATTGTTTAATCAGTCAAAAAAAAAAAAAAAAAAACTTGTTTGTTCAACAGGTTTGTGAACAACATTTAGCTCAGCTGAATGACATTACCAACACTGCACAGTATGATAAAACAGACAGTGAAGCATTGTTAACTTCAACACATTTTAGCCAAACTGAGCTTTTACAATAACACTGAGAACATAAATAATAACCAATACATTAATTGAAAGATCCAACAGATAACTACTGCAATGGCTTGTATCATGTGAAACAAGTGGATACCTTTTTAACATTAAGTGTATCCATGCTTCTTTCTCTCCTCCAATATCTCAATGAAGTGAAATCAAAGCATAAGTTAAAATGTTCTAATGGGGTTTTTATACATTTTTTATTTAGTAAATTATAGTAGGCCTATTATTTTTGGTCTCATTTGTTTGCTGACATTGCTGACACCCAGCTGGAAATTGAATAAAACAAGCTGACAAAGTAACATTTGTTGAGATTTCAGTTTAAGTTGAATGGAACATTTTTTCATATTATTGTTCACAGTAGCCTATTTCTTTTCTAAATACAAAACAAGTTCAGAAGGTAGAGTGGTCATCTGTCAACAGAGAGTTTCTGGTTTGATCCCTGGGATATCAAAGTTTACTTGGGCAGGACATGGAACCAACACGACGCCTAATTCAGTCCTTTATGTGATGGTATTTACATTTATTTACACACAGTCCATTTAGCCCTTTAAAGTCAAACATATCATTTAAAACATACAGTTTTGGAGTTATTGTGTATTATATTATGGTTGAAACTTTACTCAAAATCCTCTTGCACACTATATGATACTTGTCTCCTGTCCTCTGGTGGACATCAGATGCTAAAATTATTTTGAGCTACCATATGGTAAAAAAAAAAAAAAAAAAAAAAAAAAGTAAAAATTCCAAAAAATAAATGGTACATTTTTCACAGACTTTTTTAAAGGACAAAATAAAGACTTCAGAATAAAAAAGGAACTTTTCTTTCTTTAGGTTGAACTTTAAAAGGTTGTTCAAATGTTTTCATTCAATGTCTGTGGCTGTTGATGTGCTTTTAAAAACCAGACTAGTGACTACATTAATATTTAAATCAAGTAAAATACATCCAAAAATCAAAATAGAAAACAAACATTTTTTGTTAAGAATATAAGTAGTCCATCCATTCATTCATTTTCTGCCGCTTATCCATGGTTGGGTCGCAGGGGCAGCAACCTAAGCAGGGAAGCCCAGACTTGGGGTGGATCCCAAGGTGTTCCAGCCCCAGCATGTCCTGGTTCTTCCCGGGGGTCTCCTCCCTGGGGGCGTGCAGGGAACACCTCACCAGGGAGGCATCCTGACCAGATGCCCGAGCCACCTCAACTGGCTCGTTTCTATGCGGAGGAGCAGCGGCTCTACTCTGAGCCCCTCCTGGATGACTGAGCTTCTCACCTTATCTCTAAGGGAGAGCCCGGCCACCCTGCGGAGGAAACTCATTTCAGCTGCCTGCATACGAACAGAAATAGTATTCAGCATAAATGAATTAATTTAACCAGGTAAACAGTTATAAATTGTAGCTAATAAAGGCTTAGACCATTTAAGTTAGGTAAAGCCCAAAAGATAAAAAGCGCTTTAACGGTCTAAGAAATACACACACTGTAAATTAAAAGTGGCCTCGAAAAAACTTTTTTTTACACAAAGCAATGTGATTGTAAATCTGAGTTCATGTGTGTACTGTCATAAAAGAAAAGTTAATTAATAATTAAGCCATAACAATAATTAAAATTATCTTTGTGTCTCTCTGAAGTGTAACTTGAGAAATAAAGGTAGACTCACACACAGGTTTAATGCCAACAGGTTACAATGCCAAAATAACTTATGTTCATTTTGTTAGAAACACCTGCATGTTTTACCAAATTTTACTTTTGGTTTAACATTATAACAAATGTGTTTTACCTGAGTCCATAGGCTGGATGCTTCTATTTTATCTTCCTCTGTATGAGTTGTAATGATAAACATTTGATCACACCATTGACCGGATGCTGCCTCCATTGGGAAGTAGGAAGGTGGAGACTAATGTCGTCAAGCTGAATCAAGTAAGATGGAAGTGTCCCGTGCAATAATAAAAAAAAAAAAACCAAAGTCTTCCTTAAAAGTATAGAAAAGAAATTATTAAATAATCCGGTGCCTTTAAGCATAAATCTCTCCAAACAAAAAGAAATGCTAATGTATTTTTACTGCAAGAAAGTTTGATATACCACAAAGCCCTCCTATTGTATTTCCAGGTCTTCCAGTTCTGATAAAAACAAAAGAAAGAAAATAAAAGAAAAAATCAGTCTGTATCTTGGAAACACATTTTGAGGTACAATAAGCTTCAGTTTCATTCACAGGAGCATAGTTTTGGTTTGTAAACTCCATCTGAAGAACAACAAAGCTTGTTTATTTGGAACAATATCCTGCAAGACATATGAGGTCAGTGTGGAAAGTAAAATAGTGGAAAGCTCCACAAAAACAAATGCTTGCAAACACCAATAAACTGTAAGAAGTTCTTAAAAGATATAAATAAATTAATTAAAAATTCTTTCACCTATGAGAAATCATGCTATTCAGATAATGATTACTTCATGTTAAATTAGCTGTGTTTCTACAAGTTTTGAAATTGTTTGTGGTGGATTTACTTTTTCCACACACTAGCATTTTAGCTCAGACTGTTAAATAAATAATGACATAGATAATGTCGTGGGTTGTTCTTCATTATTTAATTTTTAAGACTTGGTAAGGGAAATATTTTTTTTTTTTAAATCTTCTCACAAAACCTTCGATGAAATAAAGTGTAGTTTTTCTTTTATTGCATGTCTTGAGATGCCCAAAAATGA
Source organism: Telmatherina bonti (assembly GCF_933228915.1). NCBI lineage: Eukaryota > Metazoa > Chordata > Actinopteri > Atheriniformes > Telmatherinidae > Telmatherina > Telmatherina bonti. The sequence goes on along the minus strand of NC_136627.1, from coordinate 26,218,764 downwards.
TAAAATGGATCAAAGAACATGATTCATTTAATATTCCCATAATTTAGTTTCTTTTGAAAAGAGTGAAAAAAGAAAGCAAGAGCAGTAAAAGACTACTCCTCCTGGTAAGACAAAATGGTAATGTCCAGTGACTCAGCGAAATGAACACAGCTGATGACACCATTGTAAGATGATGATCTCACTGTGTTTTGTTAACTATTCATTACACAATTCTTGTGTAATGTTCTGTAATTCCAACTCTGTGCCTAAATAGTGTGACTGATTTAAAAAAAATGAATATAAAAATCTATCTATGAGCACTGTCTACAGGCCATTGTTTCATCATATTTTTAGTCAGCATATTTATAGAAATGTAGTTCAGGTAACAAGTGATTACCAACTGATCACACTGTATATATCCATATATCTATCTATGTATATAGATGTATAAATATCTATCTATCTATCTATCTATCTATCTATCTATCTATATATATATATATATATATATATATATATATATATATATATATATATATATATATATTAAAATCCGAATAATAACAATAATTTTCGAATAATAACGAAAATTATTGTTACATACAAAAGCTCTCTGGACAGCTTTTGTATGTAAGACATCATTGTTGACTTTTTGACAGTTAGCCCATGAGTTTCTATGTTTAATTACAGGTTTATTCACCTGTTTATTTATTTGTTTGTGGTTTTTTTTTTTTTTTTAGCCTTATGCAGTTGTTTCCATTCAATGATGTCCCAGTTGTACTAAAACTCCAAAATCATATGTTGTTGTATAGATTTCATCAAATCATGAGACAATTTGAGATGTTATCGCTATTACCATAATTTTTTTGTTGTTTTTGAAATTGTTGACTTGAGTATATACACCAGTAGGAGAGAAGAAAGGCTTTAAAATATAGCTCGGGACAGACTTTACTGAAAATGAAAGATATTTGCATGTTGCGGGAATAAGAACAATAAGCAATTCAAACTATGAGTTGGTAGCAACAGACCAAACGTGGTTGAAAGGACAGATATGGACTCCACTGGAGTTATGCGTGTCCTGTAACTCTGGTCATTTCAGTTTTTATTCGTCACTGATCCATCCGGGTATTTTCTTTCTTTTTTTTTTTTCTTCTCCTTTTTTTTTGATTGACAGTTGCCATGGCAACAAGCTAGAGCATCGCCATTTTGTCAGGAGGGTTTTTTTTTTTCCCAGCTCAGTCTTTTCAAATCTTCTCCCTTCCCGCCGGAATAATGCTGTCAGTGGATATATGTTTGACGTTTTTGGATATCGAAATGCGCACAGTGTATCGGATTAAGAAGATAAAGGGGCCGACGTTTTAACATAGTTAAAATAATTAGGCGGCGCCGCACTAACTCAGTTGTCCGTGTCTCTGGTCCACCGGGCCGGTTCACTGCGCAGGTTTGGACCGCGCGCCATTTTGTGAAAATTGACACAAAATTCTTAACCAAAATTATCAGAGGACACGGCTTCTCTTTCGTAATTAAAATGCTGAGAATGTAACAGCATTCTCGCACATATCGATGTGACCGATGCAAATTTCGCATAGACAGAGTTAAATGAGGATTTGGCATAAGGTTTATTTAGCGGTAGCTAGAATCGTTAGCTTGAGGCTAGCCAGGGTAGGTAGCTAATGTTAGCTGCGTTCATTTTGTCAACTAGCTAGCCACATCGCTAAGGTTAGCTGGTAAGTAATGCGTGCTAGTTAGCATGCTGCTTGTCATCAGCTGATAATAACATTAGTAAAGAAGTTTTTATCACGTTTGTTGCTCATCAAAGCTTGGGTCATGAAGTGCGCACTAGATGTGATTGGCGAGTTATTTTAGAGTTAGCCGGCCAAAGGACGGGGATTGGATTTACTCGCTAACCGTGCAGGGAGGGGAGAATCTCAAACTGGATAAGTTTCCTCATCATACAGGTTATTGGACTTTAAATGAAGATCGTGCCATCAGAGGTGAGTGCTTCCAAACCTTGCATTTGGCACATTAGCATGTATTTGTCATGTTATCTGTTTTTTCGGGTGTATATTCTTTGCGGCGTGAATGGTTAACAATGATGGACGCGGTAGTTGGAAACAGTAGCTTATGGTGTGGCGGCTAGCTAACATTTCGTGAAAGCTGCGTTAACATTTGCTTTCAGTCAGTAGGTCAAGGGACGGGTTTTAATGTTGGAGGGCTGACTGATCTATTTTCAGCTGGCTATGTGGACGGAGAGTCATGCTGGCACTGTGTTCACGTTATTGCTAGCCCTGCTATTTTAGACACTGTCATTGTATGATTAAAGACGTGTTAGCTTACATCCATGATTTGATTTACTGTCAGTGCAGTGTCAAACCGTATTAATATCAGGGGTATCGTTTGGATTTTACAGTAATGAGGCTAACTTGCATGATTGCTAATTCAGCTAACTTGGCTAATGGTTAACGTCGACTTGTTGACGAACCAGCTGAATGGGCCCCACGACCCGCTGGCTGCACACAGCGTCACTAGCTAGCGTTGGACTGATGAGATATCTGCTCGCCTGTCCCGCAGTTTTCAGGGTAACGACGACAACGTTAACTAGTTACACTGCTAACGGCATCGCGAGCCTTAATACGTGTGTCATCTATTTGAAGATTTGGAGCGCCACACGAACCATATGTAGCTGGGGAGGACGAACATTAACATTGAATATGCTTTCTGAATTTCAACCATGACGAGATCTACTTTATCATCTGTAAGTACGGTGCTACTCGGGAGTCGTCCATTTACACGAACCTTGGTTTTTTTTTTTTTTTTTTGGTTTTTTTTTTTTTAAATTGTTTGGCTGGGTTACATTTGATTTCGCTTGGGAATGGATCTAATCAGTTGGGCGTGAGAAGATGGCACACAGGCTTGTTTCCGAGCTCTTTAAAGATCACTTATATGATACGGCTACTAATATCAAGCTAGCTGTCGTTATATTTACACCTAAATAGGCCCGGTGAAGCCATAATGACTGGAGCCAGAAAAGGAACTGTTCATATGTTAGTACTGAACATTGAGGATAATGAGATGTTAAAAGGAGACTAAAAAGCTGATGTGCCTGGAAAATGGCTTGTTGGCATAGTATAGCTTTAACTGTTCTAGTTGAAGTTTTGACCTCCTCCCATTTTTTCTAATTAAGCTTATAGTATAGTTAGTCAAATGCTAGACAAATTGTTTGCAGAATGGTTGCAGATAAAACTTTTTTTTCTTTAGTTCTTTGTTAATCCTCATAGTACTGTACAGTAAGTGGAGTTTGACTTACTGAGTCCTGATTAACAGTTGGTTATTTTAAGTATATTTCATGTATATAAACATGAATGATATTTTAAAAGTACAGTGACTATGCATATACTAAGGAGAGAAAACCCTTTAGGTTCAAGAAAATATTATTGATATGTGTTCAGCATCAGTTTCATAATAGTTACACATGTCTTCTGTTTTGAATATTGAATGCCTGTGTTTATAACAAGCATAATTTTTTTATATAAGCTATAATCTTTTAGAATATAAACCACATTTTAAATTTAAGTTTACCCCCAAATATTAAAAATAAAAAAAAAGTTTTGAGCAATCATCTTATGTTATTTCACCTTTCTATGTGTGAAGTTAAACCTCACCAAAAATGCAAAATGATAATGTCTTAAATTCTTTATAGTGGGTTGGGGTTTGTTATTGGACTCTTACCAGACTAGAGAGCCAGTTTACTTCTCCTTCCTTTAACTTGTATTTCTTTTTTTCTTTTTAATTTAGCAGGTAGGTGCTAAAAATTTTGGCCCCTCTGAAGTTAATAAAATGCCAAAATAAATGGACTGGTCTGAGCAATATTTATTATTTTACTCTTTGCAGTTAAATGTTTTTATTAAAGGTTCATACTCAGAGTGGTTTTATTTTATTTGGTATATTTTGGCATTGAAACAAAAGAACAAGCAGGAACACTGGCATTAGTCATTATAAAAATTCAGTTTTTGTTTTTTTATTATACTTTTTACTTAACCAAAGGAGGATACATATTTTAGAAAACCAGAAAAACAATCATATTTAGGTGTATTTGTTTAAAAAAAAAAAAAAAAAAAAGAATATATTTATATAGTGATGGTATAGTAAGATGTGTCTTAGTTTTAAAATACGGTGTTGGTCTGTCCTATCATCTTACAGTTCCTCTTATTTCTATCAGTGGATGAGTATTTTTTGCTTTTCCAAAGCTGGGTCAGCTTTCTAATGCTCTCAGATGGAGTGCAGGTTTTGGGCTGTGCAGCTATTTTGCTGTCAGGCTCTTGTGTTGAAAGCAACGTCTAAGTGTGCCAAAGTTCAATTTTATTTCTTGTTTATTTCTTGTTTTCTCATTGGAAAATGGGAGCAGCTCTGCCCTGGCAACAAAAGTAGGCTATTTGCATACTGCGTTGTGATTGGTCTGTGCATTGATGGGCTTGCCAAATCACGCTGTATCTCTGTGGTGATAGGCTATGCTAATTAGGTGCTGTTGCTGGGATTCTGAATAGTGGTTACTGTGTAGCACTGGTGAATAGTGTTGTCTGGTGAGAGATGCTGATAGCTGAACATGCTATTTAATAATTTTTTGATTCCTTCTGGCTGAAAATGAAGGATGATTCACTGTACAGTGTGGAGATGCTGTATTTTCACCCCTTTTCACTGTTAAACCTGCTGTTTTTCTCCTTCACAAAGGTTGATATTATTGATGTTGTATTTTATCTTTTTATATAGCTGTTTTAGTTTAAATGCTTAACAAAAGACACTGTATTAACCTGGTATTTATATTAATACTAATTCTTGTTATTTTAACAATTAAATTGTTATTATTAGTATTCTTGTTTTTGTTTTTTTTCCTTATTTGTTTTTAAGATACTGGCCTGAATATTTCTACATATATGTAAATAATACATTTGCATTGTGTTAATATTTTTTTCTCAGTAATAAATGTGTACATCTTTGTGTCAAAGGTATCACTGCTGGTTACATTGAGCAGCAGCTAATATCTGTATATACTATATATTATTAATATAAATTTTTTGCATAAACAAGTAAATACATCTGATTCATAACAGGATGATAACCCCTTTACCTCTTAGTCCTTTGTTATATGCAATACTGGATTAAGGGAATGTGCAACTCCTAACAGTGCTCATTTCTTCCAGGAGGAGAGACTTCAGCATGCAAACCTTCGTCCGTCCGGCTTGCGCCCTCTTTTTCTTTACACACTGCTGGTCTTCAGATGGCTGCTCCAATGCCCCATACGCACCAGCAGTACAGTGACCGCCACCAGCCAAGCACTGACCAATCTGTTACGGTCTTACCGTACAGCGACCAGACACCACAGCTCACTGCCAATCAGGTATACTTAACCCTGCCCCCCTGAACATGTTGGTTTTATAAGAATTTCAGGAATTGCAATGCCTAATGTGATATGAAAGTCTGCTTCCCTTTTTTCTGCTGTCACTAGGCAGAGTAGCTGCTTGTCAAATGTGTCTTTCAGTCTAATTATATCATATTGTACTAATTTTATTATATAAAATGTAATACTAACCTAGTATCCCTGTAAATGAAGCTGTTTATTGTTTGGTGTGCATTTTGAAATTATTTTAATTCATTTTTTGTAATGAAGTGTGGTTTTTATACCTTTTGGTACTTCAGAGGCACATGCCCCAGTGCTTTCGTGACCCAACTTCAGCTCCCCTGAGGAAGCTCTCCATTGACCTTATCAAAACATACAAACACATCAATGAGGTTAGTTTAATTTTTTTTTTTCTTTTGGATACAACAACAATTGTCACATCGACTTTACCAATTCATAGACAGCTGATCAGCTATTGTGTTTTTATATATATGTATAACTGATTCAGTCTTTTATTTTATAATTTTACAATGTCAGGTCTAATTTATAACTTAAATATTTGATGCTTCTTTGTTAGAAGTGGTAATGACCTTAATGTTTTAGGAGTTTGGAGTGTTAGACCACATATCGTATTTTTTGGTGGACTGTTGCAAGTGAGTTATAGTTATCAACCATTGATTCATATTTAAAATGATGACATGATAAATGGACATGATAAATAATCCAGTGGAAATGCTAAATAATCCATAATATAAGTTATTTCCAGCATAATACAGAAAAGAATTGTTTTTTATTTTGTATGCCTCATAAAGTTCTCCAAGACTTGCATGTTAGATTTACAAAATGTACTTTGTAAATTCACAGGTGTATTATGCAAAAAAGAAGCGACGACACCAACAGGGTCAGGGTGAAGACTCCAGTCACAAAAAGGAGAGGAAAGTCTTTAATGATGGCTATGACGATGATAACTATGACTACATCGTCAAGAATGGGGAGAAGTGGATGGACCGCTATGAGATTGATTCCTTGATAGGAAAAGGATCATTTGGACAGGTGCCTAGTTATATATTACAAAAGATTTACTTGATTTGATTGCACGTGATTTGAGTAAATTTCATTTAATATAAATGAAAAAATAAAACTGGTCTTTGTAAGTAATCTAAAGATAAATTTTCTAGATCACTTAAAGCTTTACATCTATGATTTATTATTTGTGCGGATGGCTTATATTGAATAAATTTCCTGAATTTAACATTGAGACACGTTCATATTTATGCTTTTTGACATCCTTAGGTTGTGAAAGCATATGACCGAGCAGAGCAAGAATGGGTTGCCATTAAGATCATCAAAAACAAGAAAGCTTTCCTCAATCAAGCCCAGATAGAAGTGCGCCTCCTGGAGCTCATGAACAAACATGATACTGAGATGAAATACTACATTGGTAATTTACTCTTCAAATAAGCATCCATTTCAAGATAAAGTTAATCTTGATTCAATCTGGTAGGATAGTTTAAAGAAATTAGAAGGTATCTTAGGTTTGATGAAGTGGTTATAATTTATATTTATATATTTTTTCTTTTTTACAGTTCACCTAAAGCGTCACTTCATGTTTCGAAACCACCTCTGCCTCGTGTTCGAGATGCTGTCTTATAACCTCTACGACCTGCTCCGAAATACCAACTTCCGTGGCGTCTCACTCAACCTCACCCGGAAGTTTGCCCAGCAGCTATGCACGGCACTACTCTTCCTGGCCACGCCTGAGCTCAGCATCATCCACTGTGACCTGAAGCCTGAGAACATCCTCCTCTGTAATCCTAAGAGGAGTGCCATCAAAATAGTGGACTTTGGCAGCTCATGCCAGCTGGGACAAAGGGTATGTACCTGCAATTTTCCTCATCAGCAATAAAGTAAATGTATATAAGAAAATCCTGAGGAGATATGCATTAGTTACACAATCCACATGAAAGTAATTTTATTCAGGGAAAGGGGGTAAATAATGAATCTTTAAATCTGTATTGGTGTTTCTTTTTCCAATTGTGTGTGCACAGATATACCAGTATATCCAGAGTCGCTTCTACCGTTCCCCAGAGGTGCTGCTGGGAATGCCCTATGACCTGGCCATTGATATGTGGTCCTTGGGTTGCATCTTGGTAGAGATGCACACCGGAGAACCTCTCTTTAGTGGAGCCAATGAGGTATAATGAAATAAAATGCTGCATATCTTGTATAGTGGGATTTATTGATAAGACAGTAGCGTTCACCTGATACTTAATGTTAACATTATTTACACTCTAAGCTAATATTTTATTGGCTATGCAGATGCAATAAAAGTTTCAGGTTATATCTAATATTTCTTTTAGCAAAGAGAACAAAAATAATATTTTTGCATGTCCATCCCCCAGGTGGACCAGATGAACAAAATAGTTGAGGTTCTTGGTATCCCGCCTAATCACATAATGGACCTAGCCCCAAAAGCCAGGAAGTTCTTTGAGAAGCTTTCAGATGGTACATGGAGTGTTAAGAAGACCAAAGATGGCAAAAGGGTGAGCTCAGTATTTAAAGGCTGGCAGAGTGGTGGCTTTAAAAAAAAAAAAAAAAAAACAATTACAAGATATTGGTGACAAAGAATGAACATGCAACTTGATTATTTCATACCTGTGTACTCCCAACAGTATAAGCCTCCAGCTTCACGAAAACTCCACTCCATCCTGGGTGTGGAGACAGGGGGTCCAGGGGGCCGACGTGCTGGGGAATCTGGCCATGCTGTTGCTGACTACTTGAAGTTCAAGGACCTGATCCTCCGGATGTTGGACTATGACCCTAAGAGCCGCATCCAGCCCTACTATGCCCTGCAGCACAGCTTCTTTAAGAAGACTGCGGATGAGGGGACTAATACAAGCAGTAGTGTATCTACAAGCCCTGCATTAGAGCAATCCCAGTCTTCAGGAACCACCTCCAGTACCTCCTCTAGTTCAGGTAATGGTCATCTCAAACTTCTATGCAGCAAAGATAGCAACACACTAAGTTTAGGTTATAGAAGAAATGTTTCTTATTCATCATTTTAAATGTATCGCGTTTGTTGACTATAGGGTTCTTAGCCATGAAAATCCATATTTTTGTCCCACTATGAACTTTGGCTGACCCTTTTGTAGCATTTGTCATTAAAGTCTTTAAAAATGTACTTGTGATCTTTCTGTTTAACCTGTAGGAGGATCATCTGGGACAAGTACCAGTGGCAGAGCAAGATCAGACCCTACACATCACCACTTGCACAGTGGCGGACACTTTGGCACGACCATGCCTACCATCGATGGTGACAGCCTCTGTCCACAGGTCGGCAACTTGTCTCGAAAGATCCTCAGATCTGATTCTAAATGCATTTATTGTGATGATGGAAAATTAAAATGACTTGTAATCACAAACTTTTGTCACAATTTATCTCAGAACAAGGTAAATTCTGTGAAACAAATGTTAAAGAAATCAAATTTTGTCAAGGGAAATTGTCTTGAAATACTGTTATTTTAAACCATATTGCTGACTAGTGCCAAAAACAATCAACAAAAATGCAGCACATTTCTTAAGTATAAAATTTGGAAATTATTTCCACAGTGTGCTAAAAGGAAAGCTTCCATTGCCGCTTGATGAAGCACAGATCAGTTTTTAAATCTGTGTGCATTAAAGTTTTACTTAAAGTACTTTTAGTTAATCTAAAATGGTTCTTTTCACAACTGACTCATGGCATTTGTTTCACAATGACAGGCGAGACAGCCTTACCCACCCCCACTGGTGTGGGGAGGTGGAGTTGGACCAGAGCCAGTCACTGGAGAGACCCACCCAGTTCAGGAGACCACCTTCCATGTTCCCCCTCAGCACCCTAAGGCCCTGCATCCTCACTCACACAGTCATCACCACCACGGGCAGATGATGGCTACACGTCCACGCCCACGCCACTACACCTCCCCAACACACAGCTCCTCGACACAGGACTCCATGGAGGTGGTTCATGGCCATCTGTCCATGACCTCCCTGTCTTCCTCTGCCTCCTCTTCCTCTACATCGTCCTCTTCCACTGGGAACCATGGCAACCAGGCCTACCAACTCCGCCATTTGCCCGTGGGAGCCCTTGACTTTGGTCAGAATGGTGGGCTGAGCATGGGGCTAGGTGCCTTCTCGAACCCACGGCAGGAGACTGGCATGGCAGCGCACCCTGCATTTTCCATGGGCACGAACACAGGGCCTGCTCACTACCTAGCTGAAGGCCACCTAGGCATGAGGCAAGGCATGGACCGAGAGGAGTCTCCAATGACTGGAGTGTGTGTGCAGCAGAGTTCTATGGCCAGCTCGTGACTGCACTGACATTTGGCTGTGTGTTCCCCCTGTGCGTCATTTTTAAGGTGGTGTTTTTTACTACAAGGTGTGTTGAGAACAAAAGCTGCTCACGTCAGAAGGGAGATATCACTGAACCGCTACTACAGAGAAAAACCTTTGTTAAAAAGTATATATGTAATTTTCATCAGTTTTTCTTTTCAATCATTAGGCACAAAATAATACTGCGGAATAACCATAGTGAGATTGAGACATCCATCTTACCATTCACCAGTTTCATGTAACCACCAAATAATCACCATATGGTATTATGTGGCAAAATCTTTTAAGGAGCATTTCAGAGCAAAGTTTAAAGCTGTTTTCGCCAGCTGTTAGTGATGAAATGCTTGGCGTCCTCATATGGTTCAAACCGTGGACTGCCTGCCATTACTGTTCCACTAGTTGTTAATTTTTTTTGCCCTTTTTTTTTTTAAAGTGAAATTTCACGTAAGAGCTGCTTGTAAATCCTGTAGCTTGACAATGAGGGAAGTGTTTGCGGTGATATTTCTTGTTGTTGGTGGGTATTGTGTGACTCTGTTAAAGAGGAGCACATAGCAGTGGAGTCCCTATGCGTGTGCTGGCCGGGTGGAAAGGAGCCCCAGCAGGTGGATACTGACACCAGTTGGGTAAAAGGAGAGGGATACACCACCCCTCAGGCCTAAAGGCCCTGTAGTCCTGCAAGCTGCAATCGGGCCGGGCACAGGCAAGAGCAGCGATGGGCATGGGAGACGAAAGGATCCAGCCCAGTCAAAGGAAGACAGTCAGTGGCTGGTTCTAGATAACCCTTTGGCCTTATGACTCATGGACTTGGAATGGGATGGAGCTGGACATTATCATTTGAATTAAGATGGCTTTTCTCTATTTTTCTCTCTAGACAGCCCTTAATTCTTTAAGGAAATCAAAATAACTTAGAAAAGGTAAATAAGAATGGTAATTTGAGGCCTTTCTTGACAAAGATTACGTCTTCAGCAGGGCCCCACATAACAGGGTCTTATTGTACACAACAACCTCCTAAAACATTACTTCCTTGAAATTCACTGGTTAAGAATTTTGCAGTGGAAAGAGCTATCTATTCCAGAGTTTACCCTTTTTTTTTGTTTGTGTTTTTTTTTGTTTGTTTTTTTTATTAGTTTGTTTTTTGGGTTTTTTTTTCCTTTTTTTTGCATGTAATTCCTCATCAGAACCACCCGCACAAGTCTCTCCATCCAAAACATGGAAACTGAAGAAAAAAAATGAGTTAAGTGACTGCCTTTTTTCTCCTCAAATTATGCTGTGAATTTTACAAGAATTTATTTTCCCTTTGGATATGTTTTTATACCAAAGCAGTTGTTTTATAGCATATAGGTGTCTGTAACCAATAATGTAGCAGTTCACCACTTTGACGCAAAGTTTATCAAGATCTTATTTTAACGTCAACACAAACAGCTGCAATATATTACTTTAGCAAAACTGGAGACCGTTGTCAAGACCGTTGGCTATTGTGTATTCTGGCCAGATTTGTTTTGCAATGTTTTACCAAAACTGTTTCCATATTAATTGGTAGATTATTTTGGGAGTCTTTTAAAACTTTGGTATGTTAGAGAATTTGGTAGTTACTCTGCAGGCTCCGGAGTAGCAAGATAGAAGCTGATGGTTTAAGAGAAAAATAACACAAAAAAAAAAAAAAAAAAACCCAAACAAAAAAAAATTAACAAAAAAAAAAAAGGAAACTAATGCGTTCTATTTCTGTGTCGTCGTTTTTCTTTTGCCCCCCCTCATACTATTTCAAAGGGTGTTGCTGCCTTTCATACATCATTTGGTCAACTTGGCTATTTTCTGCCATGAAGCAAGACTTTGTCATTTTCTTGCCAGGGAAAGGATAATTGTGGCACATCAGTTTGTTGAATGCTATAGTTCTGATGTGGTAGGGCAGATGATTCACATGATTGTTGTCCCATTCAAAGGGAAAGGGTGTCTGTCAGCCCACAATCACATTGCTTTGCCAAGGCAGACACACGTCTTCAAAACAGTCAGTTACCGGATTTGTTTTTTCTTTTTTTTTTTTTTTTCTTTTATATATATTTTTTTTTTTTATATCAGGGATTTTGAAGTGCATTCTTTCTTCTGTTGCTCATTTTACCAACTTTGAAATTAGACAAAAAAGGAAACTGTCCACAGCCATCTCACAAATTGAGGGCAGGCCAAAGGTCATACTGTTGTCTTTTTTTTCTTTTCTTTTTCTGTTTTTTTGTTTTGTTTTTGTTTGTTTTGTTTTCTTTTTTTTTTTTTTTTTAAGGGGAAACCATCATAAGCAGTCATTCTTGGTATATCCAAACACAAATGTAAAGCTACCTATATTAAGATTGGGGTTTTATCTGGATGTCAAGGTTAATTGCAAATTTGCAATCATTTTTCATACCCCACTGAATTTGAGACATTTAGAACTTGTCAGTGGTTTTATTACTGGCACTCATACTGGTACTAAACATTCCAAAAATAAAGACTGAAAAAGGAAAAAAATTTGACTGCAGTGACTCGTAAGTGTGCGCCTATTTCAGATCATGCTGATTGACCTCTTATTTAGAGCAGTTGTCATGAAATGCAGCCCCTTTTTAATAGTTGAAATAGAATTTATGTATATATTTATATTTTTTTAATAAAGGAAGTATAGAACTCACTACCTTGCTCCTGCTGGTATGTTGATTATGTTTGTCAATTTGGTGACCATTCAGTGGGCAGGAACTCCTGTTTTCTTAGTGGCAAAACCTTGCCTGTTGGCAAAGGTACTTGACTACATCAGGACAACACTATGAGGTAGGGTTTGAATCAAACAGGGAAAGCTAGATCTTCAAACCTTAATAATTTTCACAGGGTATATTGTAAGTGCATGTACATCACAAACCTTAATTTTTGGTTATATGAGAAGCACATGGTTGAAAAAAAGGATCCATCTTTCATAAGCCTGTTGAGTTTGTGGGTTATACACAAACGCATACTTGTTGACATATCTGAACACCCAACAGCAGTTGAAATCCTCTTATTTAATTTGGATTTATCCTTTTCATTTTGAGTTCACATTTTTTTCACTTATTTTGTACATGCAACATGCACTATAGAATTGAACAGCATGGGGGAAAGGATAAGTCCATGTATCCACAGATTGTAAGATCTAGTCAAGACTTTGCTGTGTTTATGACAATGCCCTTTGTATTATATTAAGACAGTCTTATGTATGATATATAAAAAGAAGTTAACTGAATTCTTTTGTGTCGTTATTGTTTCAGTCAATGATTACATCTGTCACGGTTATTGTTATACCAATTCACGAATTGCAAAGCAACAATCAAATAGTTGAATCCAGACCGGATCAGAGTTTTGTGAAACATAGTCAGGACTCCGCTGGCACCCTGGCTCGTTGGTCTAGGGGTATGATTCTCGCTTCGGGTGCGAGAGGTCCCGGGTTCAAATCCCGGACGAGCCCTGACTTTCTTTATTGTTAGATGAAACAATGTATAGCAATGGTCCATTTACATGAAAAAAAAATTATGTATTTATTTTTTCTTTCCTTTTTTTTTCCTCTCGCAAACCCAGCAGGCCTATTTCCAAGGTGCCCACTGTTTATGAGTTGGTTTCTTTTGGGATTGTTTCAGACAAAATATATCACCATTTTGTTTCTCAAAATATCCTCATCACAAACCAGGTAAACGTGAAGGATGAAGAATAACATGGGCTCGTCCGGGATTTGAACCCGGGACCTCTCGCACCCTAAGCGAGAATCATACCCCTAGACCAACGAGCCACACCGTCAAAGTACTCAAGTTCCCTATATATCGCGTCAGATGACGTCCTCTTCCTCATGGGATTGGGAAATACGTTAGGCACAAAGCAAACAATGCAACTAATAATATTTTCAAGCCAACCTAGAAGTACATGTTATAAATATCAATACCCCAACTAGTGGTCTACACCAAATTGAGTCTAAATGATCGTTTAATTCCTAAAGACAACCGCAACGGAACTAGTAACCCTGGAACCGGAGGTGCAGAGAGGGTCTCGAGGTGCACGCACGTCAGCAATTATCGATAGATAGGACTAGAGTGCTCCAGTGACTTACCTCTTACTAAATGGCACTGGGTAACAGTCTATGGGTAAGACCTAAAACTCAAGAGCCCTCGCTCTGGGAATAATGTACAAAATTAAGCATAAACACAATATATACATGACATATGATGACAATAATATACTGTTTAATGATGTCTATGGAATTAAACCGACAGGTGGCTGCATTGAGCATTGTGCCACAATAAGGCGCTATAACGCCAATCGATAACGTAGAAGAAAGGTTGTCTCGCTGTCTTTGCACGGGTCTTTTGTGCTGCAAATCGTCCAACCAATGACTGTGCCTGGAAGGTTGGTTTCCTCCAATCATGTACGTCGTGGGCAGGGCATCGCTTTACAAAGCGATCAAAGCTAAAGTCAACTGTTGTGTATAATATTTGGAGTAGGGGTAGAGTCCTTTACAAAAATATCTGGCAGACGGGTTTTGACGCCATCATATCCGGGTTTCAGTTTTAGCCATCTCTACCGCAGCATTTATTTGATTTAAAAAAAACACCACCAAAGTAATCGGTAGTTAGCTCAGCTAGCCGAGTTAGCTAAGCTAACTACGTAGCTTGAAGCATGCCGAATTTTTGCGCGGCCCCTAACTGTACACGGAAGAGCACTCAGTCAGATTTGGCATTTTTTAGGTTTCCTCGAGACCCCGAAAGGTAAGGCAGCTTTAGCAGCTACCAGATTTATGCACGCACGTTAAAGTGGAACTTAAGTTACTTTACATTTCTTTGTTTTGTTTTTTTTAAAAAAGCTATTTATTAAAAGTTTATATTAGGTAAAAGCCCTAATCATTAATCACCGGCTGTTGATCAGGGCTTGTTTTCATCTCCCCCCGAATTTGTTATTCCCCCCCCCCTATAAAATTGCAATGATACTCATGAGGAAAATTACATTGAGCTTTCCTGTTTTGGAGGGCAATTCGAGCTTTAAAAATAGAGGGAACAAAAAGAATTTCGACGCTGTCATGCGTTTCAGTACTAGTCAGGTATTTTCGTAAAATAAAGCAATTTCTTTGTAAGGTGTTTTGTTTGGTGCACCCTTGTTATCAATACTTAATGTAAAATAAATACATTTACATAACATCGTTCATTAGATTCTTGGTTGTAAGTGTAAAGAAAGAACTTTGATGCTAACTCCTATTTACCATATCAGACGAGGCAAATTTATTTATGCACGATTCAAATATGAACCAACACTACAGGTACATCTAAAAAAAAAAAAAAAAGGGTAATAATATTATAAAAAAAAGTTCAATATTTTTTGTCACTCATTTCAGAATGTGAAACCTATATATTTTATAGATTAATTGCACATAGAGTGAAACATTTCAAATATTCGACTCTTGAAATGTTGATAATTGTGGCTTATAGATAATGAAAACCCAAAATGCAGTGTCTCAGAAAATTAGAATATTGTGAAAAATGTATATCTTAGAAAGGCATGGTGTCACACCCTAATTAACTAAATTACTCAAAATACCGGCAAAGGTATCCTGAACCTTTAAACAGTCTCTCAGTCTGGGTCAGATGGCTACACTGTCATGGGGAAGACTGCTGACTTGACAGATGTCCAGAAGACAATCATTGATCCTCCATAGGAGGGAAAGCCATAAAAGGTCAATGCTAAAGAAGCTGGTTGTGCACAGAAATAAATGTTTGAAATGTTTCACTCTATGTGTAATGAATCTATATAATATATGGGATTCACATTCTGAAATGAGTGACGAAAAATATTGAACTTTTTTCATAATGTAATTTTCTGAGATGTACCTGTATGTGTTTCACATGATGAGAAGAAACAGACAGAGGAATAGAGTGAGTAACATATGATACAAACAGACATTTATAAGAAATATATTCTCTCCTTCATCATTATCTACATCATCACTTGTGTACATATAAAAATTTTTGGTTAGTTAAAAGCAAAAGAATAAATTAACCCAGGACTGAGGTACAGTGCAGTTTTAGGGTTTTTTTTTTTTTTTGTTTGTTTTTTTTTAAAGTCTATTCCTGACATTGGGAGAATAATTTGATTTAACAATTATAAGACATATATATTATAAGACACATATGATCAAAACCAAAACAAAATGATTCCATTTGTGAAATTTACTGCAATATTTTACCTGTACTTTGGTTATCAAAGTTTTGGGGAAAGAGAAAAATTTCAGAGAGCGCTAAAGACTAATTTAGTATTTTAGATAACATTCAGGAGCCACTTTTTTTCCCACATGCTCTTGTCCATTATATGTGTAGATAGCCACTGTTTCCTAAAAATCAATTGAAGCTAGTTTTATGTGTGTGTGTTTTTTGTTTCGGGTCTATTTAGATGCAGAATTTGGGTGGAGAACTGCCGCAGGGCAGATCTAGAGGCCAAAACATCGGACCAGTTGAATAAGCATTACAGGTTATGCGCCAAACACTTTGATCCTGCCATGGTTTGTAAAACTGTGAGTATGACTTGAGTCTTGATCATGTTCTCTAGCAACATTTTTTCATGTCATAAAAAAATATGTCCCAACTACTGCTGATATGAGTATGTTGGCTTTCAGAGTCCCTATAGGACTGTGTTGAAGGACACTGCCATCCCAACCATATTTGATCTCACAAGCCACTTGAAAAATCCTCACACCAGACATCGCAAGCGGATTAAAGAACTTGTAAGAAAAATATTTGCCGTCTCTTTATTTCAATGTTTCAAGTTTAATAATTAAACCAACTGTTTTTTCATTTCTGTAAATTTACTGAAGTGTTTACTTTCAGACTGAAGAGGACATAAAGAGGATGAAAGAAAGAAGATGTGAGTCATTTGGAAGTTTGTTCATATACCTTATATGTATATTTAACTTATAATGACCTGTATTGTCTCTGTCTTTCCCCAGTGGCATCTTCGACTACACAACTTGCCTCCAAAAAGGACGAAGATTGCACAAACACCAGTGAGGATGAGCCTCAGCTGTCGACAGAGGAGAAGGAGTATCGCGACCACTTAAAGTCCTTGTTTGAAATTCTTCTCATGTTGGCAAAACAGGGGATCCCATTAGTGGCTGACAGGGTATCTAAATCAGATCTCAAGTCCAACAACTTCCAGACTTTCATCGATTACTACATGAATGCCGGAGACGAAGCTCTGAGGAAGCGATTTGAAGCGACGGCTGTGAACACAGAGTACATTTCTGCAACCCAGCAGAGTCAGCTGCTGGACGTCTGTGAGAACACAGTGAGGGAGGAGATGCTAATGGAGGTTCGAGAAAGTCGCTTCTTCTCCCTGGTCACGGGCGACCTTGTCGAATTTGCCAATGACAAACACCTACCTCTGTTTTTACGCTTTGTGAATCCGCAGAACGTTCTCAGAGAAGAGTTTTTGGACTTCATTCCATTCGGAGATGGGGATGAAGCCGCACTGGTGGAAAAGCTTGAAGCCCAGCTGACTGAGCGCTGGGGGCTCAGCATGGAGGATTGTCGCGGTCAGGCCCACAAGGCCACGGGGAGTTCCACCACCAAGATGAAAGCTGTGGCTGTACTTCTAATGGAGAAGTATCCACTCGCACTGCACATGCCCTGCTCTCATATGGTGTTGAACATACACCTGGCCAACAACCTACCTTTTCCCAATGTGCAGGTTGTCATGGAAACTCTAAGGAGGATTGGCGCTTTCTTTAAATGCCCATTAACTCGGGCTGAATTAGAAAAAGCCATCTCTATTCACTATCAGAAGAATGAAGAGAGGGGAACTGCAGTAAAACAAGCTTGTAGTTCAGGTTGGACAGAGAAGCACAACGTCTTTGATGTGTTGCTGGATATATTGCCAGCACTGCTGATGTGCCTGGACAATGTGCGGGACAATGTTGACGGACAGTTTACCAGCTCTGTTACGGCAAATGCATATTTAATTGCAGAAATTCTCGCTGACTTTGAGGTCATTGTCACCATTGTCATCTTAAAGAATGTCCTCACGTTCACCAGAGCCTTCGGGAAGAATCTACAAGGGGAAACACTTGATGTGTTTTCTGCTGCCAACAGTCTGACAGCAGTGCTGCATTCTCTCAACGAGGTTAATGATAACATTGACGTTTACCATGAATTCTGGTACGAGGAGGCTATGAGCGTGGCGAGCGTGATGGAGATTCCCGTCTCGATCCCGAGGCTGTTCCTCCGGAAGCAGCGAGCGGCTGAGGTGGCTGAAGTCCATGCAGAGCCGTACTTCAAGGAGTACGTGACCATACCAGTAATCCGTGGCATCATGCAGGAAGTGGAGGACATGTTCTCTGACACTAACCTCAAAGCTCTGAAGTGCCTGTCGCTGGTTCCGGCTGTTATGGGCCAAATGAAGTTTAACACCACCGAGGAGAACTACGCTGACATTTACCGTAGCGACCTACCCAATCCTGACACGCTTCCTGCCGAGCTTCACTGCTGGAGGATCAAGTGGAAGCACAGAGGCAAAGAGGTGCGCCTGCCTACCACCATCCACGAAACCCTGCAGCTTCCAGATGTCAAGTTCTTCCCCAACGTCGACGCCTTCCTGAAAGTGCTCTCCACTCTGCCGGTGCTCAAACTGGAAGACGGCAAAAAGGACACCGCAAGCGAGCGGCTGCAGGTTTATCTTGACAACATGGATGCTCAGCAGTGGAACAAAGGCCTTGCAATGCTCCACGTTAACACTCATGTTAAACACGACCTGGATGTCATGGTGGACAAATACTGCCGACTGTATCCAGAGGACGACCCAGAAACGGAGCCTGAAGAAGCAGCTGAGCAAGATGTGACAGAGTGATCCAGCAGGGAGCTCCTCTTACTGCTTTGGGACAAAAATGAATTAAAACATTAAGCTTTGCAAACACTGATCCTTTTATTGGAGCTTTTATATTGTTTTTACATTTGTAATAGGAGCCCCAGTTCTTGAAGAAAAACCCCAAAATGTTAAGACAATGATTTAACCATTTCATGATCTGAATCAGGATATTAAAGTAGCTCCTCTGTCATAGTCACAGTTTGCTGTTTGTTAGCCGTTTTTCCTCACCCATTTTGTTTTTGTTCAGCTTTGGTAGACGGACAAGCTTCGCTCTTGCTCCTTGAGCAAAACATTGGCATCTTTTCACTGTGTGCTTTTAAATCAGACCACATGATGGAGACAGACAGCCTAGATTTAAAATCCAGCAGTTCCACTGGCTGAGGCTAGAAGAGCACAGGAGGAAGGGATTACTCCCATGTCAGCACCATCTATGAATAAATGCTCTTTATTAATTGTTGACAATGAAAACGGCAAGTGTCATGACTTTAGAGGGCAGGACATGCCATTTGTTGTGTGTATTATTGATATAACTGATTTAATGAAGCTGTAGGTGATAGTTTTATACCTGACTGTTATTGATGCCACTTGTTTTGTTTTTTAAATTCTGTTTTACAGTTTCAATAAAACACTTTGTAAAGAACTTAAAACTGAAGTGACCCCGCTCCTTTTTATTGTTTGGAACCAATATGCCACCTTAGAAATGTGAATAATACTTAAAGACAACGGGAAGTTATGAATGTGGTTTGACAGTTTCTGTGGCCATTTTATTTTAAAATGAGCCAATTCATTCCTGTTAGATCTGCTGTAGTTGTAAGTTTGTGACATGGCAGCAGGGGGTTAATTGTGTCTCCTCCCTCTTTGCTGTCCAGATGCTGACGAGCTCAGGTGATAGTTCATCATACAAACACACCAGACCCGGGGGTATCACACAAGTGTGGGTGGGGTCACTTTGATGCGCAACCAGACAGCAATGTACACTCCACAGCAAGCCCCAAAGTCTTAAACCTCAATGAGAACAAATACCCTGCAGGAGGAGACAGAGGGAGGCGTGCGGACTCCTTTTTACTCCAGTCTCTGCAACAGAACCTGCACAGCAGAGGATTAACCCTGACCAGACAAAATCTGTAGAGGTTTCGAGTCGTAAGTAGGACGTTTATCCAGACATTTATCCCCAAATTAGAGCTAATATCCCCCCCCCCTCCCTCCACCCTGCGCATCCCTTTTAGGATTGAACATCATGGCATGGCCGTGCATTACGCGTGCTTGCTGCATCAACCGCTTTTGGACCGAGCTAGATAAAGCAGATATCGCGGTGCCTTTGGTTTTCACCAAATACTCGGATGTTGCCGACGTGCAGCACCTGCCCCATCACCCGCAGCCGAAACAGAAGAAGGTCGGCGCCATTGCCATAGAAACCCAGCCGCATCCCGGCCGGCAGGAGGCTGTGAAGGCACCGCCCGCGACGGGTGCCGCAGCGGGCAAAGATGGCTCTGCTGCGTCCGTCATGCGCCAAGACTTCAAGGCGTGGAGAGTGCGCCCCGAGCCCAGCTGCAAACCCAGAAACGAGTACCAACCGCCCCCGGCCCCTTTCAGCAACGAAACTCAGTATCAGAAAGATTACAAGCCCTGGCCTATACCTAAGAAGCACGACCACCCATGGATCCCCAAACCCAGTCCGACTGCCACCGCCGGGGGGAAGCAGGAGCACGCGGCCGCCGAGGCCGAAAGCGGCGTGGAGAAGAGTGAGATCGAAGAGAAAGTCCAGGAGAAAGAAACAAAGGAGTTGACGAAGAGAAGTGAGACCAGGGAAAAGTCAGCTGAGAGGAAAGCAGACGAGAAGACAGGCGGACAGACGCCTGCAGATGTGAGCGCAGAGCAGCGGAAAGGCAGAGCAGCTGCAGACGCCCTCAACAGACAAATAAAAGAGGTTATGTCGACTTCTAGCAGCTACAGGTAAGTGTGTGAGGATAAGCATGCAGTTTTAACTTAAACCAGTTAAAATAATAGGTTTTCATGTAATTGACTGTAACTTTCTAAGTATGGAGACAGGAGCCCACAGAGACAGCTTCTGGTCCAAATCATTATTTAAAGATTATTTGTGAAAATGTAGAGATTTTTTTTAGTCTCTTATGAACTATATATCAGTAGGTAACTGATACTACAGATAAGTGTTCTAACATAAATCCCCCCTCCTCTTTGCCTTATCTTTTCTGGGATTACTACCAAAATCAATGCTGCAGCCCATGAATGAGTAATGTCAGTAAAGAGGGTCTGAATGCGATCATGTGTGTCTTAACATGGTTTCCTTACACATGCTTCCTTCCAATTGAATTGTTGATGCATTGTGGGACACAAGAAAGTTAAAAGGTTCATAGCAGTTACATTTAGGCTGAAAGAAGTAGCACCAGTGTTTCAGTCAGCAGAAATGAATGATAAATGATGAACGTAATGAACGTTTTTAAAGGTCATCATCAATGCAAAAAATGAAGCTAAAACAACGGCAAGGATTGCCAAATGTTAAATTGACCTTACAAAACACTGACACACAAAAACAGTGACTGAAAAGCTTCTATCTTATAACACTTAGATCTGTTTTTAACACATGAATATACTCATCCAAACAAAACATTATATCTCAAAGTTGTGCATATAAGTTTCTGATTAAAAATATTTTTGGTTACATTATTAATCATAAAGCACATTTTCTACAATAAAAATTGGTTGCTTTATAGCCTCAGGGGTGGAGCCAGAGGGGTGGCTTGGCAGGGACACTAAAATCTGACAGTCCAACCGGGTGCCAACCCAAGAATAGGCCAACAAACAAATATTGCATGTAAACTGAAGAGCAGCCTGAAACTGAGCTTTGCTTGGGAAAAACTCAGATATCCATGTGCAAGTGAATGAAGCATATAATGTACTTGTATTAACTTTTCTACATCCCTACTACTTCAGCCAATAATGCTAAGAAATAAAATAAAATAAAACGTGTGAATTTGGCTCAAAGTAAGTTTTTTTTTCTCTTCATCAATCAAGTAATAATCAGTTAATTAATAATAAAATACACACCATTTTTAAAGAGCCTTCTTAACACATTCAATGCTTTTCCAGGTCTGTGTACCTGCCTGCGTTACACCGTCTGTTATGCTTTTAATGTTTTATGAAAGCCACTTTGAATTGTCTTCTACATGAAAGGGTCTATACAAATAAACTTGCTTTGCCTTGCCTACCCACATCAAACATTTTCTAGACCTGCCCCTGCATAGCCTGTTGATGCAACAGAAATTCTGAGTGTCCATAAGCTTAGATTTCACTCTAGACTGTTCATGACAAGCTTAAAAACATGCTACCCTGACAAGTTTTATAAATTTAATGTTCGAATAAAACTTTAATGTGCGTGCAAAAGATAAGTTTACCAATAAGAATCAACAAACTGTGATAAGGAGACATTTTTTTTTGCATGAATAGTTAACATGAATTTTCCTTTTTCTAAATGAATGAGCGCAGTCCCATTGAGTGTCTACATATAGTGGACAACAGCATGCATTAAACGTTAGTTAAAGAGCTTCTCATGATGTCTTATAAACCCTTCAAAATCCATACCTAGTGTGGCGAACATGTCTTTTGATCAATTTCTGTAATATAAAACCTCTTCGACATGATACAGATTTTATTGATTAATTTGGCGCTCTCTCTCTCTCTCTCTCTCGCTTTCCCAAAGGGAGGATTGATTTTTTCCCCCCACAAATAATCATTAAAAGAAATCTTCGTATGATTCTGATTTTTGTAGGACTGAGTTCAAAGCATATAAAGATGTGAAACCGGTGAAGCCCATCAAGGCTCCATCTCAGTACAAACCACCTGCGGAGGAAACTAGTCTGGAAACCAGCTACAGTGCCACGTTCAAGGGGGAGCAGGTGAAGGCTCAGGTGACTGACAACAAGCTGCTGGACCGCAGGAGGATACGCAGCCTGTACAGCGAGCCTGGCAAGGAGCCTGCCAAGGTGAGAGACCCACAGACCTTTATTCAAGTCTGTAAAATTACTGCTGTTGTTTCTACCCAGAGTTGTGTTTCCACTTAAGATTAACATACACTACATGCCTTTCTGATAGTCTCGTCTAAACTTGTGTTTTAGTTTTTGTAGTATTTTGCAAATTACCCATTATTCAGTAGAAACACACTAACAAAGTGGCACTTAGTTATAGTAAACACCAGCCTTCTTATCTAAATAAAATGCAGCATTTTTTAATGATTACCTACGCTTGCACCAGGCTAAATGGCTAACCGTGTGTCTACAGTGGTGTGTTCATGTGGCTGCTCATTCTTTTCATTCTTGTAGGACTTCTCAGAGACTGAGAGCAGCTCTGCTCTAAATCTGCTGTAGTCAGGTGTGTTGTTTGTTTCTTCTAGAAGGCATGGAGGCTGATTTCAGATTGATCAGACAAACATGCATACTGGTCATGCACAGACACACAGTATGCATCTTGGCCTGTGTGAGCCGAAGTCACATGTTTCACCCAGCTGCTAGATACAACGTTCCAAATTTATTAACCACATGTTCACTGTGTGCTCACCTCTCAGCCTGCACCAGAAATTGTGCTCGTAAGTTTGAACAACTGATTGTAAGTTTTTAGCAAGAGGGTGGGATGGGGGGGGGGGCTACATATGCTATCAACATACAGCAAAGATGGAAACATCTTCCCATTTATTTAAGGCTCTATTTTGGTGACATACCATGGTGCAAATTACATGGGGAGAAAAGTGTTTTATATATGCCTGTGGTAAGTGAGGATCTGCACTTTGGGTGTTTTACCATTTGCTTGTTACACTTTGTGCTTTTGTGGGATTTGTGCTGTAGCCGTTTCCAGCTCAGGTCAGGAAGATCCTTTTTGTGTTCTTTAAAGATGGAGTATGTAAGAGTTTCAATATTTTCAAAATAAAGTAACTAATAAAATAACTACAATCATAATTAGAACGTTTTTTGAACATGTAGGTTCCAGTCTGTTCATATTCGATGCGTTATTAAATTGCAAGTTTAATTAATGACAAATGACAAAAAGCACTTTTTTTTACTGGTAGGCAAACATTTAAGAAGGGTCTTTGTCATTAATTAAACTTGTAATTTAATAACACATCAAATATGGACAGACTGGAACCTACATGTTTAAAAAAAAACTATCTAATTATAATTGTAATTATTCTTTAGTTCTTTTTTTTTTTTTTTTTAAATATTGAAAATCTTACATACTCCACCTTTAAGGTCTACAGCAAAAATTACATTTTACAAAATCAAAAAAATTAGAAGTGATGTGTTGATAGAGTGCATCATGTTTTGTTTTTAATCCACAGTGTATACTGTAGAATATATTTGTTGTTCTCTAGAACCCACTAACTTTGCACCACCCCCTTTATTCACAGAAATAGAGCCCTTCATTATTTCAGTCTTTCACAGTCTACCATCTTGGTCAATGTATGAGTTTATAAGATTTCTTTATTCAACAAAAGTTGAGCATGTTT